>NC_136059.1:1604842536-1605355036 GCF_964261635.1 Lissotriton helveticus | reverse complement strand
GTTAGGCTATGCTATGTTGCGTTTTGTTATGCTATGCTATGTTGTATTTTGTTATGCTATGCTATGTTTTGTTGTGTTTTGTTATGCTATGCTAGGTTTTGCTATGCTTTGCAATGCGATGTTTTGTTATGTATGCTATGTTTTGTTGTGTGTTGTTATGCTATGCTATGCTATGTTTTGTTGTGTTTTGTTGTTTTGTTATGCTATGCTTTGTTTTAAGTTATGTTATGCTATGTTTTGTTCTGCTTTGTGTTGTTGTGTTTTGTTATGCTATGTTTTGTTATGTTATGCTATGTTTTGTTATGCTATGCTGTGTTTTGTTTTGCTATCCTATGCTTTGTTTTGTTATGTTATGCTATGTTTTGTTGTGTTAAGCTATGCTATGTTTTGGTGTGTTTTGCTATGTTTTGTTATGCTATGTGTTGTGTTTTGTTCTGCTATGCTATGTTTTGTTATGTTATGCAATGTTTTGTTTTGCTATTCTATGCTTTGTTTTGTTATGCTATGCTATGTTTTTTTGCTATCCTATGCTTTGTTTTGTTATGCTATGCAATGCTTTGTTGTGTTTTGTTAAGCTATGCTATGTTTTGTTGTGTTTTGCTATGTTTTGTTATGCTATGTGTTGTTGTGTTTTGTTTTGCTATGCTTTGTTTTGTTATGTTATGCTATGTTTTGTTATGCTATGCAATGTTTTGTTATGCTTTGTTTTATTATGCTATGCTATGTTTTGCTATCCTATGCTTTGTTTTGTTATGCTATGCTATGTTTTGTTGTGTTTGTTATGCTATGCTATGCTTTGTTATGCTATGCTATGTTATGTTGTGTTTTGCTATGCTATGCTTTGTCTTGCTATGCTATGCTTTGTTATGCTATGTTTTGTTATGCTATGCTATGCTTTGTTATGCTATGCTATGTTTTGCTATGCTATGCTTTGTTATGCTATGCTATGTTTTGTTATGCTATGCTATATGTTGCGTTTTATTATGCTATGCTTTGTTTTGCTATGCTATGTTTTGTTATGCTATGCTATGTTTTGTTATGCTATGCTATGTTTTGTTGTGTTTGATATGCTATGTTTCGCTATGCTATTATATGTTTTGTTTTGCTGTGCTATGTTTTGTTGTGTTTTGTTAAGCTATGCTATGTTTTGTTGTGTTTTGCTATATTTTGTTATGCTATGTGTTGTTGTGTTTTGTTATGCTATGCTTTGTCATGTTATGCAATGTTTTGTTATGCTATGCTATGTTTTGTTTTGCTATCCTATGCTTTGTTTTGTTATGCTATGCTATGTTTTGTTGTGTTTTGTTATGCTATGCTATGTTTTGTTGTGTTTTGATATGCTATGCTTTGTTATGCAATTTTTTATGCTATGCTATGTTTTGTTGTGGTTTTTATTATGCTATGCTTTGTTTTGCTATGGTATGTTTTGTTATGCTATGCTTTGTTATGCTATGCTTTGTTATGCTATGCTTTGTTATGCTATGTTTTGTTATGCTATGCCAAGCGTTGTTTTGTTAGGCTATGCTATGTTGTGTTTTGTAATGCTATGCTATGTTGTATTTTGTTATGCTATGCTATGTTTTGTTGTGTTTTGTTATGCTATGCTAGGTTTTGCTATGCTTTGCAATGTGATGTTTTGTTATGTATGCTATGTTTTGTTGTGTGTTGTTATGCTATGCTATGCTTTGTTGTGTTTTGCTGTTTTGTTATGCTATGCTTTGTTTTAAGTTATGTTATGCTATGTTTTGTTCTGCTATGTGTTGTTGTGTTCTGTTATGCTATGTTTTGTTATGTTATGCTATGTTTTGTTATGCTATGCTATGTTTTGTTTTGCTATCCTATGCTTTGTTATGTTATGTTATGCTATGCTATGTTTAGTTTTGCTATCCTATGCTTTGTTTTGTTATGCTATGCTTTGTTGTGTTTTGCTATGATTTGTTATCCTATGCTATGTTTTGTTGTGTTTTATTATGCTATGCTTTGCGTTGCTATGCTATGTTTTGTTATGCTATGCTATGCTTTGTTATACTATGTTTTGTTATGCTAAGCTTTCTTTTGTTATGCTATCCTATGTTGTGTTTTGTTATGCTATGCTATGTTTTGTTGTGTTTTCTTATGCTATGCTATGTTTTGCTATGCTTTGCAATGCTGTGTTTTGTTATGTATGCTATGTTTTGTTGTGTTTAGTTATGCTATGCTATATTTTGTTGTGTTTTGCTATGTTTTGTTATGCTATGTTTTGGTATGCTATGCTTTGTTTTATGTTATGTTATGCTATGTTTTGTTATGTTATGCTGTTTTGTTCTGCTGTTTTGTTGTGTTATGTTATGCTATGCTATGTTTTACTATGCTATGTTTTGTTTTTCTATTCCTTGTTATGTTATGCTATGGTTTGTTTTGTTATGCTATTCTATGTTTTGCTGTGTTTTGCCATGTTTTGTTATGCTATGTTTTGTTATGATATGCTTTGTTTTATGTTATGTTATGCTATGTTTTGTTCTGCTATGTTTTTTTGTGTTATGTTATGCTATGCTATGTTTTGTTATTTTACTATGATATGTTTTGTTTTGCTATGTTTTGTTATGTTATGCTTTGTTTTGTTATGCTATGCTATGTTTTGTTGTGTTTTGTTATGCTATGCTATGCTTTGTTGTGTTTTGCTATGCTATGTTTTGTTTTGTTATGCTATGTTTTGTTTTGCTATCCTATGCTTTGTTTTGTTATGCTGTGCTTTTGCTATCCTATGCTTTTGTTTGTTATGCTATGCTATGCTGTGTTTCGTTATGCTATGCTATGTTTTGTTATGCTATGCTGGTGAGGGTATGTGAGGGTGTGTGTGTGAGTGTGTGTGAGGGTGAGTGAGGGTGAGGGGGGTGAGGGGGTGTGAGGGTGAGGGTTTTTGAGGGTGAAGGTGTGTGAGGGTGAGAGGGTGAGGGGGTGTGAGGGTGAGGGGGTATGAGGGTGAGGGTGTGAGAGTGAGTGAGGGTGAGAGGGGGTGAGGGGTGTGAGGGTGAGGGGGTAAGGGTATGTGAAAGTGAGGGGGTGTGAGGGTGAGGGGGTGTGAGGGTGAGTGAGGGTGAGAGGGTGAGGGGGTGTGAGGGTGAGGGGGTGTGAGGGTGAGGGGGTGTGAGGGTGAGGGTGAGGGGTGTGAGGGTGGTTGAGGGGTGGTGAGGGGTGGGGTGGTGAGGGGTGTGAGGGTGAGGGGTGTGAGGGTGAGGCGGTGTGAGGGTGAGGTGGTATGAGGGTGAGGCAGGGTGAGGCGGTGTGAAGGTGAGGGGGTGAGAGGGTGAGTGATGGTGAGCGTGTGTGAAGGTGAGGGGGTGTGAGGGTGAGAGGGTGTGTGAGGGTGAGAGGGTGAGTGAGGGTGTGTGAGGGTGTGTGAGAGTGAGGGGGTGTGAGGGTGAGGAGGTGTGTGAGGGGTCAGGGGGTGTGAGGGGGTGAGGGCGAGTGAAGGCGAGTGAGGGGGGTGAGGGTGTGAGGGTGAGTGAGGGTGAGTGTCTCCAATGAATGTCGCTGCTTCGCCTTCTTTGAAAATGTTCAGTGCTGCAAATAGAGCATGCCGCCCTAATTATCACAGCATGAGGCCCCAAAGTGATAATTATCACAGCATGCAGAGAGGCGCCCCATGCTGCTGGAGCACTCAACTGCACATTAATTATAGTTGAGTGCTCCAGCAGCCTGGGGCGCCTGTTGACATGCTGTGATAAGTGGGGTCTCATGCTGTGATAATTGTTACTTGCGGCGCACAAGCTGTTCCACTGTGAAGCGCGTTCACAGACCTGAATCGGCTCGTGCCCATACTACAATCGGCTCGTGCACAGGTCTGTCCCCAGGTCTGTCTCCCTTGGAGGCAAACACGGTGACTATAAGTCTCGTTGGCGGCAGCGCTTCGCGCTGCAACGCCAGCGAGACCTAAAAAGGAGCTTGAAAGAATACTGGGTTATTCACAAGCTATGGTGGCTTGTCGGTGGATCAGTTAATGACTTTGAACGGAGAAAGGAGTATACAGTTGCAGTTGCATACCCCAGCGTGGATAAGGCAATTGAGTTGGTGAGGAGTTGTACTGTGCATGCATAGATGGTATGTGTGCCTTTAAATTAGCTTTACATTCCATTTTTATCGGTACAGCCAGATTCGTTTTTCCTATTGCAGTTGGAAGTGGATGGGCAGATATGCATTGCTAAACAAAGTGTTAGAAATGGGATCTCTGGTTGGCTAAGGCTTGCGCCAAAGCTAGGTAGAGTTTTAAAAACAAGGGTACCCCATTAATTGAACCTGGGGTGAGCAAATGTATATAAGTAGACAATGGTTCGACAGCTGTCCAATAGGATCACAGAAAAATGGGAAAAGCGTTTAGTGAATTCACGCTAAGGAGCAGGACACATAGGGAATTTATACAGTATACATTTATTTATAACTAAAGTATTTTGTAAAAAAAGGGGGGTAGAGACCACCACTCTAGTCAGGGTAAGGGAGTTACACGCCAAGATAACCCCTGCTCACCCCCTTGGTAGCTTGGCACGAGCAGTTAGGCTTATCCCGGAGGCAATGTGTAAAGTGTTTGCGCAACACACATACAAAAGCAGTAACACACTAGGCACACCACAAAAGTAACTCCACATTAGGTTATGTCAAAAAGAGCCTTTGTATCATGAGAAACACATTAGAAATCTAATCACACATTAATATTCACAGATGATTATACACACATGACTGGGCCACATGGACCACCGTCAGAATCATCCCTTAGTAGAAATTAGCAAATGTAGAACATATACTAACTGTAGCACAATAAATAAAGGTAGATCACAACCAGTAATTACTGGCAACCACTGTATTCGGCATTATCCTGCAACATAAAACATAGCGCGCAAAACCTCATAATCATATACCACAGTAGAGGCATAAACCATGTCACATAAATCACATTATCCATAAATAGTGCACCACAGTAATACTGCGAAAGGGGCACGCAGCACCTTCCCTAGGGCCTTGAACCCTCGTGGTATTCACTGGTACCAAACCTGACCCCAGGCCAACTGGCCATGCGCTGGGGCTCCAATACCCTATATCCAAATTCCAAAAAGTGTGCAAAAAATCAGGCCTTAATGTGGCAGCTCCCCACTAACTGCTGGGCAGCTGTGAAAATGAGGCCTGGCACCAGCGTGCCTCCTGAGCCCCTCTCTAGGACTCATTCACTGGTTAGCGCAATTTAGCAGCTGCCCTCTGCCAGGTGGGGCAGCTGGTGAAAAATGGCACTGGCCCAATGAATACTGGTACTCTTTGTGACTGGGGAGCCCCTTTGCACTGGGCTCTTCCTGGTGCCTCTTTAGTAAAGTAAGACACCGGCACCCACTGTACTCGAGGGGCACCAACATGTTCATCACTTTGACCCCTACGTTGCAGTGGCCCGCAACTGCGGCACCGCTGTGAACTCAAAGTAAGAATGGGCACAACTGTGCCTGGGAGCCCCTCTCACGGGACTCTTAGGAACAAAATGCCCTGCTAACGTTGGAGCGGTCCGCTGCCCTGCAGGACCGCTCAAGAAGCATAGGGAGAATTGGCACAACTGTGCCTGTGAGCCCCACTTGGGGGACTCTTAAGTTTAAGCCACAAAAATTGTTTCCCAACATTGGAGCGGTCCGCTGCCCTGCGGACCGCTCAAGGAGAACAGAGACCAGACATGGGGGGAACGTCCCACTAACCTGGGACTCCCTCGCAGTCTCCTCTCTTCCTGGTGTCAGCTTGCGCGGGCTGACATGCGGCGGGGGCAGGCACCGACAATGTGCCTCGTGCCCCCTCTGTGTTACTTCCAGATGGCTGCGGCTTCTCCCTGGAGCCTCCGAGGCTATAGACCTTCGCTGCAGCACGTCCCAGTGCGGGGTAGGCTCCCACCTGGGTCTTATGGCTTCCAGGAACACGGGCACGGCTCCGCCGGTGTTCCGACCGTCCCTTCTTTTCCGGGCCGCTCCCAAGCCCCGCCTGCAACCAAGGCTGCAGCGTTGAACTTCCAGGTCACTGCGGGCAGCGCAGCGCCCTCCAGGTTTCAGTGGTTCCTTCTGGCAGCAGTGCGGGGTAGGCTCCCATTCTGTGGCGAAAACGCGCGGTGGGCACCCGCTATCAATTAAAGGGACTATGTGGTGGCTTTTCCTCACCGAAGTGCGGTCTGGGTTCCCGCCTTTGTGTAAATTAAATATATCAGCGGGGTGGGCTCCTGCTTCCCCTCTGCACACAAGGGTGTTGAAATCAATTAACCTTCTTAGGGGTCCCACTGATACTTGGTCCTTTTAAACCAACAAAGAAGAAATTGGCATAGAAGCTGAAATATAAAAGAGCACCTTTATTAACCTCAAATGAGTGAGACTACGTCACACAGAAGCCTTAGCAACTGAATGAGGCAGTCTGAGGAGTACAGACAACAGAGGCCTTATATATGCTTAGGGTTACATACTCAGCATGAGACCAAGGGGCAGTCCTGGCTCATGTACACATGCAAAATGACTAAGATCGGCATACAAGATCTGCTTGCTCAACAAAGTGGGAGGAGAATTACTTCTCCATACAGCAGCAAAAATAGCCTGACAGTTATACTAGAGAAGCATGTGCATCCTACTAGCTAGGCCCTTCTGGGCATGTGCGAAGGTGGAAGATGCTGAATATAGTTTGTCTCTAGGCAGATTTCAAGAGCAGTTAACAGAAAGGTAGGACAGAGCACATGGCGAGCACATGGCAAACAAAATGGCTGCCAGAAATACAAAATGGCTTTCACAAAACGGATAAGATAACTTCTAAATACAAGATGGCTTCTGCTAATGCTAACCCTTTGCTGCTAATTTACAACAGGGGGTGATCCCCACGCCAGGGGTCCCCTCGGGGGCCATACAGCAGCCGCATGGGCACCCGCTCAGGTCCAACAAGCTGTACGTAAAAATAGAAGCGCTCCCAGCAATAATGAAGAACAAAGCACTCTTCAAAATAAAAGCCAAGTGCTCCCAAGGCACCAGAAGTGAAGTCCCAAGTCCAGGGGAATTGCCTTAGGAGGAAGGGGCACAAGACTGGGCTCAGGTACGCCAGCACACAGGGCCCTCCAGCAGGGAGGCAGTCCCTTGTGGCGGTTCTTCCTGCAGCCCAGCAGCAGCAGCCCCCAGCGTCATGATCAGCACAACACTTTCATGGGGTCACAGTCCCTATATTTATACAACATTTCCCTTTTGTGACACGGCACAGGGCTGGGGGGGAAAACCAGACACAACTGGTTTGGGGCAGCTTTGGAGCACTTTGTTGTGCTCAGCTCCTCTCTCCTTTGTCAGGTGGGGCTAGGTGCTCAGACGCACCACAGGGGGCGGAGTCAGCATTGTGGAGGGAAGGCACAGCCCTAATCAGGTCCCAGGTGCAACTCCTCCCTCCCATCTATATGCAGATCTCCCTATTCACCACTGGGCAGAGTCATCCTGGCTCCTGGAGCCAACCACCCCATCCAGTACCTGTCAATCACAAGCAAGACATGCACTCCGCATCAGGCAGGCAGACACACAGCACACAGAAATTCCAACTTCAAAAAGTGGCACTTCTCCACCAGTCACAATAAATCTGCGCACATTATTGTGCAGCATTTATTCTCACGAGTTTGCACATACTAAACTCGCCCCTGCACTCCTCTCATACTAGGAATTACCAGGCACCCACATATCTCCCATGCATTCCTATGGGAGGGCAGGCCAATCTCACCACCCGCATTCAGAGTTCGCACGCACTTTACACTGGGACACAGTGCTAAAGTGCGCAGAGGCCAAAAACTACTAATATCAGGTCACATACAAGGCAAAAAGTTTAGGGGTGAACCTACCAAAAGTGCCAAGTTCAACGCAATCCCCTTCCAGCCAAAACGCTGGCCAGACCAATCACCACTGTAATGGCTTCCCTGCTTGGGGCGATAGAAAACGGATGCGGGCCCGCAACTGCAGGGACACCCTCCTGTTCTACGCCACGGTGAAGCCATGTGGTTCCATCTGTAGAAGCTGTCCGGAGCAACTGGGCTACCCCACTGTTACTCCCTAGCTGTCCGCGGCCAGGACCAGGCCCTAGGCCACCCAGATGTCACTGGTCCTTGCCTATCCACAGAGTGGAGGGTAGTAACCCCTGGCACATAGTAGCCATTCTCCACTCTCTCCTCATAAGGACAGTTCTAGACTGCCACAGATCCTCCAGCCTAGGGTCTGCACCCTCAGGCTGACCAGAAGTCACGGGCGAGGCCCTCCTCCCCCTACTTCTCCTTCTAGGGTTCCACCCTCTCCTCCTTTGAGAGGTACCCGTAGAAAACCACTTGCCCACCAGTTCAGGACCTCTCTCCAACAACTGGTCTCCCAACCTAGGGTTTAACCCCTCAGGTTGTACCGGGGTCAGAGGCGAGGACTCCCACCCTCTACACCCCTTCCAGAGTTCTGCACCCTCCTAACTGGAGCGGTACCCCTGGAAGATGAAACCGGTCAGGACACTGGTTACAGACGTCCTTCTCTCCAGGTCAGGTAGATCCTCCCAACCATGGGTCTAAACCCTGTGGCGGAATACTTGCCTGGCACGCCAGGACTTCTGTTGACTCACACAGCATCCCCCCGAGGGTAACACATGACTCAAATGTTGTGTGACAGTCTGCCTGGTGCAGATCTCCCGTCCCCTGTCCACCTGACAGTGCGCGTAGATCCCCCAGAACAGATGTGGTGTCACCATGGTCACTCCAAGGGAACTCAGCCCTATTGGCTGGTCCATGACCCACTGGTTCTTCCACTGGGGAACACATCCCCACTCACCCCTCAATCTGGACTTCTGTACCCTCCCTACTGGAGCTGCACCGCCGGACACCAGAACCACTGGAGCTCTATTTATAGATGCTCCAGGTTCTCCAGACACTAGGAGATCCTCCTCAAATGAACTAACAGGACAGCCTAGGCCCCCAACCTGGTGTTCCCTGAAGAAACCATCCAGGTTTTGAGACTGGGTTTCGGGCACCTGGGAACACTCACTCCCACACTCACACATACTCCACTGAGACAGGACGTGAGCCCCTACACCCCTCCCAATACATTGGGACCTAGCTGGGCTACTCTGAACCTCTTCCCCCACACAGGACTGGAAGATACCTGAGCCATTTCTTTTGGAATCACTCCCCAATGCCTCTTCAGAACCTCGGGCACTTTCCCAGAGGTCTGCCTCCTCTGCAAGGACCCATGGATTAGCAAACCCACACTCCATCAGGTCTTGGCGCAACCCCGGAGAAGAACGACTGAGCATGTGCTCCTTGATGACCAGATTGAACATTCCTTTAAAATCCAGTTCCGTGCTAACCTCTACCCAATCAACCAGCGCGTCACTACATTCATCCGCAAACTCCGCCCAAGACTGGTGAGACAGTTTCTTACTGACCCTGAACTTCAACCTGTACTCCTCTTCTGAGGAACCAGGTACCATACTCTGGGAACTGGGAATGGGACTTCCTGCACTGGACTCCATATTGCTGCCACCACTGGACCCCACCCTAACTGGGGAATCTAGAACACTACAACTGCACTCAGGGGATAATCAACCCTCCAGAGCTAATTTCTCTCTGGCAAAGGCCCTCTCAGCTTCCGCCATCCTCTCCTGCGCTAAGACCCTCTCGGTCTCAAACTTTTTCTCCTCCACACCCAGCTGCGCTATCTCCTTGGCATGCTCTAACCTGAGCTTCTTCAAAGCCAGCCGATGCTCCCTTTCTTCCCTCCTACCTACCCACTATTCTGAAGACAGGGAAAGGGATGGGGTGCTGCCCCTGACACTGGACCCAGCAAGGGACTCCCTATCTATAGAGTCCTCACTATCTACTGGCGTCCCTGTCCTATAATTTTCTTCCTCCTCTTCAGACTCTTCAGGGCTCCCCTCAGACCCACCACCCTCTTGGCGTGCGGCCCGGGCCCTCTCCTCCTCACTGCGCTCACATTCCCAGTCATCCTTTTGCCATTGGATTAGGTTTTCCCTCAGTTTGGACTGGGTGTCTGACCCACTCACTGCTATGTCTCTCTCTTCACAGAACTCTACCAACTCCCTTTTTTATTTTTATATTTTTTTTATTAAGCCAGTAGACAAATACAGAGAACAGCACAGGATAAACAACAAGAAAATAACAAGAGGAAACACAAACAAACAAACAGGCAAAAAAAACGAAGCACAGCAAGGGGGTAGCATAGGGAGTTAAACAACATCATGAAACACATTACTACTGAATACAGTATTATACACATATATAGAAAAGGATAAAGCCTTTCCAGCAGAACTATCTAACATCTTGTATCGCTGGTGTCATAAATTGCGTTAGAGCCCCCCATATCTCTCTACCCAATCTTCGTTTCCGTGACCCTTTGACAGCATACAGATTAGTTTCAAGTTTGCAATGGCAAATAATCTTCCTCTCTACATCTCAAACGTAGTGGGTTCTTTCTGGCACCACAATGAAGCTATACACAATCTTGCAACTGCAACAGCAATATATATCAAGTATCTATATGAATACATTCCATGTGAAGACCCTTCATCCTCTACAACCCCCAGTAGCATAACTATTGGGGTTATGTCAATATGTGCCCCTGTTACTTCAGTTAAAAACATCTGCATCCTATCTATCAGCAGTTTAAAATCTGGGCATTTAGCAAACATCTGGACTATGTTTGCCTGTTCCCCCCCCACATCGAGTACATTTATCCTCATTTATCCCACCCCAGCGCGCAAATTTAGCAGGTGTATAATATAGATTGAACATAGTTTTGTATTGTTGTGTATTTAAATTTGAGGATATTAAAAGTTTATCGGCTAAGACAATAGTCTTGTAAAATATTACCTTCTACCTGCAATCTAGTATTCCATTTAGCATTTTGTGCCTTAACGTCATCCTTTTGCAAATCAATGATTGCCTGATATATACTCCCAATTTTCCCCAGAGCCTTCACGGTTTCTAAAAGGTTGCTTTTCTCAGCTAGGCATGAGAAGTCCCTCCTTTTGCACAGAAAGTCGTCATTCTGTAGGTAGTTAAAAAATCTGATTTGGGAAGATCATAGCTGGCCATCAGTGACGTATATGTCTTAACACCATTACTATCTACCAACTGGTGCAAGATTATAATTCCTTTGCTTCTCCATCTGTTCATAATATCATCTAGAAAGCTGGAAGCAGTGCTGCTGCATCTGTGGGGGTATAATAATTTATCCTGCCTATATTTAGGTGTCTCCTTATTTGAAGCCAGGCCTTATGGGCGACCTGAATCACCTTGAAGCAGGTCTTTTTGTAGCAACTGGGCTAAGGAATTTTTTTTAAAGTTCTCTCTGTCCTTGGGCCAAGTAACAACTGGAATATATGAGGCACATCCCCTAAACTTTCAGCATTCGTTCCAACCAATAAAATTCCAATATGTTGTAATAGACATGCCCAGTAATAAAATTGAAAATTGGGAGCTGCCCATCCCCCTCTATCACACGGAAGGTTCATACATTTTCATGCTCCCCTGGGCTTCCCCTGCGCCCATAGAAAGCTATTGCAAATAGATTGCAGTCTCTGCATTTGTTCTTAGTGATCTCAAGTGGAACAGTCCTAACAAAGTAAAGGACCTTAGGGAGAACATTCATTTTAAGAACTTTGCATCTTCCCAGTATTGATAGATGGAGACTTTCCATCCTATCCAAATCTTTTTTAATCTTGCTGAGGAGAGGTTCCCAATTAGTTTTAACCATTGAGTGCAGACAAGCATTCAGACGTATTCCTAGATATGTTGCTTCTTTCATAACTCTCTGATCTCTAAATTGCGTATGATCAGTGGAAATTACCTGTGTTTTGGTTAGGTTCAATTTATACCCTGAGCTCCTCCCAAACATTGCTGCCAATTGTTCAGTCTGTTCCAGTGTAATAGCAGGCTCCGGTGAAACTATTGCAATGTCATTTGCATATGCAAATATATCAACCCGTTCTGACCTAGAACCTGATAATTGTTCATTCAATCCTTGTTCTAAAAGGTTTAGGAGCGGGTTGATATATAATGAAAAAAGCAGGTGGGAGCAGGAGTATCCTTGTCGGGTACCTCTTGATATAGTTACAGGGTTTGATTCTAGCCCCAATGCACATATTTGTGCCTTTGGAGATCTGTACATTGCCTTAATTGCATAAATGAACCTGTCACCAACACCATGCCACCTCAGTGTAGCCCATAAGAATTCCCAGGAGACACGGTCAAAAGCCTTTTCTGCGTCTGATAGTATCACCCCACAAGGTATTTTACGTGTGTTAGCAATATCTAGCAATGTTGTTACTTTGCTTATATGGTTGACGTGCCTCTACCTGGTATAAACCTGTGCTAATGGACCGAGACTAAGGGCGTAATAACCCAAGATAGCCGTGCCGCTAGTTTTTTCGCATCAATTTTACCATCGCAATTTATAAGGGATATCGGTCTAAATGACCCTGGCAGTGCTGGAGGTTTATCTTATTTTAAGAACACAATGATGCTAGCTTCATCCCAGGATGACGGGGCATCACCTTTTTGTGCCTCCCGTCAAACCGCAAGCATATCTGCCTGAATTTCCAGTAGCAACAGTTTATATATTTCTAGTGGCAATCTATCGGGACCTGCAGCTTTCCCCATAGCCAATCAGCCTACGGCATCTGTGAACTCCTGCAGCAAAATAGGAACCTCTAATACCCTCTTATCTTCTTCATCCATAATTATCCTATAGGGATCTCTATATAACTCTTCCTGGCCATCTGAAGTATCAGTATCCTTGGAATAGAGTTTCTCATAACATGTCCTAAACACTTCTAAAATACCCTCCGGTGTTTCTACTGTATTCCCTGTCAGATCCTCAATTGCTGCTATAGAGTTCTTGACCTCCTTACATCTGATCTTTTTAGAAAGGGATCTGCCTGTTGTCTCCCCAAACTCATAACAGTCTTTCTTGAAAAGATGGTATTTTTTGGCAATATCTTTAGCCCATTCCTCGTTAATCCTGGCCTTGCCCCAAGCCACCTCTGTTTGTGCCTGTGTAATGTCTGCCTTACCTCACACTGGCTCTATTAGTCTACATTCAGAGCGGCGTAAATTCTCAGATAGCTGCATCTGGTGCTATCTAAATTGTTTCTGCACATGTAATCCAAAGCTCAGTATCTCCCATCTGAGTGCTGATTTCATTGCGTCCCAGACTATACCAGGTTTAGTAGAGTCGCGATTTATGGCTACAAATTCTATCACCCATTTGCGAATATGACTAACAAACTCCTCATTTACTAATAATTTCTTATCAAAGGAGAATGTAATTCTAGATCGCATTAAGCCATGCATTGCAAGTCTGAGCACAACTGGATTATGATCCGATGTTATACGGGGAGAGATCCATATTTGTGCATCTTTTAGGAGCGTTTTTGTTACAAAAAAAGCAATCAACCGTAGTCACCTTTTGATGGGGACATGAGTAGTGCGTATACCGGGGTTCAGGATGTTTAAGCTTGGGCCATGCATCAACTAATCCATGTTCATGGAGAAGTTGTTGTAGAGCTTTATACACCTTGTGTTTCTTACCGACATACTTATCACCCCTTGGTCCCTCAAAGATTTCTTCAAGTTGAATATTGAAATCCCCAGTAAGAATTAAGGGCGTTGCCCAATTAGCTAATTCTGTATTTAAATACTCAATAACTTGATTCTCATCATGATTGGAGCCGTATACAGAGCATATTGTACATTTCCTATAGGCTATAATACATTCAATCATTGCCCATCGCCCGTATTTGTCAGCAGAAGTTTTAGTAGTTTTTAAAAGACCCTTTTTTGCCAGTATAGCAACCCCAAGGGTAGTAGTCTCTTGTGTAGTACAGACCTGCATCTCAAATCCGAGCCCTTTCTAACAGTTATGTTTATTCCAAGGGATATGTGTCTCTTGGATACATACTTAATCGGGTGACATATTTCTTATTTCACAAGCTACTCTTTGTCGCTTCCCCTATCATTAAGGACCCGCACATTAAATGTGCACTCGGTTGACATTAACTGACTTTCTTGACTTCCTCTTTCTTTCCTTCATGCGTTCTGACACAGCTACTGGCTTTTTTGTAATTTTTACCCCCTAACCCCCCCTTGGTAGCCACCCTCCTCCCCAGAACACAGCTACCTCCCCCCTCCCCTGTCCTGCCTCCCCTACCACTGCAGGACACCCCCACCTTTCCCCAGCAAGGAGGCTAATAGACCCAACGGTCTACAGTGATGGAGAGCCTCGTAACCACCCCTGACCCCATGTCTCCCGATGCGTACTGCCCATATATCACCCATAAGTAACACACACTATGAACAAAAAACCTTTTAAACATGATAGTGAATTTTTTTTGTAGGCAGACAGATCGATACATATTTCACACTCTATTATCTTGGAAAAGCAATACAAGACATTCAAGCATCATTATTACTTATGCTATCTGCATCCCCCCATTAAATATTATATATTATATATTATATATTATTTCCCTAGTGCTTAATCTCTTGCAAATACTCTTTCGCCTTCAACTCAGAGGAAAAGAATTGTGTCTTGTCTTTATGAATAATTTTCAATTTCGCTGGAGCTAAGAGGAATGTTTGAGCGCCCTTCTCTTGTAAAGGCGCAATTAATTGTCTGAGTGGCCATTGCTTTTCCACAGTAGTGGGACAAAAATCAGGGTGAACACAGAATTCCACTCCTGCCGCTTTTCGCTGTCTATCTGGCCTGGCTAAATCAAATAGCGCCTGTCTAGCCAAGAAATTAGAAAGACATATCAATATGGCTCTAGGCCTTGTGTTAGCTTGGTTTTGCCTGACTTGAAACAGGAATCTGTGGGCTCGCTGTACCTCAATATCCCATGACCATTGGCCTAGCACGGGAAAAGCCTTGGTGAAGAGCTAAACAACAAATTTACGGGGGTCTGACCCCTCAACCCCTTCGGGTATACCAAGAATTCTTAAATTGTTCTATCTTAGGCGATTTTCCATGTCCTCAATCTTCCAGGCTAAGTCATCCCTATGTGTTGTTAGCGCCTCAGTTGTCATCTTCTGTGCTACCATTGCGTCCTCTAAGGTCAAAATTCTAGTCTCTGCTTCCGTTATCCTTTCCCCGATTTCCGAGCAGGTTTTAGTTACCCGCCATACTGAGTACTGTAATTTCCTGCACGTACCTTGAGTTTTTAGGCTTTCTGCCTGACTTTCTTCCCTGTGGGCCATCATTGTCTCATATATGACTGTTAGTGAGATATATAATTGACTGTTCTACTGTGATCTGCTTATCGTGTCTGCCCACAGAGAGCTCATTATTCTGACCATTTCCTTCCCTTAGAATACTGACCTGGATCTGCTTGTCTATTGACCCGATCTGATACATGTGAAACAGGTTTCTCGTGAATTGTCCCCGTACTAGATGTTCTCGCATTTCTCCCCGGAGACTCGTCCTCCAGACACATACTGCTGGTCTCACTCCAACGTCCACTTGTTAAGTTGAGGGGATCCTCGGATATCTGTAAGGATTTAACCCCTGAAGAGCTGGAGTGGTCTGACAGTGAATAAAAAGGGTCCTCGGCATCTAGCTCCAACATATTAGCCACCTCAGTATCTGATCCCTCCTTACCTCACCACTATTCTTCTCCGGGAGTAACCTACCCCCAAATGTTGTCACTGCTTCTGGTTCCAGGTTAACTGAGACCTCTGAGGCCCCCATTACTATCGGGTACTTCCTCCTTGTATCCGGGTTTGTCTTCTATATATTTATTGTAACATCAGAGAGTCCCTCGGGGGATTGTCCCCCCACTGCTCTCGCAGTCTCGGTCACACTCTGTTCTGTGGCCCCACCTTCTGCCTCGCTCACCTTGGCAGGACTTTCCATTGCATCTGCTCCCTTAGCGGTGTCTTGCCCTTGTCCTTGCCCCTGCTTACCGCCTCTCTTCGCTGTGAGAAAAATTGCAGGAGTCACTTTTTTCCGTCCTTCCATGTTGTGTACCGGGCTGCTACCATGCTCTTTCGCAGCCGCTCCACCTCGTTTGTTTTGGTCGCTTTCCACTGGCTTGCCTGGCAGCGCTGCATTCCCTCCTACAGCGCGCGTCTTGCCAGATCTTGCATTCTTCTGCGGCATTTCTTTTCGAGTCCCAGCCCGGTCAGCAGTAGAGTCAAAAGCGCAATCACGGCAAACCAGAGACCACCAGAGGACCCAACAAACACCATGGAGCTGGAACAGTTGTGGAGAGTGATGCCTTGAGGTAAGAAGAATCCACATTATCCCAGTGATTTCAATAGCCGTGATCCGCCTTTCACCTCTCGCTGCTCAGCCACTCAGCCTCGTCTACCTTGTCTCTCACTCGTCTCTGCAGTCACCGGAGCTCCTCTCCATATACCACATGCAAATCTTCTCACAGCGGGGAAGAAAACGGATGGCAGGTTACGAGCTCTCACTCGGCCGAGTGACCAGCCCCTATCCTGCCTCTCCCACATACTGTATCTAAACAGACCACAAAAAGTAAAAGCAGACTTCATCTTGGCAGGACGCTCAGAGACACATGCAACACATGAGACCTAGCTGTCTGAGCTGAAGCAAGAGTACACAATTTTCAAATGACACTTTTAGGAGAAACAATAAAATCAAACTCAGAAATAATAATCACCAAAACACGTGATTATCTAAAATGCAGAGTTTGTAGTGCAACCAGTTGTCGCTGTGGTACTGTGCAAACGGAAGTCCTATCCTCACCGCTGACAACCAATGTTAGAAATGGGATCTCTGGTTGGCTAAGGCTTGCGCCAAAGCCAGGCAGATACCACCACTCTAGTCAGGGCAAGGGAGTTACACGCCAAGATAACCGCTGCTCATCCCCTTGGTAGCTTGGCACGAGCAGTCAGGCTTAATCCGGAGGCAATGTGTAAAGTGTTTGCGCAACACGCACACAACAGCAGCAACACACTAGGCACACCACAAAAGGAACTCCACACAAGGTTATATCAAAAATAGCCTTTGTATTATAAGAAACACATTAGAAACCTAATCACACATTTATACTGCGCCAACTGGCACAGGCAATATTTACTGGGGATTATATACACATGACAGGGCCACATGGACCACCATCAGAATCATCACTTAGTAGAAATTAGAAAAATGTAGAACATATACTAACTGTAGCACAAATAATAAAGGTAGATCACAACCAGTAATTACTGGCAACCACTGTATTCAGCATTATCCTGCAACATAAAACATAGTACGCAAAACCTCATAATCATATACCACAGTAGAGGCATAAACCATGTCACATAAATCACATTATCCATAAATAGTGCACCGCAGTAATACTGCGAAAGGGGCACGCAGCACCTTCCCTAGGGCCTTGTGCCCTCGTGGTACTCACTGGTACCAAACCTGACCCCAGGACAACTGGCCATGCACTGGGGCTCCAATCCCCTATGTCCAACAGTCAGGGCGTAAGCTGCCAATGCAACAACATCCAAAAAGTGCGCAAAAGATCAGGCCTAAACCTGGCAGCTGCCCACTAACTGCTGGGCAGCTGTGAAAATGAGGCCTGGCACCAGCGTGCCTCCTGAGCCCCTCTCTAGGACTCAGTCACTAGTTTGCGCAATGTAGCAGCAGCTCTCTGCCTGGTGGGGCAGCTGGTGAAAAATGCCACTGGCCCAATGAATACTGGCACTCTTCGTGCCTGGGGAGCCCCTTTGCACTGGGCTCCTCCTGGTGCCTCCTTAGTAAAGAAAGACACCAGCACCCACTGTACTCGCAGGGCACCAACAAGGGTCCACACTTTGGCCCCAACGTTGCAGCGGCCCGCAACTGCGGCGCTGCTGTGAACCCAAAGTAAGAATGGGCACAATTGTGCCTGGGAGCTCCTCGCGGGGGACTCTTAGGAACAAAATGCCCTGCCAACGTTGGAGCGGTCCGCTGCCCTGTGGGACCACTCAAGAAGCATAGGGAGAACGGGCACAGCTGTGCCTGTGAGCCCCACTCAGGGGACTCTTAAGTTAAAGCCACAAAACATTGTGGAGAACAGGACTGGACATGGGGGGGAACATCCCACTCACCTGGGACTCCCTCGCGATCTCCTCTCTTCCTGGTGTCGGCTTGCACGGGGCTGACATGCGGCGGGGGCAGGCACCGACAATGTGCCTCGTGCCCCCTCCGCGTTACTTCCAGACGGCTGTGACTTCTCCGTGGAGCCTCCGAGGCTCTAAACCTTCCCTGCAGCACATCCCAATGCGGGGTAGGCTCCCGTCTGGGTCTTCTGGCTTACAGGAACACCGGCAGGGCTTCGCCGGTGTTCCCACTGGCCCTTCTCTTCCGGGCCGCTCCCAAGCCCCGCCCGCAACCAAGGCTGCAGCGTTGAACTTCCGGGTCACTGAGGGCAGCGCGGTGGCATTCCGGGTTTCAATGGCTCCTTCTGCAGCAGTACAGGGTAGGCTCCCTTTCTGTGGCAAAAATGCGGGGTGGGCACCCGCTATCAATTAAAGGCACTATGTGGCAGCTTTTCCTCACCGAAATGCGGGGTGGGCTCCTGCCTTCGTGTAAATAAAATATATTAGCGGGGTGGGCTCCCGCTTCCCCTCTGCACACAGGGGGGGATCCCCCCACCAGGGGTCTCCTCGGGGGCCACACAGCAGCGGAGTGGGCACCCGCTCAGGTCCAACAAGCTGTACGTAAAAATAGAAGCGCTCCCAGCAATAATGAAGAACAAAGCGCTCTTCAAAATAAAAGCTAAGTGCTCCCAAGGCACCAGAAGTGAAGTCCCAAATCCAGGGGAATCTCCTCAGGAGGAAGGGGGGGCCCAAGACTGGGTTCAGGCAGGCCAGCACACAGGGCCCTCCAGCAGGGATGCAGTCCCTTGTGGCGGTTCCTCCTGGAGCCCAGGAGCAGCATCCCCCAGCGACAGGATCAGCACAACACTTTCATGGGGGTCACAGCCCCTATATTTATACAACATTTTCCTTTTGTGACATGGCACAGGGCTGGGGGAAAAAACAGACGCAACTGGTTTGGGGGAGCTTTGGAGCACTTTGTTGTGCTCAGCTCCTCTCTCCTTTGTTAGGTGGGGGCTAGGTGCTCAGACACACCACTGAGGGTGGAGCCAGCATTGTGGAGGGAAGGCACAGCCCTATTCAGGTCCCAGGTGCAATTCCTCCCTCCCATCTACATGCAGATCTCCCTATTCACCACGGGGCAGACTCATCCTGGCTCCTGGAGCCAACCACCCTATCCAGTGCCTGTCAATCACAAGCCAGACATGCACTCCACATCATGCAGGCAGACACACAGCATACAGAAATGCCAACTTCAAAAAGTGGCACTTCTCCACCAGTCACAATAAATCTGCGCACATTATTGCGCAGCATTTATTCTCACAAGTTCGCACATTCTAAACTTGCCCCTACACTCCTCTCATACCAGGTATTACCAGGGACACACATATCTCCCATGCATTCCTATGGGAGGGCAGGCCAATCTCACCACACTCACTCAGAGTGCGCACGCACGTTACACTGGGACACAGTGCTAAAGTGCGCAGAGGCCAAAAACTACTAATATCAGTTCACATACAAGGCAAAAGGTTTAGGGGTGAACCTGCCAAAAGGGCCTAGTCCAACACAAAGCCAATTGGATGTGTGGGTTATTGCATAATATTTGAAAATGTTTGCATATTTTTGGATTGCGTTGTGAGGTGGAGATCAGTGAAGACCCTGGCATTGAATTATCTGGGTGATTTTTGTTAATGGGACCGAATAATGGAGAAGGATTGTGTGGCAGATTGTTACAGGAGTTCTTGAGACTGACTGAATAGTTGGGAGTACCTGTGGCAAGTGAGAAGATCAAAGGTCTAACAAATTGTTTAACATTTATAAACATTTCAATAAGTCTGTGTAAAAGGGCGTGCAGGCTGCCATACTAGGTAATTTGAGGGTGTTGACTGGTGTGGCTAAAAAGTAAGATGTTGCGTGAATTGTAAATAGTGCAACAACTGTTGGGGCCCTAAAACTTCACATGAATGATGGTGGTGCTGGGCAGAGTGTTCTGTACTCGGTTGGCTCATTTGACAACAAGGGGTGCAGAATTTCAACTTGCACCCGCACCCCCATAAGGCTAAAGAAATGAGCGCATTATGTCTTGGAGATGTGGTAAAGATTTTTTATTGATTTCCGTGGTAAATGCATTTGGCTGGAGAAGGCTTAATGAGCTGAGAGTTCGGAAGTTGTGTTTTGACTCCCTAGATATGGAGGTTTTGGTAAATAATATTGGAGGGGAAGAGTTCTGCAACTGTTTTCCATCGATAATGAGACAATGGCATTCATACTAAAATGATGGTCAGCAAAAGACAAATGGTTGTGCTGGTTGCTAAGAGCAGAGGTGTTGCAGTGTTTGTATTTGAATGTAGTGCTGCAAAGTCCGTCCATCATCCCCTTTTGTATCGCTTTGTTCGCCCTAAGTGTGGCAGGGTATGCTCAGACGTGAGTCCCTTGCTCACTTGGCCACTGGATTCAAGATAGCCTGGCTGATGATTATGAATCCGAAACCGGTCCTAGGATGCTTGTTTCCGGTCCATGGAAGACATGGCTTGGCAGTTCGGGCTGGACTGTTCCCATGAGGCACAGGGTCAGACTGATTTGCATATAGCCATGTCTGAAATGGGGTGGCTGAGTGGGCTAAAGAATGGTGATGGATTAAACCCAGATCAGTTGACTGGGAGTGAGTGTTTGATTTGCTCATACGCTCCGTCCATCATCCCCTTTTGTATCGCAATCATGATTTGGGCCTGGTTTGACCAACAATATAACTGGTGTGGCCTCTCATTCGCAGGGGACAAGGTCCCATGGGAGGGCACCAGGGGCATGCTCCAGGCCCACCATGATGACAAAGGAACTGTGAACAATGGCACATTGGCAGCTGAGCAGTTGCTGCAAGTGTATTTCGCTACGTCCATGTTGGGTATATACAAGGCTACATGGAAGCAATTTGTAGAAGGGGCAGCTAGATGCAAGGAAAGAAAGAGGAAGGAATGTGGCTGAGGAGGGGTGTAGCAAATTAATTCTGCCCATTTAGTCCCGCTAGATTTTTCACAATTGACTAGGCCCGTTTTGGACCTTTACTGTGAGCGAGTCTCCCTACCTGACTCTCACTCACAGTAAATTAATTGTATATGTACTACAGCGATAACCGCCAGCGTCCTCCTTTTAAGATAAGACTGCTTGGGTACGAGGCTCTGGGCTGGTTACATGTGAACATATGAGGAAACGTGTGCACAGGTGCGTGGCCTGGAAGTGTCAGACTTCCATCTTGCACAGCCCAGTATCTGAGCACAGGTAGCCTGTCGAAGAATAGACTTTTCAAGGATTGCTACTGACCTGAATTATGCCTTATAAGGTGAGTGGGTATGACAGGGTTAGTCAGTATTGATTACTGAAGGTCTGTGGCGCTTACGCTGTGTTACACATTATAGGTGTAATCTGCAATAAAGAACATTTTTGCCATGCATCAATCTAGGGTTAAACATGCACCTAGAATGCAGTCCCTGCCAACATATCTACACTCAATATGACATGCTAAGAATTGTCATATTTTCCTAGCCCAACTCATACTCAGATTCCAGGCCTTTGTCCACCTTACTGGGCACGTTAATTACTCTGATCAATAGCAGGAGAATCAAAGCCCCCCTCCCCCAAATAATAGACCAATTAACAGTGATTGACAGAATTCCTGAGAAAGACAGGGTTGGGTGGAATTTGCATCTCTTAATTAGCTTGTCACACTACACCTACTCCAGTAAAACAAAAGAGGAGGGTTAGAACACAGGAGCCAACACAGGAGGGGCTTGCCTTTGAAGTTTTGATGTAAAGGGGTCAGGCAACTTTATCACCTAGGAGCAAAGCTGAGGTTTTCACGGACGTTTGTTCCACAGACAGCATGAAGTCTCCTTATTGGATTGGCACAGAGTGCTGTGAAGAAAGGTTGGGTCAGGGGTGGAGAGATGATGTGCAACATTGAATTTGTCAGGGGTGTGCAGCTTTTAAAACTCTCCACCCCACTTAGAATTCCCTGCACAGTGGAAGGACAGTTGAGAAGACAATGGACCTTAGCAGGGCGGACTGGGAACCAAAACCGGCCCTGGCAAAGTGCTCGGACGGCCCCCTTCACACCCCCCTCGCCCCCCCCCCCCCCCCCCCCCGGGGTTGGGGGTGCCGCCGAGCTCCTTGCCGGGCCGGTTTTTGTCCGATTTTGTTACAGGGCCGATTTTGCAGCTATGCTGCAAAAACGGCCCCAGGGGCCCAAAACTGGCCCCCACCCTTGCGGCGCACCGGGGGATTGCAGGGTGCCCGCAACGGCCAGTCCGGGCCTGGACCTTAGACTGATGACGACGAAGGACCTGGGAATATATCTCAACCCCAATGCAGTTCCTCAGATTTTAGTGCAGAGTGTGTATCAAGCTCAAGCTTCTGTTGAAAAAGAGTTCCCAGAGCTATTCACAGATGAACTAAGATGTTTGCAGAGTTATGTGCACAGGATAAAACTAAAAGAATACTTGACACCTGTAGCAGCCAAAGTAAGGAATCTGCCTCTATCTGTATAAAAGGCAGTACGTGAGGAACTGGAAAAGCTTTGCAGCATGGGGGGGCGCTAGAGGGCGCACGAGCAGCATGGCCGCACTTGTGTGAGGCTCCTGCAGCCTGTGCCGCTATCCTATATTTATCCTCAATTCACCACCTCCAACGTTGACAAAAAAATCGCTGGTGGTGTAGAGGAACGCCGTCCCAACACTCGCTGAAAGTTTGGAGGGCTGCGGAGCTGTGGTTGCGAAGATATCGCCGGAGGAAAATCTGACCGGCAGCTGCTGCGGTGACTGCGGAGCGCGGCACTGGGCAAGGAAGGTATGTGATAGCCAAGGTGCCCACGAGGTCGGAGGGCCTTGCCTGACGTACTGCTGTGCGGACTCGCCTACACGCAGGGAAGGAACCTGAGGGACGCTACTCTTAACACTACTGCCGCTCCTAGCGGGACTGCCAAGGTCGTGGACACCTACAAGGGTAGCGCGGATACTTGAAGGGCTGACGAGCTAGCGCGGCCGGCCGGAGGTGAGAGGTGCTGGGAGCCGCGCTACTTGTGACCGGCCGGAGGTGACAGGTGCTGGGAGCCGTGCTGCTTCTGACCGTCATCCTCTTACCCCCTCCCTGGATCCCGGCGGTGAAAGGACAGTGATACTACTGCTGGGGGAGCTGGCAAGTGAGGTGCCTTCGGCGCCAAAAGCGAGGGTGCCCGCGCTTTGATACAGACTGGCAGTTGGGCTCCCTAACGGCGCTGCAGAGCTGACACACATTAAAGCGGGGAGAGATAATCGCGCTAATGAGGTGAGGAGAGTGCACGGCGTGTGGAGACATATCGGTGATTTAGCGACTAGACATTTGAGACTCCGTTTACACTGGGCTGCCGGTGGGCAGAAACATTCGACACTGCGTGGGGATCTGTGCTTGCTGGTCACGTGAAGCTCACGCTCTATGCCAAGTTCTGAGACAAAGCGCACGCACTGCCACGGACTGGTCATATTTGTCGTAGTGCAACATGTATCTGCTGACGGTGGTTTGAAAAACACTAACAAATAAAAAAAAAAAAAAAAAAAAAAGGAAAATAGAAACGAACACATGTTGGTGAATGCTGAAGGATTAATCACAACCCCGTTCCTATGGTGGTATTGGCGGAGAGCTTGATGAATTAGTGTGCCCTGCTTCGGGACCATGTGCACTGGAACCTTCTCTGAGAGAGCCATTCTTCCCACTGCAAGTTGAATACCGCACGACGGAGTGAGACCTACTGGAGTGCACAGAGATCTGGTGCACATACCTGTTAACAGAGGAAGGTCGCTTGTTGAAAATCACGGACACAGCTACAGGACTCGGAGCTGACCTGGTACGTACTGAAGGGGTGCCTAGGTTGCTGTGCTAATTCATGACGGAGGCTTCCGGATCGCCCGGAGGTAGTGGAGGTAGAGGAACCAGTATTGCCAGAGCGAGATCAGCGAGGGGTGCTGTCATGGGACGACAGGACACTAGACAGCCAAAACTATCCTTTGAATCGGCCCAACAGGCGAAACAAAAAGCTAGACTGGAGTCAGACGCAGGAGGACCGCACAACATGTCAACTGCAGGTACCAGCCGCGACGCCGCTGCGCCGGATATGCACCTTATACTGCAGGAAATGAAGCAGGGTTTTGCGACAGTGGTGGATAAGGTAGACCGGCTGTCCTCCAGGATGGATGCTATTGCACACAAAATGGACGTTCACGAGGAGCGCATCACAGCGGCGGAGAGGAGGATTTCGGACAGTGATGATACTGTAGCGTCCCATGATGCCAGGCTGTCAAGAATGGACAACATCCTCAAGGTAATAGCTGCAAAGAATGAAGAATTGGAAGCGCGCAGCCGCCGCAATAATGTACGCGTGGTGGGCGTGCCGGAATCGACGAACACAGGGCGGATGGAGGAATATGTGGAACGGATTCTGAAAACAGCGGTGGGAGAAGAGGTTTTTTCACAGCAATTCATAGTCGAGAGGGCGCATCGATCTTTAGGCCCTCAACCCCAACCAGGAACACCACCCAGACCGATCATAGCACGGCTGCTCAATTATAGAGACAGGGACGCGGCTCTGCGGGCTGCGAGAACCAAGAAGCAGCTTACATGTGATGGAGTTAATTTCACCCTGTACCCTGACTTCACACCGATGGTGCAAGATCAAAGACGGAAGTTCTTGGATGTGAAAAAAAAGCTTCGAAACTTGCAAATTGATTACGCTCTACTATACCCTGCAAAACTCAGAGTAACGTATCAGGCAAGACAGCATTTTTTTGTAAATCCACAACAAGTTGAGAATTTCCTGAAATCGATAAGGAAAGAGCAGGGACAGCATCGAGCGGAGGGAGGAGCGGATGAAGAGGCAGACTGAATCCTCGCAGTCTATTATTGGCATAGTCTGTAGACTAACTTGGTAAATGTAGGGGTTGTTGCGGACGGATTCTACTGCACTAATGACCTGGAAATTTTACATGGCCACTGCGGCTGTGTGCGATGGTTATGGATGCAGTCGGCGTTGGAACTACAGGTGGTAATGTATGCCAGGCGACACCCCCTTTCTCTCGTTGACGCCTCCTGGGGGAGGCCTGCCACGAAGTACGAGATGAAGGGGGTAATGAAGTGCGTACCTTAGATGACCCCATCAGGGTGTGCCCCGTTGACACTGGTTGTTACACTGCAGCTCATTGGGGGTTTGCTAGCGGTGGTAAGGGAGAGGGGGGGAAGGATTGCTGGAGAGTTGGGGATGCTTCAGTGGGTGGAGGGTGGATGGGTAGTGCATGCATTATGGATGTTTATAGCGACAATTGCAAGGTTGACGATATGGAAAGTTGCGATGATGTTTGGGGGTGGGCGGGGGGGTTGTTGGGTTGTTTACAAAGTGCGGGAGGAGGAGGGGGAGGCGTAAGGGGAATGGGATGGTTGGTTTCTACGGTCAATGGGTGCACAGGCACTTGCATGTCCACAGAAGCTATTGTTACGATTTGGCTGGCGGGTGGAGGGGACGGGCGGATGGATGTGACTCTATATTTGATACAGATTATTATGGCTGATAAATGTAAGAATTCATTGTCGATTCTGTCATGGAATGTGCGGGGCATTAATGATGCTAGGAAGGGCAGACATATACTTGCTTATTTGGATAGGCATAATGTGACCATAGCACTGTTGCAGGAGACACACTTTAAGCCACAGATAGATCCCACATTTGCTAGAAAATGGGCTGTGATCAGTAACTTCTCATCCTATTCTTCGTACTCAAGGGGCACGGCCGTGCTTATCAAGAACTCCACTGCTTTCCACTTGTTGGGGGACATACTGGACCCTAATGGTCGCTTTGTAATAGTGTGGGGGAGGTTGGGCACGGATACTGTGGTGATTGTGAGCTGCTACGCACCTAATGTTGACACGCCAGACTTATTCACGATGTTGTGGGGCCATGTCTTGGGGGTGGGAGCTACTCACGTTATTTGGGGGGGGGATTTTAATGTCACACTATACCCTGGTATGGATAGATCAGATGGCTGCGTACAATATAATAAACAAGCGCGAGACATGTTGGTGGGCATCATAGAGGAAGCTGGGCTAATAGATAGCTGGAGACATGCGCACCCCACACGCAGGGAAGGCACACACTTTACTTCACGCACAAATACGTGGGCCAGGTTGGACTACTGTTTTGTGACGCGGGGATTATGTGATGGGATTGGAGCGGTAACACATTTGTCGAGAACTTACTCTGACCACTGTCCGGTACTGGTGTCCCTTGCTGTGCCGGGTCATAATAAATTGAGACCACCTTGGAGGATGCTCCCGTCCATGCTGCTGGATACAGTTTTCAAAACTGAATTGGGAGTTGAAATTGAGGAATTCTTTCCTAGGAACAAAGATTCGGTGGCTAGTGTGGAAATGGTGTGGGAGGCATTCAAGGTCACGATCAGAGGAATTTGCATATCTAAGGGCGGAGGGGTGTTGAGGGATATACAAAGGACGTTGCGCAGATTAGAACAAGAACTGAGAGAACTAGAAATAGCCATGACAACCAGTCTGGACGCAGGGATCCATAAGATATTTCGAGATAAATTGACTGAATATGAGGCAGAAGCGGCGAGAGAGGTCAACTTCAAGGGAAAGCACTGGACAGCGCGACGGTATTGCGAGGGGGAACGTCCGGGCAAAGTGTTGGCTGCAGTGACGAGGAAGCCGCGATTTAGCTCAAATGTATTAGAAATTATGACATGAGACGGCACACGGTGTAGGGACACTGAGAGTATTCAGCGGGAGTTTGTGTCGCATTATAGCCATCTTTACACTTCAAAGCAGACTGGTGCAGTAGACGTAGGCGGTTTTTTGGACGACATCGCGCTATGTTGGATCAGCGATGTGCATAGGGCGTTCCTTAGTGCGCCGCTGGAGATAGATGAGATACGTGATGCAATAATGTCACTGTCTAATGGTAAGGCGACGGGACTGGACGGACTCCCTGCGGAGTTCTATAAATGCTACATCGATATCATGGCACCAGTCCTTCGTGAAGTATATGTGGAATCTTTGGATGTGGGTATGCTGCCGGGGTCGATGCGAGAAGTAGTTATTACCTCCCTGTTAAAACCGGGGAAAACCCCGACGGATACGGACTCCTATCGTCCACTGTCACTCATAAATTGTGACGCTAAAATCCTTGCTAAAGTACTAGCGACGCGCCTTTCTCTGATAATGACCAAACTGGTTTTACCTGATCAGGCTGGTTTTGTGCCGGGCCGTGCGACGTCGCATAATCTCAGGACGCTGTTCTCTTTGATTCAGACAATTGCCCCAGATATTCCGGTAGCCGCCGTGTTCCTCGATGCCACAAAAGCATTCGACTCGGTTGAATGGGCATACCTAATTGCTATATTGCACAGGATGGGGTTCCCGAAGATGTTTGTTAACTGGGTGGAGCTGCTATACACTGCTCCGACGGCCAAAGTAGTTACTAACGGGTTGTTGTCTTCCCCGATACCGATAACCAGAGGCACTAGACAGGGGTGCCCTCTCTCCCCATTGCTTTTTGCCATAGCGATAGAGCCGCTGGCCTGTCGTATCCGCCAACTGCATAGAAACAGCGCTTTTCGGTGCTACCAACGCCAAATTGGCATATCATTGTATGCGGACGACATCACGATCTACGTGAAAGACCCGCAAGCCACTCTTAATCCTATACTAAGAGAATTCCTGGTTTTCGGACGAATATCGGGAGTGCAGATCAATTGGAAAAAATCTCAGTTTTTCCCGCTCACTGGTGCTGTCCAAAAATTTCAGTTAGACTATCCCCTGGAGTGGTGTGATACAGATCTTAAATATCTGGGGATACAGATATCACTGAGCAGGGAGGAGACACTGAGGATGAATTACGGAGTGGCTGTATCGAAACTGGCGGATGACGTTACACGGTGGCAGACACTGCCGTTGTCAATGGCAGGGAGGGCGTCATTGATAAAGATGGTGATATTGCCGAAGTTCTTATACCTATTTCAGAACATTCCTTATTTCCCTGGTGCCTTTTTTTTTAAACAACTGAGGTCGGAACTTCTTCGTCTTTTCTGGGGAGGCAAACAACCACGGGTGCGATGGGACATTCTCACCCAGCCTTATGAGAGGGGAGGCTTTGACGTCCCTGACTTTGAAGTCTATTATTTAGCTGCACAGGCACAACACGCCTACCACTGGGTTCACCCCACGCCCTGTATGCCACAGGTCGCAGCAGAAGACTGGATCGCACGACCTCTGCCGCTTAGTGGCTTGATACACGGTTCGGTGCGGGATATTGATACGCCGTTCACTACGGTAACATGCACCATAGATGCTTGGACTCGCATTGCGAGGACTCTTAATGTCACGCAGCTGTATTCACCTGCTATGCCCCTCTCGTATCACCCCGATATGCCGCTCCTACAAGAGGTTGGATTTCAGCTGATGTGTAAGCGCCTAAAGGTTACCAAGTGGGGAGATTTATTCCTCGAAGGGCAGTTCCGTACCAGGGAACGATTGTTTCAGGATGTGGAACCCACTCCTCTAGAGGTTTTCTATTACGTTAGGCTTCGGCAGGGGCTCAGAACGCTCCTTCCCGAGTTCCCGAAGGAACCCGACGTGGTGTTGCCACTTCACGCAATGCTGTTATCCGATGGTCGCCATATCGTCTCCAGATTGTACAACAATATCAGATTGCAACGTCGGGGACCTGAGAGCTCCGCGCGTAAACAGTGGAGCGAGGACCTGGGTAGAATTATTTCTGACGATCAGTGGCAATATTGTAGTGCCCTCACAGCTAGGATTTCATCTAGCAACAGGCTGAAAATTATTCATTTCAAGTTTCTACAGAGATTTTATTATACACCTGTTAGAAAGCTACGATTTCGCTTGGCGGACAACGATAGGTGTGAACGCTGCAAGGCGGAAGGGGCGGGATTTATCCACTTGGCATGGGAGTGTCCTGGTATATATGACTACTGGTCGGAGATATGGGATGCTTTGCAGACCATGACTGGAGAAGTGCTCGATAGTGATCCGTTAATAATGGTATTGGGGTACACACGAGACATACCTAAGACGGTTCGCAGGTTTGTAGAAGTTGCGCTACTATTAGCCAAAAGACGTGTGGCATGCAGGTGGGGCAGAGGAAGGGCCCCAAAGTTCAAGGAATGGATGGCAGATATGATTTATTGCCAGGACCGGAACAGTGTATATGCAGATTTGCTACCAGTGCGCAGTAGGCCAGGCGATATATGGGGTCCATTGCAGAACTACTTATTGAAAGGTGCGGAGGCGTCAACTGACTCAGACACTGGCAGTCAAGGGTAGAGGTTGGTACGGGTGCCCTCACTGATACTCTCTGGGATATCCCTTAGACTCCTATATGAGATACTGTGTCCAACGAATCCTGTGCACAAGATCAGCCCACCCTGCCTGTTGCTTGCTCTATGTCACGGCTGAGACAGCTTGAGTATAGGGTTGGGTGGCTTACAATGATACCAATGCAAGATTATAGACGGGCTCTGTCTTCTTGGCGCTTGTTGATGTATAGCTATGTCGTTTGATGCCCCTCAGACTAAACAAATGAGAACCACATTGTTGCAATGTAGTGTTGTTGTATAACAGTTGTACCACGTGATGGAGACCAGCCTGCGAAATGTTATCTGCATGTATCTGCCCTGTTTAGGCTCACCAGCTGCCGTATTTTGATTCTCTATATGTATATGCTTGGAGATGCATTGTGGACATGTGTAACCTACCTGGTTGTTGTTCTCTCTTGCTGAATGTCAAGAAAACTTTATAAATAAAGGTTTGAAAAAAGCTTTGCAGCATGAATGTCATTGAACCGGTTGAGGCAACAGAGTGGTTGGTCCCTATTGTTGCAGCTATAAAAGGTGATGGGTCAATTCGTTTATGCATAGATCTGAGGGCACTCAATAAAGAGGTTGTTGTAGACAAGTATCCTTTGCCAAACATCGCATATAAGATGAGTAGAGTAGCGTGTGCCAGAGTTTTCTCGACCTTAGATTTGGAATCCGCGTATTATCGTCAAACTTTTTCAAGACTCTCAGGACCTGATGGCGTTTATCACACCCATAGGGGCATACAGGTTTAAACGCAAGCCATTCTGGCTTGTCTCTGCAGCTGTAGTATTCCAGAGGGTCATGACTGAAATGCTGCAAGGCATAGCAGGTGTTTTCTGCTACCAAGATAATGTTTTAATATTTGGTAAAGATCATCTCCAACATAGTCAAAGACTCTGACAGGTTCTGCAAAGATTTCAGGAGCAGGGCCTCACTGTAAGGCGCGAAAAGTGTAAGCTAGGTTGTTCAGAAATAGAGTTTTTAGGACACTGGATCACAGCAGATGGTATTTTGACCTAAACTGAACTTCAGAACACCATAGTGAACATGACACCACCTACAAACAAGGATGAGATAAAGTACTTTATGGGTATGCTTGAATTCTACAGTAAATTTGTTGACAACTTTGCTAGGCGAAAGTTTCACATTCGATCCTTAATGAAGAATGGGGTGCCATTTGTATGGTTGGAAGACTGTCAAAAAGAATTTGATGATGCAAAGCCAGCATTAGCAAGAGCACCCAATCTAAAGGCTTTCATTCAAGGGACAAATACTGTGATAACCACAGATACCAACTCAAAAGGTTTAGATGCTGTTCTAACGCAAGAGGGAGAAAAGGTGTAGAGACTATTGCTTTCGCCTCTCGTTCATTACATCAGGCGGAAATCAACTACTCGGTGATAGAGAAGGAGGCACTAGAGGCACACTGGCCAATCAACAAGTTCAGAAACTTTGTGTGGGGAACTAAATTTGGGTTGAAGACAGATCACAAGCCACTTGTTAAAGTTTTTAGTAGGAAACGGTTGGATTCCATATATAGTAGGATCAGAAGATGGGTCGTGAGCCCGCAGCAGTATACGTTTGGAGAGCAGTATGTGCCGGGAGTATGAGATTTTGCAGCAGATTGTCTTTCACGCTTTGTAGGAAAGCCAAGGGAGGAAGAGAGTACTAACAATGCACAGGTGAATGAGGAGGCAGAATTGCAAGATGAGAGTGTGTGTCCATAACACAGGGAGCAGTCAATGAAACCCACTGGAAGGAAGAATTGAGAAATGACTCTCTTACAGAGGGTTGATAGGAAAACACATGAGGGGTGGACAAACAAAGACAGACATGAGGAAATACTCAGGCCATATTGGATGTGCGAGAGGAATTGTCAGTAGTAGATGGGTGTCTTGTCCGGGTCACGAAACGTATCCCACCCAAGGTCATAAGAGACAAGTTAATTGACTTGGCTCATGAAGGGCACAGTTAACTCAAAAGAAAGGGTTATCTACCTGTTTAATTCTATAGGTGCATAAAGTCACAAATTATAATAACATAACCAGTGCCTGCAAGTGGAACCACAGCAAGAAGAAAGGAGTATCATAAAGGGATTTTATTAGGATATAATCATATAATACATGAGCATAATTTCAATATGCATGTCTAAACACATCCCACAGCACACTCATTCAGACCTCAAACATACCTTCCCATATACTCGCATTCTCACACATCTCATCATATCAGACATTCACTCAAATACAATCACAATATATACATTGATGTAGACCCCCCATAGGAATCCAAAAATAGCACATGAGGCCAACCAACAAATATAGATGTGCCTTCAAGGTGTAATAATCAAATCAAATTAAACAAATCAATAACATTCAGTGACATAGTAAAGTAATAAATATAAACAAATGTTCCTAAATTGTTGATGAACAACATATGGGGGGGAGTTTTATCTGTTACAACATATTCCAAAGAGTGGAACCCAGTGCCGACGTGCGTTTCTGTGTAAAACCCAGATATGGGCGTCACTTTCTTCAGGGCGCAAGAATCAGCTAGACAGAGACAGTGGGATGTGCCAAGAATAAGGATTGATATTACTATATATACTTAGGTTCATAAATACATGTTAATATTAGGAGATCAAATCAGCAGAAAATACACATTTTTCTTGATGGAAAGTAGGTCACAAATTATCAACTGTGGTTCACAGAGCACTGGGAAATTAATCGATAAAAAGAAATGCAGAGAACTTGTGCAAAACGAGAAAACTCATCAGGTGGACGGACATCTCGGTGGAAAGCTGGTGTGATGATACCAGGGTGATGACAGGCAAAATAGAGTTTTAGAAAAGAGAAGAGGAAATACCAATAGGGAGACCAACACAGACTACAGTTAGTAGAGAATGATGGGGTCAAACAAACAGCCCAATAATAGGGAAAGGAAGGTGGAAATGAGCATAAAGGTCTTCATAGTGTTTTCACTATATACCTTGGCAGGGAGCGGACGTTTATAAGGTTAAAGGGAAATGCTGGTCAAGATATTCAAATGCTGAGCCTATGGAGATGTGAGAAGTAGGGAAAACAAACTTAGAAATAAGGCAACAAGCGTCCAAACAGAGTGATAAGTAATGAATAAATATGACCTCGCTGTTACCTTGGCAACAGATGAGCGCTAGATGGATTTCAGAAGGGAACCGGTCAAAAGGCTCATGAAGGGCATCTCGGGATCACGAAGACCAAGCAGAAATAAGTTTGGACTTTTGCTGGCCCAGAATAGACTTGAACATTGAGAGAAAGGTACAGGAGTACCTACCCTGCTCCACTAGTGACAAAATACTCAAACTGCAAACACCGCCCATGCACTGTAGATCACCACCTGAGGGGCCATGGGTGGATGTTGCCTTGGATATCGTAGGTTCCCTAACAGGAGAGAGGCAGTTCCCTTGCATAATAGTGTTAGTGGATCTTTTCTCGCGTTGGCCAGAACTAAAGTTTGAGTCAGATATCAGCACCAAAACTGTAATTGATTTCATGCTAGAGGTGTTTCTTAGAGAGGGGTTGCCCAGCTCTATACAAACAGATAATGGGGTGCAGTTCTGCTCTCATAAAATTAAAGAATTCTTACTGTGCAATGGCATCAGACACAGACTAAGTGCACTATATCATCCTGAAACAAATGGAATGGTAGATAGGTTAAACAGGACTATCAAGGAGGGAATTCAGCTGGCCAGAGCCAGTGGTTTGTGTTGGAGAGAGGAAGTCAAGAAACGACTAGAAATCTATCGGATGACCCCACATCAGACCACTAATGTCACACTATTTGAGCTCATGAAAGCTAGGAAGCCTAACTCAAGACTAGTGCCAGGTTGGATGAAGTAGCATAAGGGTTGGTTAGACTTTACCAAGGTTGAATAATATGCACAAAGGGAACAGTAGATTCAAGCTGAGAGGGAAATACGTTTCGACTAAATACATGGAGTCAAAGACAATCGATTTGAAGTGGAAGACCATGTTAAGGTTAAGGCACCCACAGGCAAAGCAATGTGGTCAGGCTTCACAGAACCTATGAGAACTGTGAAATTATTCAGAAATGCAGCAAAAGCTCAGGATGGCAGGATTTGAATGTGGAAGAGTAACAATATACTTTGATCCGAAAGAGATGGGGCCCGTACCCGAAGAGAAGGAAATGGTCAAGAATAAGACTCCCACTGCACCAGACACTGAAGGGGTCAGGGCTTCCATCAGGTCCAGTGGAAGGAGAACATGCCGCCCACATTTTCTCAAAGATTATGTAATAAGTGCAATTTGAATTTTCTTTTACTGCTTTTCAGACAGCATTGTTCTATGTTCTTTTATCCTTTCAGGTTATTGCATATTGCTTAATGTATACATGTTTTCACGCCTTGCATTTTGTTTCCCCTTTGTCCCCTCACAAGTACTCGTATTATTTATAAAAGGGGGATGTGTGTTATATCGCAGTGTGGGGAAGCGTATCTCTCCTTTGTTACCTCCCTTCTCCCCTCCCTGCTCTAATTGGTTTCCACTCCCGAAAATTTCTAGAGGCCTATGATGCTCTTGGAATGTTGGGTGAGCAGAGATTCCAAGTGAAGCGACTGGCACTCAGTGAGGAAAGGAGACCGGTAGAAGCTGTGGTTGAGGCTTTCTCCTTTATCTTGATTTAATAAACCTTTGTCTTGCTCCACTCACATTCCTGTCTTTGAATCTTATTTTACTACAAATGCCCTGCTGGAAGGATAAGCCATCTGATGTCCACGAAAGGATGGACTGTGGCTCACACTGACCCCTCTGACTAGGATGGGTTTCTCAAGGGCCAGTTCCTCTGGCCCCACTTAAGCCTCCTGAGGACCAATTGGTGGAATGGACCTGCTGAGGGACCTGGAGCTTCTGTGCACTGGCCCTTGACTCCAATGCTGACACATTGGGCCCTGTAAGATGGCCAGAAAGATGTGGGGTCTGGGGAGTGTGGCAGGGACGATGTTCTGCTTGCTGGCTGTGGAGGGGCTGTGGAGGATGTCCCAAACAGGAGAGAGTTCAGGAATGCAGCCAGAGGACAGGTCTAGCAAAGAGAGTACTGATATACAGCTCCCCAGAAAATGACCATTTTAGGTGTCGGAAGGCCTGAAGAAAAAGCTCCTAGTGGTAAGGGCTGGTGACCAAGAGTAAAATGAACCCATGATCATGCCAATTGGCCCTACAGGCCTGAGATACAGCCTGGTCACCCGAGGTGCAAGATGGAGAATGAAGCATGTGACGTTTCTTGGTGATTTCCTAAAAATACCCCTGGGGTGGGCCGGAGGCCGGAGATTGGTGCCACACTCTTTATTAATTCCTAATGGGGAAAGGTCATGTGCTATCTCCTTTTGTCACTGTTTTTCTGTCTTTCTCTTCTTCCTTCTTTTCCACTTTTGTGCTTTGATCTCGTTTGCTCTAGATCAAGGGAAAATAAGTGCTGATCCCCAAAAATCAGTTTGTGGGCCCCACCTGCAACCATGAGCTCAAATTAAGCACTTATTTTCACTGAGAAAAGTGGATGAAACCTGGGCCAGCAAGAGTGTCATGAATTAGCCCTAGCTGCTCCCATTTTCAAAATTGTTGGAAAAGAGGGGGAACCAAATTTTCTGTTGATCCATCTAGGTTAAAACAATTTGATACAGATCACATGATTATCATTGTTAAAAATGATGAATAACTATTTGATAGCAATTTCTAGAATGTTGATTCGAAGTCATCTGGGCTTGATGGGGTTATTGCCAAGAAGACTATTAAGAGGAGGTGGAGGCTGCAGCTTTGGATAGTTGGATAGTGCCAGGAGGGAAATGAACAGAAAGATGAATGGTGTTTGTTGGATGATGGGTTATGGGGTGGTGTTTCATCCATTATTACATATGACACGTCAGAACTATTCCGGTATGTTGAGGTACACCTGTCCCTTAAAAGGACAGAGGATTATTTCAATGTGCTGATAGAGGGGGTGGACTGTTTGTGAGTGAGAGTAGCAGAAGTGACAGCTAGGGTTGCAGAAATAAATATGGAAGGACAGATTTATCAAGGCTTTGAGCCAGTGCAAAATCACACAAGTGACACAATTAATGCAAAGTGTTGATAAACTATTTACTATCCAGTGCAAATCTTGGTTTGTGCTGGAAAGTACTCTTAAAGTAATGTAAAGTAGCTCTGTACTCTATTTTGAGGCACTTTGCATCAAAGGGCATGCCATGGGTGGTACATGAGTGTTCCCATTCAACCATCCATTTCTTTTACGCAAAGCCCTATCTACTAAAAAATGAAGACAGGGCTTTATACCAAAGATGTAGGCTTCTTCGAGGCAGTCGTAACATTTAAAAAAAAAAATCTTTTCTCAGTCATATCTTTTCTAAATGTGCCTGTGTGCCATACAATGCAGCACACACATACAGTATGAAACATTTTAAACTATGTATAAGCATAGTATTTTGTACTGGAAATGCACGTTTCCAGTATAAACCTATGCTACTTACCACGCAAACACCCTTGCACTATTGTGCGAAGGTGAGTGCAAGGTCCATGACAGCTTAAAGTGTGCTATCGATAGTGGAGGGAGGAACAGCACCCTGCATCCTGGTTTAATGACAACCTAAAGTCAAGTAAAAAAACTCTGTAAGCGCCTCAAAACGATATGGCGAAAAAATTATTATTCAGAAGACAAACTCACCTATAAGGTAAAATTCAAGGAATACAATGTAAAGGTCAGCTTAGAGAAAAAATCTTTCTTTGAGAAAAAATTGAAGAATCAGATAAAAAATCTAAAGAAATTTTCAAAATTGTCAAAACATTTTTGAACCCAGAGGCCACCACGAAAAACCAACAACCCACGGCCGAATGGACCAACCAACTGGCGAAGTTCTTCCATGAGAAAGTAGCTACTATTCAAGCCACCCTGGGAAATGTGCCACAGCTGACAACTGTGTCACAAGATGCCGGCCCCATAGAAACCTCATTGTGAAGCACCCTCACTCCTCTAATTTTCTCTCATGTCCATAACATGTCGCCATTAAATGTCGGAAGTATGGCTTTCCCGCCGATCCTTGCCCGCCCCTTCATTAGGCCAAAGTCACTCAGGCTATTATTTGAGTGGCTAATAAAGTCTTAAACGCATCACGAGCATCTGGAAAAATGCCTCTTAAATAGAAACATGCCAAAGTCCTTCCATTACTTAAGAAGCATTCTGCCGAACATAAGTTCCTGTCCAATTACAGACCTAGTTCTCTTCTCTCTGCTTTCACAAAAGTGCTGGAAAAACATTTTAATTAATTTATCTCAGGTTACATTGAAAGTAACAATTTTCTGCATCCCAGTCAATCGGGTTTCAGAGCAAACTGTAGTATGGAAACAGCCTTGCTAGAGGTAACAGATTTCAATAAAGACAAGCTTTATTGCATCCTGATCATGTTGGATCTTTCGGTGGCTTTTGAAACTGTCACTCAAAATAGACTATTGGATCGACTACATAACATGGCGGCCTGGCCTTAAAATGGTTAACTTCCTTTCTGGAGAATAGAAGCCAAGAAGTATGGATTCCCCAGTTTGCAACCCCTATACTGAGCTTGAAGGTGGGTGTGCCTCAAGGCTCAGCACTTAGCCCTATGCATTTTAATACTTATCGGGCTCCTCTAGTCATTCTTGCTGAATCATGTGGAGCCAAAGTGATATTGTATACTGATGACATGCAGCTTCTCTTCACTTCTGATAAAGGGGCTGAAATTGAGGGTGAAATAATCAAAACTTGCCTATCTAAAGGGTTCAACTGGCTGGTCAACAACCATCTAAAGTGTAAACCAGACAAATCGGAGATTGACTTTTTCGGCACAGCTCCTTCAGAAGTCTGGACATAGTGGTGGCCCCAGGATGTCCCTTCCCCCTGCCACTCTTCACAGCTCGTTTACAAACTTGGGGATTAAATTGACAGTACTGTGTACCTGTAACCCCAAATTCAAGCTCTGGTGGGTACCTGTTTTGGGTTACTACGTACCCTGAAAACATTCTTACCACTCCTCTCAGTTGATACTGGGAAAACAGTGGTCCAGGCCCTGATTACATCCAGACTTGATTATGGAAGGGTCCTGTATCTGAGTCCGCCTGAATACCTCTTAAGCCGGTTACTAATGGTTCAGAATGCAGCGGCCAGACTGGTTCTCAATGTTGCCCCTAGCACCTGTATGTCCCCACATCTTTACGCACTTCACTGGCTTCCTGAGAGAAAGAGGATTCAATTTAAAATACTGGTCATGGAACATAAAGCACTGCATGGAAATGGAGCAGCATACCCTAGGAGGAGGTTTTCTATTTATACCCATACTAGGACACTACGGTTGACTTGTGGTCATCTAATCACTATCCCAAATATTCACTGGACTAGAATCGGGGGAAGTTCATTTTCTTATCTCGGTGCTAAGGCCTGAAATCAACTTCCGCTGGCACTTCGGGTCACCCCCGTACTCTCAATTTTCAGGAAAAAACGAAAAACTTGGCAGTTCAGCAAATGAGGTAATCAGTCCAGCCTCCTGTGTTGCAGAGAACCTTTTCCAGTGCTGGGACACTCCTTGGAGTAGGCGCGGCCCTATAAATGCCATTTCATTCATTCATTCATTCACTCATAGCTTCGGCTCTCTTCTGCTAATGCAACACACCGCAGTAGCTTTGATTGGTGCGCTGGGGAATCTTCTGTACCTTTTCACCCTAGAGCGAGATATTTCTGTGAGTCAGAATGAGTGGCGATCCGTACCTATTAAATTGAGAGTTAACAGGTAAAAACAGCTGCATAGTACAGGTTTAAGGCAGCACTGATCCAAGAGCGTGGACAGACTTCGATTTCGATGAAGGTTGAAAAGAAAAGTGATGTATTTGGGTAGAAGATAATCATGAGGTAGAGGGGGGGAGGGATGGAAAAAAACCTCACCTGTAGTTGAAGAAGGTAATATAGAATGATGTAGGATTTAAGTAAAAATGGAAGAGATAGATAATCAGCCACCTTAGTGAGGAGAACTTTAAATAATCAACAACAAATTACTGTCATTGGACCTGTTCTCCAAGAGCACTCGAGCAAACAGAGAAAAGAGGCCAAGCACAAAGTATTTTTTACACAAGACATACTCACTCATTGCTGGATTACGGAGAGGACACATTGACATTTGTCACAAGACAAGAATGTGAAGGAGGCACAATAACACTGGGAGGGGGCAGGATGCTTCTAGGTGACTGGGAGGTTTAGCTATTTGACAGTTTACAGAATGTTTTCTTAGCAGATGGCCTGGTTGTCACCATTGTACATCAGAACAGAAATCCCTTTTTTACACGCAAGTAGAGTCGCCATCTTTGTTCAAAATAAATACTGGCGACTTTCATTTCTCACACTTATCTACTATGTTCAATAGTGCAGCGCGCAAAATGTTGTTTCTTACGTAGACACCCAGTCACAGTCTTCACCATATTGACGGCTTCATCAAAACTCTCCTTTGCTGACAGAGGATCAAAATCAGTTATTGTGCAGCACTTATGGTTCCTCTTACTGGATGACTGGATTAAAGTTCAGGCGTACCAATGAAATTTAAACATTTTGAGTTCCTATAAATGTGTTTTTACAAAAGAACATGAAAGATGTAAATGTCTGTTTCTGCGTAATTCACTGGTCAAACCCGCATAGACTTTTGCTATCATACTTTATAAAGCGAGTTTAGGATTATCTCCTAAATGATATTTGCATCTGAAGGTAAAATACTGCAATTTTAAAGCACTTATTTTTTTTTACTTTTTTTGAGTGCATACTAACCTTGGAACAATTATACTATCTTTGAGACGACGCTTGTGAGGGATTTTGTTATTCATTTAAGGATTAAGCAAAACCATAAATGGTGTAACTTTAAGAACTTTGGGGTTCTTTTTTTATAAAAACAGTTTAGAGAGTAGTTAGAAAGTACATTTTGAAACAGTCGCAATTAGATTTTTTTTTTTTAAGCAATAGAAAAAAAACAGTCGTGAAACACGTATAAATAATTCAAGCGAGGCCCCTGGCTGCAACAACGTGATAGTCCATCGTCGTGACCAACATGGAAGAGTCGTCAGTTCACAACGGTTTTGGTGCACCTGGTTTGAAAGTGAGAGAACAAAAGCCTGATTAATGAATTTAAAAATCCCAGCTCTGGCCTATGATATCTGGATTAGTGTAACTTCATTGCTGCAGCTGGAACTTTGATAAGGCAATGTAAAACTTCTGCCTTGGGTTTACATCACTAGGTGGCATCAAACCATGAGGAAAGGACAAAACATTGGCTTTTTACGGCATGGTGAAGGGCTCCAAAAGCAAAATGATTTTTGACTTGAGCTATAAAAAATCTTCTACGATTTTTGTTTACCACCCTGAAATTGTGTGTAACTATCCTCCTGCGCAAGCCGGGAGAAAAGAGTTTTCCTGCATGTGAGGGGAGATACCACACGCAAAAAAAGTTGCACGGGCAACACATTTAAAGGTGTTAAAGTGAAGGGAGTGCTCCATGGTAAAAATATTTTTCCTTGATAAAATGAAATAAGTTGCATCCGAAAACGCCCATTTGTTTTAAAGTTATACTTGCACAATATCCTACCTGGTGGAAGGTTATGTCCTGAAATACTAGAGAAAATATAAGTTTATAGTAGACGTCCAGTACTACTCATAGATACTGTAAATCCCCAAAAACTGAATAATCTGCTGAAAATTACTGGGGCAAATTTGTAACTTTTTATCTAAAACTTTGTCAAATAACGAATAAACCAAAATAAAGTGAACTAATCTTTTGCAACTTCATAATAGATTGTATTATTAACAGCCTCGATGGTACTCGCTTATCCACCTAGGGAAGATATGCAGATGGGACAGTTCTGCCAAAAATCGAATCTGTAACCTGAAAATTATACCAACATTTTGGTAGCCTGCCCTTTTTTTACTATTTATCTGTCTTAGCAGAGGTTAATCTTTGGACTTGCAGTTCCTACCCCGACCTCAACAGGAGGTGCAGTGCACAAGCGACACAGCCTTTGTGCACTAATGACTAAGTTAGTGGGAGAATATTTCTCAATAGTGCCACAGACTGGTTGGTGTCCATCCACAGGGCCACAAAATATTATTTGTTGTTGTCTCAGTCATATTAATGATTCTTTAATATTTGGGCAGTGTGGTCTGTTAAATATTAGATTACGATGTGAACATTACCGGCGCCATCTTGTCCCACTTGGGCCTTTGCGAGTGCGTAAGCGGCAGCCATTTTAGACACTATGGCAAGTTCGTAACATTGCCGATCGCCTGCACGTCTCCCCGACCTCGCAATCATCCCCAAGCGCTGGCAGCCCCCAAACGCACATGCTAGAATCATAAAGCATCCTCAGCGCGACCCAGCCCCGGAGCCACTTCCCGTGCCGAGCCCACATACCCTTTCATCCCTTGCGCACGAACAGGCCCTTCGATAATCTCCTCCCCTGCACCTGGCTGTTCGATCCGATCCCAGGCCATAACCAACCCCTGCAGATACTGTTTTTGCCCCATACAGTAGGATTCCGCCTCTCATCAAGGGAGCCGGAATTAATCAATGCCACAACCCCATGAGATCCGACCGATTGCGTGTATTTCAGCTCCTGCCGGAATGCCCAGCTGCGCGATAGCAATCACCTACTGAGACCGGAGGTGGGGTACAGTACTGTTGATATGTGTGGGAACGGGCCTGAAGCGGGGATTCCGAAGATGGTTTATAATGCATCAAAGAAATGTCAGGAATGTGTTACACTGTAATAAAGAAATAAAACTGTGTATAAAAGGCCTGGCCACAGAGATGCAATTAGAGCACCTCGAAACGACGCCCTGTTCGTCAGTCCCGCCGTGTTTTCCTTCGAAGAATAAATCTGTTTCCTGCTTTCCACTTCCCAGCGCCCGCCTCTTTATTTGATAACCACAATTGAACTAGAGGCGACTAACGCCAAGCAGTGCTTGAGGATATCTGGGGAAAATCTGCTTCCTTCATCAACTCCATACATATATTTGACATTGGTTGCATTATTGGAGTATGACAAATGTATATATCGTTATAGTGAACCACCAGTTCATTGTTCCTTTGTGTATTGTAATTGAAACACAAATGTAATTTTTTATATTGTCTTGATTTTACTGTCACAATCCTATACCACACCATCCTCACACAACCACTTTCCTTCCCCTTCCTGGGCACTGTTCAACCTACTTTATGCTCTGATGAAGTGTTAATATATTTACTATATTGCTCCTCATTGTGAATTAAAACAATGTCGGCTTCATTCATTGTTGATTAATTCCTTCCAATATAAATCAGTACAATTATTGTTCTCACACTGAGACCCCTTCTTTTCAGTTCCTTCATCAGGTCAACAGAAGTTTATCATTATTGTTTGTGCAGTATCATAATTGGTCTTATCTAAAAAAATATATTGTTTGTTTAAAGACTGTAGCATCTCTTTATTAAATTCTGCACATAGAAAAGGAAATTCCCGCTCTGCATGGGAATGTTTTCAGCATACTTGATGGATCCCGGCCCATCCTATATATCTACATGGACGCTAATTCTCCTGGACTTGATTTCTATTCGGTGTGCAGAAATTATTTTGGTGACATTTAGAACTATATAGATGCATCAATAAATAAATTAAGTGTTACAAAAGACATTAATAGATATTATAGATTTGTGGAGAGATGGAGCAAATAGAATTTAGAAATAGGTGATGTACTGGGGATCTAGCCTACTATAGCTCTTTAAACTGGGCCAAATACAAACGTTTCTACACTTTACTCTCAGGATTTTGAGGGTGAGCGGTCAAAGGCTTTTCAGAGAGGTAGTGTGCAGGCACAAGTGGGCAGACTTTAACAGTCAACTAACAAACACAATAATTAATGTGTCCAACACTGCTTATCTTCGTAAAAAGAAAGTACTTAATTACTGTAGCAAACCATAATATAGCACACTTCAATTGGGCTTAGATTCAAGGCTGCAAGTGCAACTAAGATGCCCAATAAAAGCGATCAGCCCTCTATGGTACCCACTCCCAGTTCTTGGAGGTAGTACAGTGTCTATGGTTCTTCAATTCTAATCATAGGCACAGATCAGGCACAGGTGCAGTTCACTAGGGTCCCTATTATGTAAAGGGCATACTTTCCCTGTTTGTGCCCGGAGCACCTTAAAACAAGTGCGCTGGGCGCAAACAGGGAAAGTGTGCCCTATTGCATGGAGTGTGCTGCTCTCAGGGCAGCCGTGAACTCATACTGCCCTGGGGGCAGCACGTTCAGGTGAAAAACGGAGGTGCTGCATTGAAGCTGCTCACTCCGTGTTTCACTGTGCAGGTGGCAACCCACCTGTACTTTTAGAGGGGATTAGAAATCCCTTTGCAAGCGGGTGCAGTGAGTGCCTGCACCCGCCTGCAAGGCAATGTCTGGGGAGACCAGGGGACCCCCTTCCCCCATCCAGAGGGCTGCCATCAGGGAGCACAGTGACAGTGCAGACATAGGGTATACACATTCACATATGGTACAAATATCGACATCAACAGTAATTATTTTAGACTCATAAACAAACTGAAGGTGCTGCTTGCGGATGGCACAGTCTTAGTGGATGGTTTAATCTTGATGAACAAAAAGTGAGCAATGATACTTACACGGGAACACTCAAATGTTGACTTAAAATTGCACAAATTCGTGGTTTGAGGAGCATTCAAGATTCCTCCTACGGCAATCACTTACTAAAGTCAACAATCAACAGGTGAACGTTTCGACCCCAATATTTCAATACAGGTTGGCATCTTCATCAGAACATAGAAAAGTAGACAATTCTTCTTTAGAGAGATATAATGAATGTGGTAATTCTGAATAAAGCAGAGCATGTACTCCAATCCCCCGTAAAACTTCTGGATAGTTTCAGCATTGGTTCAATCACTGTCTGTGAATGCAGTTCATAGACAGCGATTTATCTAACACTGAAACTATCCAGAAGTGCATTTCAAGTCAACATTTGTGTTTTTCCTGTATATGTATCACTGCTCACTTTTTGTTCACCAAGTATCACGTCATCCATTAACACTGTGCTGTTCACAAAGAGCACCTTAAGTTTGTTTATGACTCTGAAATAATTAGTATTAATTTGGAATGTGTATACCCTATGTCAGCACAGGACTGTGCACATGTTTTTGGAAGGGTATCCATTAAGCAGTTGGTCCATTTCCATCTGTTTGTGACCACATGTATTTCTTCAGCCTAGGACGCTAAGGAGTCTTTTCAAAGCTTCCCCTGAGAGAACCTATGTGTTTGCTAAACTATGTTCACACAGGTTCCTATGGATCCTGGGTCACCTAATATTTTGGTTCCCATGAGGGAGTAGCATGACAGGACTACTCAGTAGCTAGCCATCCAGGCAGATGCAGCTCTGGCCGAGTTCTGAAAGGTGTCCGTTCTAAATGTATGACCTTTGGGTCGGGTCACAAAGGATTGTGCATTTTCGGGCTGGTGGTGTCATGCACTCAGCTGGTCCTAACTGTGGAGACAACGCTGGAGCGGATGATGGACCTCCTATCCCTCCTGAGTACAATACAGGTCAAGGAACCAAAACCTTAGATCCGAAACTGTCCCCTGGAGGGAAGAGGGGTTTGGGATAAAATAGGAAAAGAGAGATTTGCAGTACTGGATCTGCTCAGCGACTGTGTAACACTGTGTGGCAGGATTTGTCGCTTCTGAGACCTTCGTTGACAAGGGAGATGTGCACTGGACCAGAACCTCTGGCTTTGTGATGAAGCAACACACTGGAAACAACAAGAGGGGACAGTTACTATCAGTACACTAACAGGTCTCCACAACAATGAACATGCATTAACTTCAGTGATATAAAGTTACATGTTTCATCAGCAGCTCTGCATGAAAGCAGAGTAACCAAAATCACAGGTTGGAGTGAGGCACTCCTAGGAATAAACTTGAAATACATATTGGAGTTATTGGCACTCACAGGTATAAACTTGTAACAAAGATTGGAGTTATTTGCACTCCCAAGGATACACTCGGCAGAAAGGTTGAAGTTACTTGGACTCCCAAGGATACACTCAGAGCAAAAGTTAAAGTTACTTGCATTCTCAAGGCTACACTCGGAACAAAGGTTGGAGTTACTTTCACTCCAAGGATACACTCGAAACGCAGGGTGGGGTACAAGGTTCATGCCTATATCAAGAACTCAGAAGTGCTTTACTTGGCACTACTGTTCACCAGGGGAACCCAAAACTTAATTCTGTAATCCTTGTGTGGTACAATTTTAGCTCCAAGGTTGCAGGAAGGGTCCAGGGGATAACACACATGAAGTGCTGGAGTAAATCACAGAGAGGACCTGAAGGCAAAGTCTATGGTCTTTTAAGATGGGGATACTTGGTCCTGTTTACTACTATAGGAGTTTTAGTGCACACTAACTTGATATCAACTAGTTAGCCTAGTTCTTCCACTTGACTGATGTTTGAAGAAGATCTCGAGGCTTTGACTCAGGGAATCACAGAGGGTCTGGAGTAGGTGTGAAGAAGATAGCAAGGAGGAAGACGTCAAGGGTGCTGGTGAGATGGGAAACACTGGTACGGGTGGACTTGAAGGAGACTGGAGTACTTCTCAGTTCCAGCAGGATTCTTCAGATGTGTGAGAAGAGTGAAACTTGCTCTGCAGGGAGTGAGGCGAAGCCACAACCTTGTTTTGGGCAATGTTTATATACACTCTTGAAGGCTCAATGGATGTAGCTAGATCACGTGTTAAGGCGCTAGCCTTCTGAATTCCCTTTGGTTTGGCTGTGCTTTTTTGTGCAAAACACCCTGCTTCACTGCAATACAAACACAGGTTTAATTTCTTTCTTTATTCTTTTTCCTCAGCGGTCAAAGGACTGCACAAGCCCTCAATCTGCATGGGTTTTGTGTTATCCTGATTTTTAGCCTCCGACTCTTTCTGCTCAGACCGCCCAACTGGCAGACTTTGCTCCCCTTGTGTTTATATGGTCAAGCCTGACACCTAATTTAATGAACTCTGAACAATCTGAGTGTAAATCTACAATGTGCGCCAGGGAATCCATTGAGTCATCCCTTAACCCCTATAAATAAGGGAAGTCCTATATTCCTCTTTCCACTGGGTTTCTGTAACTAGCTTACAAAAAGCAGTGATGTAGGTAAGGAGGTCCTTACTGTCCTGATGGAGTTTTAGCAACTCATTTTCACTGGCCTAGATAAAAGTGTGCATAGCAAAGAGATGACTCATCGCGCCTTTACACCTTCAAAAATCATGTAAAACCGGGTCATTATTCTCATTGAGTGGAATAGCACAACCAGCAGCTGTTCCCCAAAGATAGGATGATAAAGGATATTCTAGTAGTATCAGAGGGAAAGGTTCCTAGCTTACAAAGAAATTGCGACTGGCACTGATTCTAAAATGCATCATACTTGTGACTATCTCCAAAACATGGGGAACATGGCCATCTGAAAGGTTCTAGAACCTTGGAGAAAACATGCGTTAGTGCACTTTCTTCGACTTTACAGAATGGGAAGGTGCAACCTCTTGATCAAAACCAAATAACAGGAGATTAATGTATCAATTTCGCTTGAACGTGCATAATGGAAATCAACACCTAGGCACAAGAAACAGTGGAAGCAAGGCTTGCCACTGGCTCACATGATTCTGGGGGAAGCTTATAGGGATTTAAGTGCAATGGGATTACAGGTTTTGGGGAGGCATCGGTCATGAAGGTGCTGGGGGAGAATCAGTTGTGAGTGTGCTGGGGGACCATCAGTTATGAGGGTGTTGGAGTAACATCAGTTATGAGGGTGCTGGGGGTAATATCAGTCTTGATATCATAGTGTGCCATAAAGCACCATAGTGCTAAAGCAGCATTAGCCCTGCACGCTAGGCCTCTACGCAGGGGGCGTGGGAAGGGTTTGTGACAGAGAGGTCACAGGAGGGGATCATGACAGGTGCAGCATCCAGGCCAGAATCCACACCTGCTTCCGAAGACATGACAGCTCCTCCTCGTGCTTCACTAGGGGGTAGGGCAGCGTCACGCCTTCGGGTGCTGCAGCAGTGCCAGGCAGCACAGGATGAAATCTTGGCTTGATTTTGTCATGCAGTTGACAATTGGAGTCCAGGGAAACCTTTCTTGGGTCAACTCCAGCTTTGCCCTGAAGAGCAGTCAGCAAATTCTGGATACTCCTCGCACAAGGAACACTGCCGGTTTTTCCTCCTGTACAGACTCTCCTCCTGCAGAGCCAATTATCCTCCTTCCATGGGTAGGCAGGCAGGGCTCTAGGTGCTCGGCAGAGCTACTTCAACTTCTCTAGCAAGTTGTGCAGACTTCAGGTGATCTCCCCTCATTTCTGGGAGTCTGTCTGACCTGCAGACACCAGTCCTAGTCACAAAGCAGTCGTAGGAGTACACTGCAAAGCATTTACTTCCTTGGTCATTATGAACTTAGAATTGGTTTAAGTGAGGTGGTATGGACCCACTTTTATACATAGTTTCTAGAAAGGGGATGTGGATCCACTGTCTAAGGTTTTAGAACCACCTTGGCTGACTCTGTTTTTAAATGTAATTTTCTGTCTGTTCCTCTGACATAGGCTTTTTCAGGGAGATGGTTCTTGCAGCAGTGGGGCTGGCTCCAAGCAGGAGTATCCAAAACATTAGGACAATGAAGTGTGAGATGTGTACACCTCACGATCATCAGCCTTCATGAAGTAATAATCATGGACAGACGAAACATCAGACAATGCCTAGAAAATTCCTCCCCTTGAGCAACAGAAACTGTAGTTCCTCATCCCTACCATATGCCAAATGGCAGAAAGAACTAGTCTGCAGTCCTTTACTAACAAGGTCCTCACTGAATTTCTGTGGGACTCCTAGCTCCATCCTCCATCACTTCAGTGTCTGGGTCTTCACTGTCTAGCCACAGAAATGCAGGGAATACACTTCCACTCTATAAGGGAAGCTGTGTTCCTTCTCCATCTTGTTCCATGCTAAACCAGGGTAAAGCTTCTGCGTTTCACCTAACTACAGGGTTTCGGGGGGGGGGGGGTTGTCGTGCTTGATTCTCCTTGACACAAAGAGAAAGATCTGGTCACACAAAAGATTAAAAAACATGCTTTTCTGTCATCACCCCTTTATGCAATGCACCTAGGGCATAGAGAGGACTCTGGGTCTCACTATGAGGGCATGCAAGGCGAAACCCCTCCTGGTCACAGAGCAAGTTCTGTACCTTGAATTCCCAGCTACAGGTCTTCGTTTCTATGTACATGTTAGATTAGCATGATACCAGTGCCAAAATAAAAATCATTATACAAGTGTTACAAGCAATCTGGAAATCTGGCATGTGTACACATCAGTTTGCTAGGCAGGGGACATTCTGTCCCAACAATTGCACAAATATATAATTGCATGTACGAGCAATAAAACATGAAAAGTTATGTTTGTTCTATCCACTGTCATAGTATATAAATCTGGTGTCATTTCTACTGCCATGATTCATGACTGAAATTTTTCGGGTGCGATAGTTACACTGCATTAGAATGCTTAAGGGATCTCTTGTGAACATTTGTCTTATAAACATCAAGTAATTCTTTATTTTCTCAAATTAACAAAGGGCATATACCAGATCTGTGGTAGTGTGGAAATCATTCTGTGGAAAACACTGACGGGTTGAAAACTAATGTGTTTTTTCAAGACTGCCTATGAATCATACTCGTTTGCCAAAATGTGTGGATGCACAAATTACCACCTTTAGGAAAAGACATTAAACGACTTACAGGAGATATCTTCATCTCAATAGAGCCAGTTGGGCGCATCTGCTTTGTTCAGTGCTTACCAGATGTTACTACAACATGCTTTCTGCTGGTGCAGCCAAACTACCCAATTGACCTGCCAAGTTACTCTGAGCACGTTTTGTATAACAAGTGGCCTAAATCCATCAAGGCCACTGATACCTTTGAATGTAGTGATGGTGGCTATTACATTTACAAGGCACCCCACCCTCTTCCTTTCATCTTTATTTTACAGTTTTAATATTTTAAATAAGAATAGGTCTGCCTCAAAAGATTACCCAAATGAGGCTGGGAAAGAGATACGTGACGGTTACAGTGGCATCTAAGGAAGCTACCTAGCTACGCTGTTGAAAAACTACAGTTGTTTAATTTCGAATGGTCCTAGCTATTGCTTGAAATGGAAAAATAGAAGTGCAGGTACTCTGGCACAGAATACCTGCTTGCTTCTGAGAAGTGCTGGTACGCTCCAATTAAAAGTATTAAATTTCTCTTGAGAAGTGCCGGCACTCTCCCTATCAAAATAAAATAGTGCCGGTACCCAGTACCGGACGGTACTGGTTCATTAAAAGCACTGGTGCTAGCTGGATCCGGCTGCCGGCCTCTAGACATTCCAACATCTACTGAACCGTAGTGCAATAATTGCTATTTGATTTAAGCTGCTTCATTAATAAGTGAGTAGTTTCTTTCAGTTAATATTTTCATTTAACAGGTGTGATATTCCTTTACTTTTTATAATCTGCGGCATCCCAATGATAAAACACTCAAGTGCCATGAGTGGAACCAATAGGCCCACTTGTAATTGGTCAATTGGAATTTCCACCAGATGCAACCTTCTAAAACAGGAATAAGGGCTTGTTTTTTAGAATACGGTGAATGAGGCGCACATTTCCCCCATTGGCTTAGACTTGGACTGGGATTTTTTGGAAGTGTAACAGCTAATAATAAAGTATTGTAATAGTAACAAAAACTGGGTCCGTCTCTATTTTAAAGAGCAATAGGCCGCACACAGAGTTAGGACAAGGGTGGTTCTGTGTTGGAAAAAGCGAATACTACCCGTTTTTGAATTTCGATTTTTTAAATGTTTTTTATTATGTCTGATAAAAAATGAAGCAGCCCTGGAACTACAGAGGGCGCCATTCTCTGACAGAGACTGGTGGCAGAAAGGCCTTCCTTTTGCAGTGGGTCTACAAATGCAGGTCACGGTGGGTACGGCCATGGGAAGGGGGGGGGGGGTAGCGCACAGCAGGTGGCTCCATTGCCCCCGCGATGAAGCGTGCCCCATTCAGCTTGGAGCCTCGCGCGGGCACGGCTCCTCCTCCTGCGTCAGCAGCTCCGGCCCCGCCCCCTCCTCCTGCGCGCGCCCGCTCCTTGGCTGCCAGCGCGCGCCAGGTCTGCTCTGCTCCGCGCGCGCCCCCGTCCGCAGCCCTCCGTGTGCACGCGCTCCCCGGCTCCGACTCTGCCCCTGTGGTCGCATCATTCCTGCCTCCTTGCCCGGTCTCCAGCTCCGACGCACCTGCCCCGGCGCCCAGCACCCTCCCCGCCTGCAGCAGCCATGGCCCGGAGCCTGTGAGCCGGAGGAGGCGCAGCGCATCGCCCGGCAGGGAGGGAGGGAGCCGCCGCAGGTGCCGCCCGCCGAGGATGCTGCGAGGATGAGCCGCGGCGGACAGCAGCGCGCCCCCACCCCGCCCCCGGGGCGCCCGAACCCAGGATGCTGCTGCGGGCGCAGAGCTAGCAAGGGCTGCTGCTGCTGAGCGTCGCTGCCGGACCGGGGCTCCAGCTCTTCTTTTTGGTGTTTTTTTGTTGCTTCTCGGGTGCTGTGGATTCTGGCTCGCGTTCTTTCTCCTGGAGCCACCGGCCGGGGACCGAGCGTCTCCCCGTGGAGGGGACCTGGATCGGAGGAGGCGGATGATGCCCGGCAAGCAGGTAACAATGATGCAAGAGCGCCCGGCGGTGTATGGATGGGCTTGTGTGCGCCTCGGCCGGCTGCCATGGATGGGGGCCCTCGTGGGCAGCTGTGGGCGATGGAGCCCCTCGCCCTGCCTGTGTCTGCACTCGCACCCCCGTGCAGGGCAGATGCTCGGGGTGATGCCCACGCATTGACAACACAGGTGCACTGGCCGGGGAGAGCTGAGCGGTGCACCCTGCATCTACCCCGCTGCACTGTGTGCTGCCCACAGTGCTGTGGCATTCCACAACTCACCCTCCAAAACACACCCTGCTTTCTTTGCTGTTTTGACCTCATTCTGCTATGGATTGTCGACCCCTTCCTCTTATTTGAAGTCGATGCTATGTATTTTGTAAAATTTCGAGGGTGTCAGGTGTTTAGCTGTCATGTCTCCGCACCTTCGGGGCTGGAAGGGAGCTTCGCCGCCAACCCACCCTACCCCCTGTAGGTGGGAAGCAGATGCTATCTTGCGATGGGGGACTAAGGAACCTATAGATGGTTATTATGCGCGCCCTAGAATGCCACCAGAAAGGCAGCGGGAGGCCATGTCTTCTGCCTGTCAACAGTATTTTGACATTTTAGGCTTGCCAGGGCAGAGGCTGCACGCCCTTCCAATGTGGCTGTAGAATTTGGAGCCCCGCGTTCAGTTTGCTGCGCTGCTTTATTTGGGGCAGCCGAGCTTGTTGATTTTTCGTTCTGCTTGCACCGTATCATTGCTTTACAACAGTAGGATGGTTGCTGGGGGAATGGGTTGGGAAGTCTCCAGAACGGAAGCAGATGGGGTGGGGGTGTCAGAAAACGCAGAAAAATGTCTGGAGACGGAGGTTGAAGAGCAGTCATCATATCTCTTGTTTGCTAAGGTGGTTTGTAGTCTGGGGGTACAGGGGGGCAGGGTAACTTTACCGCGGTTCTCTATGGCTGCAAACAGAGCGTCTCTACTCTGCATTCCCCGCCACATGCACTGTGGTCTTGGCTGGACGTGTCTGGTGCGACTGTCGCCCCCTCTCCGAGGTGGCTGCAGCACTGTGCTCCAATATGTGCCTTCGGCGCCTGATGGCGAAGAGCAACACGGTGGTGCATGCTTTCGCAGCCGTCTCCTCCGGCCGGAGACATTGCACACCTCCGGTGACGGTGTGAGGTCTGCACACATCCTGAGAATGGAGCCAGTGGGGGCTTTAATGAGCTGGCATGGGAATCGCGCCAATTTAGTAGCATGTGGCGGCGTAATTCGCTAATTCCTGCTCAGGCCGGGCGCCTTTGTTTGTGATGTGTTCGCGAGGAAGCCCAAAGGTAGAAACATGACCGTCCTGCGGTCTCTGGAGTGAGTACGAGAAGTTGGTGTGCGGGTTGTTGACTGGAGAACGGCACTTACCCCTTTGCTGAGAAACGGCAGCGCGTGTCATCACTGGCACAGCGGTTTCTCGTGCATGTCATGTTGTTTGTGTTGTGGTGCCCACCTGTAAGGGCTGGCACCGTAATTCACCTGCCTTGTCGCAGAAGCGCGCCTGAGCTCTGATGTGCAGTTGGTGCCAGGGAAACAGCGGAATACCCGCTTCATGGAGGGGCAGTCTGAGGGCACTCATTTCTTGCTACTTGTTTTTGCCTGGTTCTAATTATCTCGGTGCAATTTGGCACATCCTTCACACCAGCTCGCCGTAAAGTGGCTATAGGTTAAAGCTGCGCATAGCATGTGCCCTCGGGCCTGGCACCGCATGCTTTATTGTGGTACAGAGCTGGTACTGCGTCTCTGCTTCCAGCCCGGATATGTGACCTGCGGCGCTGGGGAGAGAGTTTGGCTGTTCACCGCTCACTGCCAGAGGCGCTTGTTGTCTATAAACAATCCCACGTTGTGTGTTTTTTTTCGGCAGAACTCACCTGTTCGCGCAGAACAACAGAGCAATCTTAGATCATTTAACAAGAGAGGAAAAAAAGAGCTGAGAGAGAAAAACACTTTATTAGATTTGGAGAGATTTGTGTCGCATTAAGGAACCGTGATAGGGAGGGCAAGAAAGTCGTGTCCCTTCAGGTCACTTGTGAGGAGAATGATGGGAGGAGGGGGGGGGGTTAATCCTACCTAGTCTACACGTCAGATTACGTGCTCCCTAATCTAAATGTGAAAGTGTAGATTCGTGTGTCACATTGTTTCGCCACAGGATAGTGAGCGGCTTCAGCCAGCCTTCATCCGGCGAGTGTGCGTGGTTGTGAGAGAGAGATCGCCTGGGGAGGGAAAACCAACGGTGCAATTTGTGGTGATGAGTGTATTTACTTACTGCGCGTAATGTAAAATGTGTACCATGAGCCCGGGGTCCTGGAAAAGAGCGATTTGGGCCATCTCTCATTAGCCCGCTAATAAAGTGCCTGAGATCACCCTGCGCGCTCGCTGGATGTTGCCTGGGAGCCCATTGTGCGCTCCCTCCTCAGCGCCAGGCAGCGGTTACATTTCCCTGCTCGGTGCCAGCTTGCTGCTAGCCCGTCCGGATGCGAGGCTTCAGCCCTGGGCTCGTCGCCTTGTTGTGCTTGTCGAATAATTGCGGGTTTACACACGCGCTCATCATTTGCGATGACGTTATGTGGCTCACCCAGGCTCCTCTGCAGTGCACGGGCTTGTTAACATTAATAGTTAGCCATGGGCACGCTTTGCTGCTAATAAAACTCACACCAACGCGGTAGTTTGCTTGTTCTGTTTAAGATATGTAAAGCTGTCTGGGTGTGAAGTGAGTCAGTTGTTGGCGCTGTGATGGGTTCTTATCACTGTTGGGTGACAAGACAGCGTGGCCGAGCTCCCCAAGGGTCCCGTTTTATTAGCATCTCCCGGGCCAGGCTGGGAGCTGAGTGCTGTTTTGAAGGGGGGGTTTGTCTCTCTCGTCCTGTGTTGTAAACACAGGTGTCTAGACTGGAGCATAGCTTCTTGTCGTGGGGAGGGGACAGGGATGAGGTACTTTTGTCACACAAGCAGACAGAGCTCCAAACCTCGATTAGAAGGGCCTAGGAGCATCCCCTGAAAACTGCCCCCTCAAGTGCCTGCACGGCCTTGTGTGTTGGTTTAACACGGGAGAGCGAGGGGAGATAGCCCCGCCCTCATCCGCCCCCTCTCTCTCTCTCCTCCGCGTTCTGCTTGGGTGGGTAACCTGAATACTAAGAGGCATTCCACTGACAGCTGACCCTGTTAGCCCCTTCCGTCCTCGTTCTCCTCTCAAAAACCGGCCCAAGAGAAAATAAAGAGACAAACTCTCCCAGTCACTCTCCCAGGAGAGATGGGTGGGGGTGGGGGGAGGCGGTAGCTGTGATTTATTTATGGTGTTGAGTTTTGCAGGGGCGTCTGTGGCACGATGCACTCCGCCCTGCTTTAGAAGATTGCAAAACGCATTTTTTGCATTGTCTTTCGCAAATAGGTTGAAGTTATCAAATCCATCGCATGCGTGTGTTTTTGCCAGCTCATAGAAGACATTTGCACCTGTCATGGCGCCAGTCCATCACTTGCACGTTAGACGTTGGACATCATCGGGGTCTGACTGAGGCAGAAAATAGGCCCGGGCATCAAAATAAAAGTGCCCCCTAGATAGCTGAAAGGGTGGCCCGTGTTTGTACATGGGGACTGTCCTGAACGTGTAAAGACAAGCTGGATGTCTTTTTGCGATGTATGGAAGACTGCATGGATTGCTGCAGGCAGCGCTTGTTTTATTATCAGGGAAATCAACAGTAAAAACATGCCAAACAGTCCATAAAACAGACCCACAAACAGACAAAAAACGGTCAATACACTAACGTGTCAGATCAGTCCATCGGGCACTGTCCATTTGCCCTGTGGGCCAGTTCCGACTGGGGGTGTCAATGCAGTGACATCATGGTTTCCATCACTGCCTTCTCATTCCACCTTTGTGATGTTAAGTTAATGATTGTGAGTTTTGACTGTTAAATTCGTGCAGTTCACTGATGGTATTCATGTGTGTGCCTGTAGTATTCTCGCTCCACAATTGGTGTGCAAAAGACAACCATTTTCTTTTCGGCTTCATGCGCTCATGGAAGAAATTGTGTTTTTCTTGTTAGAGAGTGCTTTGTTGTTTTGGGCCTATTTGAGAAAATCAGCCCCCCACCCCCACTCCACACACACAGCTCCTCCACTCAAATTTAGAAGAGCGAAACCCGGACATTACTATGCCGCGGGTATCCGAGCTTTTTTTCATCCATTAGCTTGGCAGCTTAAAAGCAAACTTTTGCTGCGATTTTCCTTCATTTTCTCGTGCGCGCGTGGAGCGCTTGATTAAATGTGTGATCTTATCTGGCGGGAGGAGCCCGCTGGGCCGCAGATAGCAGTGCTCGGAAATGAAGTTTGTTTAGAGACTCGGAGCAGACATTTATTAAATGAGACCTCTGCTGAATAATGGATGTCTGCGAGGAGCGGCGCAGGAGGTCGCCTCCTGCGTGTCGAGGGCCAGAGAGACGAGTGGATGAAAGGGGGGGCCTCCTTCGAGAAAGCTAGCCCCCACCCCCTCGCAACGAGCGACAATTGTCCTCAAACACACCCCCCTCACCTGCCTCGGAGTCTGACGCGCTAATTGAGGCGAGGCAGAGGCCTTGTGGTTCTCCGGGAGGGGAGGCCTGTGGGGGGGCTTCGCCGGGGTTGGGTTGCACCTGCAGCCAGGGCGCGGGAGCCGAGGGGGATCCGGTGACCGGCCCCCCTGACACCCGAGGCCTGGCTCGCGCCTCCCGGGCCTTCCCAGGACATTCCTGTCACCCTGCTGGCCCCAGACAGGCCGACAGTCTGCGCGCCGCTGTCACCCTCCCAGAGGCCCGGATAGCGCCAAGGGCCTGGGTGCGCAGGGGACCGAGGCCCACATGTTCAAGGGTCCTCGAAGTCCAGAGCGGCCCAGGAGGCCACTCCGCAAGCTGCTGGCTGCAGCTGTTGCTAGGATATGCGCGCATGTAAAAATAAAAATAGGAGGAAAAACGAAAAGCCACAGTGTTCATCCCTATAAACTGGATTGGGTTATCTATGTATATCCATATTTACACCGTTCTCCAAGGTATGTGTGGATTGGTTCACACACGCTGATTTTGACATTTATTAGCAAATGAAAAGATGGCGCTGCCCGTGAATTTAAAGGGGGTCGTCCGTTGAAAAGGAAAACAAAACTTGTCCTCTTGCCCAATCTTACATCCTCAACAGTGATCGGCAATAATGGTACCAGTTGGTTGGTAAAAATGGCAGTTTGTTTTATGAGTCTGGTTTGTAAAACCTACTGCGACGTCACTCACCAGATGGCCTCTCCCACAGATAATACGGTAAACTGTTGGCTGATGGTGTACCAACGTTGCCATGGGCTCCAGGTCAAGTAGTAAAAGATAGCCATAAATGGGGTGCAGTTGGTCCCTCACAACCTCAGGGCCATTGCATCTGCAGCATTAAGAGCCTAGAGTCAATGAATGAATGCAGAGATGTGTACAGAAGAGCAGTGGTGTGATATGAGTATACATAAGCGTTCTGAATCTTTTTACGCAGAAGATGAACTGGTTTCTTTCAATGGGACACATAGATTTTTTGGGGTTGAATCTGTCTCGAAGGTTACTAGAGTGTACAGTCAGGCTGTGGGGTAAGGTTACGCTGTGGGTAAGGGGCGGAAAGGAGTAGGAAGTGTAGTCCCACTGTTTTTAGGTCTTGCCTACAGACGCCTTTTAGCTGTCTGTTGTAGAAGGCCTACTGTGGGCAGTGTAATTACCTACACTATTCTTTGGGTCAACGTATTGCTTACAGTTGGTTCGCTTTCTTGTCTATCCCATCGCATACATCTTATTCAGTGGCTTTCCTACCTCTTGTTGTGTTTGTGCCCCTACTGGAACATAGCTTTATTTACTATTCTTTTGATTGGGCGACTTATATCCTGCCACTGCCCAGGCTCACTGAACTACTTTTTTGTCTCCCTCTAGCACTCCATGGGAGTGCATATGTTTTCATGCGCTCTCCCCATGTGGTCCATACCCCTCATTTTCTTGACCCATGCTCTCCATGATGCCCTCCCCGCTTTACCATTGCTACCCTTGCCAAGCTCTGCATTTTTCTTATATCTTTTAAATTCAGCTGCCCCATCTCCTCCATTGCTCCCCTATCTTGTTACATGTTAATGCGGTGGCACAGAGGCGCTAACTTCCCACCCAGCCCAGTCTGCTACACCTTTGCTTCCCAGCCTCTTCCGTTAATATTTTTTAAATTTGTTTTTTTTTAATTTTTAGAGTGCCTGGCAGCTGCTTTTTGCTACCAGGGGACTCTTTTTAAAAACATTGGCACACATTTAACCTATTGTTCTTATTTACCACTCCAAGATTAGCGTCTATAATCTTGAAACAATCAATTTTTAAAAATGGCAGTCACATCATGTCATATGCATGCATTTGTGGTTATGCATGCGCTCCTAAACATCATCACACAGGGCAGCCGCAGCATCAAGAGGCATATCTTGCAAGCTTGAACATCATCAAACTTTTTTTTTGCCGGTGCTGTTCAACATCATCAAACCACCATCTTTTTCTGAAGCTCAACAGCCTCAGCAAAAAGCATTGGCAAAGCCAATTTGTCTACATTAGCAATACCAAAAGACAAAACCTATTGGCTTTTCCAATGCTTGTTTTATGCTCTTATGCTAGCTCTTGCATTCTGCCTTACCACTAGCACAATTATTTTCCAATGCTGACCACTTAAACAAAAATATGTTTTCGGAGTGAGCGTTTATAGTCCATGACAACTAAAAAAAATGGCTGAAATCGGTCATCTTGACTGTAGAACAAGACCCTTGATAGGAAGTGTAACTCAGATAAACATTTGTTAGAAGTAACAATGGCAGAACTACTGCAACTGAATCCCCGTTGTCCACTATGGCAGGCTAGAACGTCTTGAAGTGAACCACTGCCAAGTTGCAAGTATGAGATTTTTTGCATTGTATCAACTGCGTTGTGTGTGAATAATTCTCTCCCTTTGGGGCATTAATTAATTTTAATTGAACACCCTGTAAATATGGGCTTGAGTTGAACCAAAGAGGAACAAAAAAGAGGCCAGGCATTTAGAACATTGCGTAGTGGCAGATTGGCAACAATACAATCAGAAGCAGTCCTTTCTACATCGTCACCAAAACGCAGACATACATTCCCTCCGCCCGTGTCTGCAGCAAGGCCGCTCCACATTTTTACTGAACTCATGAAGCACAGTAATCTAAGATAAGAGTTAATATCCATTGTGTAAGCCTATTAATGGGCCGAAACTATTTAAGAATTCTGTAGAAGGTACCAATAGCATATATTTTTAGGAGGCTCTGTTCTGTTTCTTTCCATTTTCCTGCTGGTACTTAATCTTTTCAAGTTTAGAGTAATGATGAAATGCTCTGAGGCGTATATCAGAGCCATGCGTCTTTGTGCCAAGTTTTTCTTGAACCATTTTGAGACAATGTGCTGTGAAACTGATAATGACTGCTCTTCTTTGCTGATCTGGTGGTTTTTCATGGGTGTTATGAATAAAGGAATTTTTTTCGGAAGTGGAGTGCCTTGAGGGAAGACACAAGCTGTTTTACTCTTAGTCTTTCCTTGCTTCTGATTTAAGTTGTGGTTGTGTCACCCTCTTGCTTCTTGGGCAAACAGATACTGGACTGCTTCACAAAACTTTTGCACAAATCAATTCCACTCAGGTGCGTAAAATGTGTAATCTGGGAGCACACATGTAGAATTTTTGATAGGTTGAAACATGATCTGCGTGTGTGTATGCATGTCTGCAGGTGGAATCTACCTCCTCCAGTGGAAATCCTCCAGTGTGGTGGATCTTCCTTAGTTATGTATTTAGAGTTGGTGTCGGAAGCATGGTGATTCCCAAAGATGAGCCAGCGAGGTGGCCACGGGGAACGTGATGAAGTGTGCAAAGTTCTAACTTTCTGGGCATTCACAGACATTCCCAATGGGTTTAGCACCCCATTTGTGCCTATAATGTCAATGTTAAGAAAAGGCTGGGTTAAGTGTGCTATTTGAGTATGAATCATTCTCAAATACCCCTATATTTTCTGAGTTGTTGAATTTGTTTACATATCAGAATGTTTTCCATGTAAATTAAAAAACAAACATGTGAGGAGACCATCTTCCTTAAACCCAAACATGAAACAGCGGACTTTCTGGTTGATGAAAATCTGGCAGATCTCAGTTTGGCCTACCGGTAGAAATCTATGGTTCACCTACATTCAGACACATCAGAATACGTATTTACGAGAACTGTATGGAACGCAACTAGTTTTTGAAAACCGTAGACATAAACATGTCTCTTGTAAAGTTACCTTGTATTTAAATTTATTATTTGCAATTGTAAGTACTGCGAACTTAACCGAAGGGAATCAAAGTACTTTTAAATATTACCTGATTCCAAGACACTTCAGATGCTACTTTTTTAAGGCACAGGAGGATTAAGGGATTTTGCCTTAATCAAAGGATATTAAGCCAACACCAGGGATCGAACCAAGTTTCTCCTGTGTCAAAGTCGACTGCTCAATTTGCCATTATCTCACATCTCCGCCTTAGCATTTTAGCCCTGGGTGTTGTAGTCATTCTTCCCACCTGACGAAACATCTACATGTTTACATTTCACCTTACTAGTTCTGTCAGAAATGTACATCAGTATTATCAGTCTATTTGTTTGTGTTTCTGGAGAGTTCCTGGAGAAATGCCCCTGGCCATAGATAAAGCGAAAGTAAACCTTTTAGCAGCCGTGGCACTGTTTCGAGGGACATGACATTCCAAGCTATAACGTTACCTGTAACTACAATGAGACAGAGCCTGTCAGTTCCTGCCATTGTCACAGTTTTTGTTCTACACAATGCAACAAGGCTGTGGATGACCCGTTAAAGCAGGTTTGCAGAATGGATTCAGTAATCTGTTGTGTAAAAGTGGGTCTTTGAAAAGCTAGACACGTTTAATGAATCCTTTGTAGTACAGAGGGTGAAACCTGAACACTCAGGGCAGTGGAATTTCATGTGATTTTTGATGTTTTATTCAATGTATTTGTATTGTTGTATGCCCTCATTTCAGGGCTTCAAGGTGGCCATCAGATAAACTATCGTTTTATATATTCAACACAGGATGAAAAAGGAATTTGTGTGGACTGTGTGCGATTTCTCCTCACGTTTAGAGCTTGTATATTTGGGAACTAGCATTACTTAAGTAGGAAGTCAGTAGGTAAGACTTTGGGGAAAGAAATGACAGTGTGTCTAAGAGACAATAGCAGTTTCTTGAATGAGTAAAAGTTGAGATGATATGCAAATGAACGTTTTTCTAAAAACAAAACACCTTTTCTTCAATATGAGTCGAGAAGGCCTCTGCCAGGGTTGTTGGCTGACTGGTGTCTTAAGTAGTATTTGAGCTGGAACAGCACTATTTTACCACCATAGACAGTTTTAAATGGTTGCTTGTGTCAGAACGCTCAAGACATGTGCTGCTTTTGCTTTGAAATGTAGCAACATTTGTTGACATACCTAAAGCAAACAAAAAAGAACATAGTAACATGCAGAAAGCAACATAACATCACAATTACAACAATGGGCTTTTACAATCACAATAGTCCAACAGAGCGCAGTACAGCAACTGCAGTACAACACAACAATAATTTCACTGCACCAATGTATCACACAGAGTACCACAAAAAAAGAGAACACATCACAACCACAGCAATATTCCACCCAGCAAATGTGCACAAAGTTTCTTATCACACATTATCACCCATCACAACTGTTTTGTTATCCCTAATAGTAGGTAAAACGAGATAAAGGGAACATCCCAAACTTAAGTTGGATGTGTATCATCTTGTTCCATTGTATCTCAACAGACTTCGAATCTAGAAGTTTCTGTGTAGAACGTTGGAGTGCTGGATGGAAAAATGTCAACATAGGACACACACAATGAATTCAAAAGCAAAAAGTACAAAGTCCAGCGATGTGTATTAGCTAGAAGTGTAGCAATTAAAGAAGAAACACCTCATTTGTGCCCTTTGCAGTTTATTATACATTCACCATAATAATATCATGATCGGGCTTAGTGAACAAACAACTTAAAAACTGTAATTGATAAACTTCATAACATTTACTGAAAGTATAAAAACACATTTAAGGATTTAATTTATGAAGGAGATTCCTGTGACAAGACAAACTGACGCACATATAATCTATCTATCTATCTATCTATCTATCTATCTATCTATCTATCTATCTATCTATCTTTCCATCTATGTAGTGTTAAAATGCATTATTTGAAAATGAAACCTAAATAAACCAGGTTAGGAGTAGGTAAAAAAGCATTGGCAAGACCAACAGGTTTAACTGTAATTTGCCATGGTACCTAAACATAGCTAGTCACAAATCCTGTTTCCATCCATTGCATGCATACATGATTTATACAGATTACAGCAGACCTATTGGCTTTGCCAATACTGAAAAAATAGCAAAACATGGATTGCTTTTGATATCAAATGCATATGGGTGATAAAGTATTGAATGTGAAAAACAGTTCGATGATTTATTGTAGTTTTTCAGATGTCAAATAATCCCTCATATATTCCAACTGAAACACATATTGTCGGATTAAAGGATATACCAAGCAGCAATAGCATGAAATGAGAGAAGTATACTCCTCAGAATCGGGCAAACCTGCCCGCTGTACAAACCTGGTAGGCAAAAGTCTTGCAGACAGCTGTGCTGCCAAGTCAGGCTTAAAAACACAGCCACTGTAACAGTTCATACAAACAATGGCACTGTACAACTTCCGGCAACTCCTTTCTAATGTAATGAGTGTATTAGAGAATCAGTGTTTTCTGCACCATAAGGTCATGTGGGAGTGGTGAGATTGATCCACTATATCCCTTCCAGCACTATTGTGCTATACTTTTAACCACTGGTAATTAGACATGGTGCATATATATGTCAATGTGTATTTACATTCACAATCTGTTTTCCCGTAAATTTGCAGACAGAAAGGAACATGGGTTGTATAAAAAGAACAGTCAAATGGTGTCCCTTAATGTTTTGAGCTATTGGAAAAAACAGACGGCTATCCTAGAGCTTCTCACGTCAAGACAGCTTCATTCATGACAGTAAGGTAAAAATGAGGCAGACAGATGTGTTAAAATACATACTTAGCCGTACATAATAAATCATGAGGTAATCTATAGAGACGTACAGTCTCACTGCAGACATATGCACAGACCGGTGAACAAAGTCGACACACAGACACGTCCCAAAAAAAATTGGCTTCTTTCTTGTCTTATTTTGATGTTTTTTTTCTCAATCTGTGTGTGTGAGCGGCGACCCAATGGAGGTCACTATTCTACATTTCCTCAATCGAAGCTAGGTTGAGATTAGGGAGATTTTCGAGAGTGGGCAGAGGTTTGGTTTACTGGAGAGGGTCGTATTGAGTCATACGGAGGTCAGATTTGGTAGGAGAGAACGGGTACTGAGGAATTAAAGTATCAAAGTGGTCAGTCAGCAGAGGGACTTAATGACCATGAATGGAAAAAATTCAATCTGCCGTGCTGGGAAGTTATTTTGTTGGTTATGACACAATAGTGTTTTTATGTGGGAGCACTGTGCTAGGACATAGATGTTTAGTCCTTGAAGATGGTTAGCGATTCAGAGGGTGTAGGCACACTGTGTGTCATGGTTTTGAGAAAGGGTTTTAGAGTGCAGAAAGTGTGTAGCTTCTCCCAAAGAGGGAACCGAATGGGCCCGTGGAAGGTTTGATTTAATGAGACTCATAAATTATGCGGTCAAGAAACCAGCTTAGTGCTGTAAGACTTTTAACATTTAAATAGTGTTGGTGTTTTAGAACTGGTGATATTCACTGGGATGGAACAGAAAAGCTTTGATTATTAAATGGCGAGCAGAGGAATACATAGGCCCTCATTACGAGTTAGATACTATGATATATTTAATAATCGCATCCGCGAAAAAATGGTGTTCGTTTTTTATCAGTTGCAATAATAGTCACCTAGTACAAGTTTTTGGAGACTAACTTTAAGAATACTTGTAATTCTCCCCTTGATAAATAGCATCAGGTTTGACTTCTCTGTGTATCTCAAGACTCCTACATCTGACAGAAGTTACCACACCACAGAATTTATTTATCTGGCCCCATGAGGGCCGTAGCATGGAACCAGAGGTCCTGAGTGATGGGGAAAGTGATTTTCCACTTATATCAGTGGTTCTGGGGAGGGCAGCGAGTTAGAGATTTGGTTCTGCGTTGGAATAGAGATTTGATGATCATGCATGGGTACCATTCTGTTCTGTTCGAGTGCTATGAGGAGAAAATTTTGCTGGCTTTGCGATCAATAGCACAATTAAGGCCCTGAGGACTGCCAGTGCTTTAAGAAGATTTTGCTGTGCTGTCGTCATGGTCCGTGGTAGTTTCAGATGACCGTTTCGTGAAAGAGGGTTGCTTTGTCATAAATCAGATTTAGAGACCAGAAGTATATGTTTAGAAGCTTAAACACGTAAGTAGAGGCCTCAATCCCATTAGGAATTTGCCACATTAGAACACAGCTTGATTGTTGTTCGTTATATAACAAAAAAGTAAAAATATGTGCCATTAACTGGTCTATTTTGAAACCAACCTGCATACGTGCACAAGTTACCACATGTTTTTTGGGATTCGTTATTAAAGTTAAAATTCGTAGGCGATCGGTGGTAGATAGTTTCATCGTGTGCTTGATCTAGCTTATTGTTGTTTACCTTCTACTACTACTCAGAAGAGCATTTTGTGTTACTTGAATAATTGTAGATTATTTTCCATCACAATTACTGCTCATTAAAGTGTGCATAAAAGTATTTGTAAAATAACATGTGCAAAGGCCCAAAGGTTTTCTGCAGGGGGCAATGCCATTTCCTTATATCTCGGAACTCTGGAACAAAGTTTGATGTTGAAAAACAAGGCCTGGTCGCCAAATTGAGTGCTGGTGCCACCATCTGCAAGTTAAGCACTATTGAGTAGTAATGTAATTAATTAATTAATAGTGAGCTCTCTATGTTTCAGCATTCCTTAGGTTCTTTGGGTGCAACCTTTATCAAGGTGGCATTTAAGCCTATGGACCACACCTGAGATTGCCTGAATCACTATTTCAAGAACTCCCAATATTCAACTGCAAACCCTCTTAAGTCAGAGTTTCTCTCACTTCAATTCCATTACTCTATTTTCCTGCACTATATCAAACTCTATTCAGTGGTGACCCCCCTACTTCTACCTTCAGTGTCACTAAGATGGCTGTCCCTACCAAAGTAAACCAATCACACCTTCTTCGGACCATACCAGGATCCAGAACCCTAAGTTTGACAATCCACACATGCGATGTACTACAACCACTGCATCGGCGACCCAGGCTCCTGACCATGGCTTGAGTGGAAGCTAAGTTTCAATGCTAGTTGCTGCTGAAAAGTAGAGAAGACTTGTGGGGCGCATTTGAGAAAATAGAGGCCGTAGTTTGATGTGCATTTTTCTTACTGATCCGATCAGATGAATAAGTGACTTTTTTGGTAAAAGTTGACAGCTGTGATAACAAGTAGCTGCATTGCTACGGCTCATAGATCGTGAAGTTTAGGTCATTGATTTGGTCATGCTTTCAAAGCTTCAATTTCAGAAATGACTTATTAAAACAGATTATCATCATTGTGGACCAAACGCACTTGCCTTAATTTATGTCCTTCATAAACCAGGCAAACCTACCCCGCCGGTTGACAAAAAAAGTGAAAAAGGGACTAAACATGCAATTCACTTGGGTTAATTTATTTGCCCCTCTCCCATTTACACAGGGCTTACATATTATTTTGCATAACCAACGCTACAGCAAAGCTACCTGCTCACAAGCACATTGCTCTATTAAGCCTTTCACTAAATACTTCATGCTAATAAATGAACCCTAGCACCTGGGAACAACTCAATATGCTAAAAGAAAGAGTGTGTACATAATTGTTTATGCATGGTGATGAAATATAGAGTGTTTTTCAAGGTTTCCCATTCTTCTGTTTCTTTGCTCAGACCTTTTTTTTGTTTTGATACAAGGTTTTTCCTCACAATCCAGGAGAGTTTTTTTTTAAGGGAGATTGTTGCTCTACTGCAATGAAATGTTTTCTTTCAATGTCTCTGAACCTTATTGAGACGGGTTCGTAGTTGTATTTTGTTTTATTTTTGCCAATGCTTTGACAGAAGGCATGAAAAAAAAGGAAAAAAAAGGGTACGTTGCATATGTTACTCTTTTCCCAAGCAGTTGAGTGAAGGTTTGTAGTGAAGGACAAAGTGCTAAAATGGTTCAGAGCCCCCAAATTGAGGCATGAATGCCTTTCTTATATGACAGGCAGCATGCCGGAAGTGAGGTCATGTCTTTGACCACAGACAATCCACGCAAAGTGTTACAAATAGAGTGCTTAATTTTATTGGGCCCAAGGGTGGAATATTAAAACAATCGCTAGGGGTCATTAACCGTGTTCCCTCTTACCAGAGAAGTACAAGGGACTCTTGTAAGGGGTAGCATCATGACGGATGTACACACCCTGTCGACAGAGAACAGCTTAGAACTGGCGCCCTCTGCATGGGGTTCACTTCACACATTATCCCACACTGTGCAGACAGGAAAATGAAATCTGCATGTTGAAGAATGATAATTTTTCATAGGCGCTGTCGCTGTTGCTTCAGAGTCTCACTGCAGTATAGAAGGCTGTTGGCTTGAGTGGGTTGCCTTGTCTGCCTAGCAGTTTGTGGCACGGTTCCACTGTGGTCCAAATGACTGCCCGCGGCTCTGTCATGGTTTTGGATGCTGCACTAGCCAATAATCTTGACCCTCCCGTACTTTGAAGAGTGCCACCATATTTTCCCATGACCAGCTCATAAAAGAGGATCCTGCTCTAATACTATTTTTGCATCCAAGTTGGGGCACAGTTATGTGGAAACTGGTTGGACGATGTTGATACCTCACCATAGTGACACACTGTAAAACCCCATACACACACAATGGGTGTAAAAGTGGGTGAGCCACTGACAGTTCCATCTAGACTCGAGCCTGAGGCCGGGCTCTGGTCGAGTTTCTGTTGGAACCTCAGCCCATAATGAGCAATGCTTTCATGTGGCTTTTGCCTGCGACCCTTCCTCTACCCAAGCTGTGATGTTATGGCCAGAGTTGATGACTTTGGAACTGAAGAACCAGGGTTGAGTCTTGGCGTTGGCTCAACATCCTGTGATATTAAGCACATCACTTTATTTCCCCATGCCTCAAAAATGAATTGGCCTATTGTAATGTAAACGGTGCTTATATAATGCGCTCCAATAACTTTGCATGAGGTTCGTGCTATTTAAATCTACAGAAAAAGGCACAAAGTGGTCAAAACAAAGGGTTAACATAAAAAATGAAAAACACATTGATACCCGGCTGATGTGTACAAAGTGAAACCAGAAAATCTGAATAAATCACGGCTTCATTGCTTAAATTGTGTGGTCTTAGGAAAATAATTTATTTCACCAAAACTACTTTATCTTGACTAATATTTATGAAAACACTTTTAAATATGTAAGTTCAGAATACCAGTTGTATGCAAATCCATTGTATTTAATTTAATAGAATATACTGTTGCTCTATGATAATCTTAACCACGTATAGGGTTTACATGACAACTGTCTTGCCTCTTAGTCCACTAATGGTTCATGTTTTAAAACTATCACATTCAATATGTACTTCTCAGTGAAGTGCTATAATGTGACATAGTAATGTTGAAACTTGCAGATGTTAAAGAAATACACTTTTTTGTATTTTGAAGAAACTTTATATTTTTCAGTGATGTTTGTTGCATGATTTACATAGCAAACATTTTCAGGGGTCTGCTGACGCAACGGCTCTAAGATCCAAACCAGATTCTTGGCCTGGCCCTCGCCCTGCTCTCCCTGCTAATTTGTTGGTTCGCCCACCTTTGTAAGGGTGACTCCATGCTTTGTGTGTGTATTTCTGCCTGCTTTTAAAGATAGATGATTAACTGATGTGTATGTACACCGAGGTCCTGTTCGGTGTAAAAGTGTTTGCACTGCAGTGCGTGCTGTTTTACATTGCTGTGTTCTAGAACTTTCTGAAACCCTGGTTCCAGCCTTAGACCTCCATACATGCAAGTCCTGAAATAAATAATATTGAGTACAGCAGACAGATATCTGAAATACCGCTATTCACAATGATGCAATACCCTACAGAGGAAATCTGACCTCACTGTCCATTAAATTCAACAGTCATTAAGTATCCAAAATGTCAGTTACAATCTGGTATATTGTAACATCTTTTTATCTAATGGAAATATTAAGACCGTCTGCTTTGATACATATTTCATAAAACAACACAATCTATGCGAAAATATCAATATGTCAATTTAAAATGGCAACATGTTGATGAAATAATATTTATGCTTTTTACGTTTTTGGAGGAAGTTTTCATTTTTAAGTACCGAAGTACGTTTGTGATTATCCTCCATCTCCTCCTGTCAATCTTCAACCATAATTCTAGCATGTATTTTCCACACTATGTGCTTCCTGCACTTGGCTTTCAGTGTTATTTTTGCCTGCCTCCACCCCTCCTCCAGGTAGGTTGACATGTAATTGACAAAAACCATGATAAAACCTCAGATTTTTCCTGCCTACTTTCAAAAGATTTACTCTTTAAAAAGTCAAACAAGAAAAAAAAGAGCCTTACATTTTATATATTTCAGTTCTATAGATTTTTTCACAGATATTTTGACTTACAAACACAATCAATGCTTCTACCACTAATGAGGCCTGTAAAGAATCATGGGGCATATTACCAACAAATAGCGATATTTATCGCTATGTAGGGTTAGCGGCAATATTTTTATCGCCGCGCATCACCGTTATTTATCGTTGAGATAACTTGCTATTAGCAAGGTTTATCTCAAAAGCGATAAAAATCAGGCGAAATGCGTGAATATCGCTGAGAATACAGCGATATTCATGCATTAGCGACAAAATGCTCTTAGCCATTGATATTATCGCCGCTAAAGCGGTGATAATGTCATTTCGCCAGGCTTGGCAATATGCCCCCATGTTTTCTTGAGTAAGCTCTTTGAGATTTTTTAGGAAACAGTTACTGAGAATGTACACTTGTTTCACGCTAACACCTGGAAGAAACACATACAGTGCCTGGAGGTGTAAAGCACTAACGACTCACGCAGCAAAATAGACACAGAGTGATTTAGGGTTGTGTTGCACCAGAAACGAGCTGCTTGTATTCGGTTAGCTGTGCAGCTTGAGACACCTAGACCCATTGTAACAGATGTTTTATTTGACAAGGTTACATTGAAAAGATGTTGTTTCTGTTGCTTTAATGCAGATATTTTTTCTGGCTCTGGCCATATTTTGCTGTCTGGTTCCACTCCTCATGCCATGGGAGTAAAGGATTTACGAGCAAAGAATTCTTATAAAAAGTTACACAAATTACATGACTTTAAATTTCCTTAGCGAACCTGGAAGTTCCGTGCCTTCCTAGGTCAATGAATCTTTGCCACCATTTTAGAAAGTAGCATTTCACAACAAAGTCATCATCATATGCATTTAATGTTGAGCCAATAAAGAGAGGTTTGGTAAAGTTTCAAAAGTTTATTTTCTTTTTAAGAGATTAGTCAATATTATGTTCCTTTTTATTCGGAATAGTCAAATAAATCAGTTACAGAAATAATTTAAATAAGACTGGTTAGAACAAGCATAGAAAATAAGTGTGTTCCATTCAGAATATAGTCCCTATTCTAAGCTAAAGGACCTATCATATTCTAAATAGAACCCATAAAGAGTTCCTCAGATAGATTACTAAGAAAAAGATCAAACATCCCATAAAGGGTAGTTCGGGAGCCTCAGCCGAGCTCCAGACAGTTACAGCAGCAACCGCTTAATCGGGCAAAAGAGAGCAAGAACCACAGCAGTATCTATGATCAGTATATAGAGAGAACGTCTCCTCTCTTTGCACAAGGATGAATCAAGGAAATCACAGTCAGCAATAGCTTATGGCAATTCGAACTAGCGCAATAAACTGCAATGGGGCATGACAGGGTAGGATTACATAGAATGCCTTGACTCTCTAGATAGGAAAACTTACTATATAGAAAAGTCACTAAACATGTTGCAAAAACAGATGACTATGTCATCAACATTCAATGGGGAAAGAGCATCTGATGGTCTGTCGTCTTTGTCCTCGATTCCCACAGTAAACTTTCATGTCCGTATTAAATCATTTGGAGGTGGCTACGACGAATTACAAAAAGTGATACCTTCAAAGATTCTCATGAGAACCTTTTGTAAGCCTACTCTATTAGCTGTTTAGTATCCCATTGTGTAACAATGAGCTGCTCCATGGAATGAAACATCTAAATTTTGGTATGTCCTGGTTAGATCAAGAAATGTAAGCTGAAGCAAACATTTTCTTTTCATTAATGCGCTTCTCATTATGAGTATGTGACAAGGAAACAGTCTAAATGCAGTGAAGTCGTATGGTGTGAGGAAAAGAGAAATGCATTTTACAGGAAACAGCATATTTCACAAAATGGTCATGCTCTATAGATCAGTTATAAAGTTAAATCACTATTTATGAAGGGCATTCATTTCTTAAAGGGATAGAGAAGAAAAAAAGAATAGTGCGACCTAGCAGTTTGAGACAAGAGCTTTCTGAAGAATTTAAAGAAGCATCTTTCACTTTTGCACTTTTAATAATGGCACATTTCCTAACGTCTACTTTATTATGCATTTCTATGTTGGCGTTTAAGCACGTTTCCATATTATTAGGTGGTACATTTTTTGTAAATAGTTTCAACTTCCTCAAAAGTTTTATTGCTCTCTGTGTTAATATTTCACTCACTGTAATATTTGGTTTAGCTGGAGAAATTTCCACTGCAGTAGAACTTTTTTCATTTGATGGTATGCACAGGTTGTGGCTCCCAGGGCAAGAAATCACTCTGAGCTCAATAAAGAATAGGCTATTTTCTGTTAATGACTGTTAATATGGTCTGTGTTCTAATTATCTTTTCTGGTTTCAGTGATGAATTTAATGTTCAGGCTGGTGCCTAGTAATATTACCTGTAATAAAAAAGAAGGTTTCTCTAAGGCTGTTACTTAATGTTCAACCTGCTCTATGCCCTGCACCCATAGGATCAATTTGGCAGTGGTATTTAAAGAGCTAAATTTCAAGTCATTTCATTGATCTGATTTTAAAAATGAACAAGTTGTATGGCAAAATAGTCTCTAGCAACAGCATTTAAACCTACACATTAAAATGATAGTCAGTCTTGGATATTGTTTGTCTCTGTTCACTACGTTATCATCTCAGCTGGCTGGAATAAATGGGGTTAAGAGCACAATCTCAATTGGATGTGTGCTAATGGGATTTATCTACATTACCGTTTGTTGATTTGACCTCAAAGATTTTGGTTTTCTACTTCCAGACCTCACAGGGTTTTAATGCAACTATGTAGCTAAAAGGGATAGAAACAGACTTAAGTTTACAATTATGCCATAAGTGTGAAAGTTCTGCTTCAAGATAATAGGCTCTATAGACTGAACTATTTATCGAATGCCTCTAACCCTAGTGCAGCTGCCCATTTTTGTGTGATCTGTAAGAACTGTGTAAACTTCGCTGCTGCTTACTAGGCTTTTAAATATCTGTTGGCATGCTATTTCTCAGCACTCAACATCTTTGATGATGGAATAACATTAAATATATATAGAGTTCAAACTTACCACTTGATGCATTCTTGACTGTATTGGGAAAGTGTAATTTGGTTTCGTCGGTCGAGTGGCTCACCATTGGCTTTCTCAATAAGTCATAAATATTTCAACAACTTAATCTTTAAGAGAGGAACAGCAGAAATCCAATGGGCACCTAATTGTAAATGCTAAATTGTGAAAAAAATCCCTTACAGTACATTTTTTAATATTGTTAGATAGTGTATTTTACACTATAAGGTTGAACTTGTTTTTATTATGTTAATACCGGAACTTGATTGTGGCTATACAAATAATTCTAAACTGAAAATTTAGCAGATGATTTTGAAATAATGGCTATTGTCCATGCATCCCTAAAACCTGGAAGTAGAGTGAGGAATCAAGGCATCTGCAGTTTACAACTACCCCTCTATTGTTAAAGTGATGGCACAACAGTTTCAAATTCTATAGCCCACATGACAAAAGAGAAAACAGTGGCAGACACTTTTCTTCTAAATGCTAAACTTGGTGGGTTCTTTACTTGCCAATCAGCTAAAAAATCTTCGACATGTATTGGCATGTTGTGTAGTTAGTACCACTTAGACTCTCAAGCCCATTTCATTGCTAATTAGTTTTTCACAGTTGTTGGATAATATAGGTAACGCTAATAAAGATGAACGTCATAAAATTCAGAATTTTACATTTTAAGGTAAATATCCATCTCGCTCTCTCACTGCCATGTTAGTGCCTGTGGCTGAAACAATTTACACAGAGGGGTGTGGGGAGAAATGGGGCAAGAGAAGGTCTAGGGATATGTTGCCAAAACAAATCAAACATCTGATATTCCAGACATAGACCCTCAATGTCCACATGTTGGGTTTAGTTTCATGGAACTTCCTGTCAACAGGACAGAAAGTCCTCCCCTACCTAGAACGAGGCATGCTTTATCATCCACCCACTTCTGGAACCAATTTCTTATATCCAGCAGTTACGAGTTTCAACCTGCAAGATGTGAGCTCAAGAGGCGTATTTTTTATTAAGCAAGGTTAGTCAAGGGTGCCTCTGAGTGAGGGAGGGGCTTCTTGCCCCACTTGCAGCTTCACCTCTCTGGAGTCGGTACCCCTCTCCATACTTAGTAGTAACATATAGTTGCTTATATGCTGAGTGTGCGATGGGACACTGATTCAGTGTGATCTGAAAGGTTAAGAACAAGTGGGTCATGATGCCCTTTCACACCCTCACCATAACCTCGTACAAGAATTATCAGATATGAATAGATTGATTTTCCAAACTCAAAATTTGCACTGTGACCTGGGATTTAAAACAAATCCAGGAAGAGACAAGGGAAACTGAGTCTGTCCCCTACACTAATTTAACAATCCAATTGAGACTTAAATGTTCTCGACCTTTTACCCAAGGAAGAAGGGTAATTACAGAAACTGGACTGGGGCTGAAGACATTGACCAAAACAAAAACACATAAACACTATAGCTACGGCTGCTGCAATGTCATTGAGTTTTTCAGATCTTAGGGAAATGTTATACATGGTTGAATATATTTTGTGGCAATTTTTAAAGGATAGCTGACTTTGCTCAAAATCCTATAAAACAAATCAAGAGTTCTACCTAAGTGGAGATTGACTTCTCACAAGTGTAAATACTGTGGCAATGTGGTGTGACCGGTGAGTCATACACTCTTTGGAGTTACAGTGTAGGAAATGTTAAAGGTACTGCTCAATGTTACACATGTTGCACTCTTTTAAGAAAGACTCTAGGATGGTAGCCAATTATTTTAGAAAACGTATCCTCACATGCAGTTAAATGAAAGGATACCGGACTCATGGAAGGGTACTGAACAGTCACAGAGGAAGACTACTATTGAATATCAACACAAACAATGTTGTGGTATAAAATGTCGGGCACACAATATAAAGGGAAAAATATCAAACGGAAAGTGCATATAGAGAAGTATGGATTTACTATTCCTAGCTCCACATCCACTTACCTTGAAGACATATGTACAGTGTAGGTTCATCTATGTGAATTTAGGTATGGGAAATATAGATTTACTTACCTGTCAATATTTTATTTTCAATGTTTTGTCCTCAATATTTTGTCCCAACTATATTGTAGGATCAATTTTCAGGGGGCATACCTCAACAGATTATATCTATTCCATAAGATTGTCATTATTATCAAAATAGGAAGCTTGGGACTCCTGGCAATGCTTAAAGTCTGTTAAATTATTTTTTTATATAGTCACCTATAAAATCGAATTTTCAGTTTTTTGATGCTCATATGTACCAAGCTCTGCAGCAAGGTTTGTCTATATGTAGAACATATACTCGAGGCACTGTAAGCCCAAAAATAGGCAAGACAGTTCTTTGCATTTCATTTTGAATAAAAACTACAGTATTTAGAATAAATATTTGTAATTCTGCTGTACCAGGTCATTTTAGTTCACATACGATTGTTGGGGTTGCATTGAAAATTGGCACTATCGTCAAAGGCTCTTTCAATTCTTAATGTATGAACACTTCTCACAGTGCTTTCTGTAAAGTTAATGTGGTTACAAAAATTGCATAGCGGAAACAGCATATTATGGGAAATACAGCTGCGGCACCTCGTGGGAGTGCTGCGGGCGGTGGGGCGGGGGATCAACAGGGTGGGGGGTAGTAAACTCCGGCATACAGCCGAACGGAGTTCAGTTAATAAATAAATAAATAAATAAATAAAACAAATTTCATTGCGCGCGCTGCAATAAACAAGCAAGGTATGTACAAGCAAGGGCTGGAGTCAAGGATCCATCCAAATTTAAAGTTTTCAATTCACATATTCTAGTCTGAAGTGGAGATGCAGATGTAGAGAGGCAAATATGAATGGAAAATGGATCCACTCCCAAAGCATATGCCCTACAACTAGTGAGTGACAGTAGTTGTGGAAGGCTCTTCTTAGCTAGCTGATAGTGTGGGAGGACGTCAAGTGAATGAACGGCGTGACTAGTAATGCGCATGGCTACTACTAGAGTGTCCCGGATCTAGGCAGCACAGTCCAAGAGGAAATTAGGCAGAGATTGTTCCTTAAACAGATGGGTTTTTAATTGTTTACGGAACACCTTTTGATCTTAGGTGCATCTAATGTGGAGAGGAAGGCATGCCAGTGTTTGGCGGCAAGGACTGAACAGGCCGAGCGACCCCATTTCTTCCCTTTGGTACCGGGTACGGACAAGAGATGCGCTGTCTGAAAACAGAGGCGTCATTGAGTGCAGGACCTGAATAGTCTTTTCTGCAGGCAGGTGGGACCTGTTTTACAGGAGGCTGCATGTGCTACCTTCAGGGCTTTGAAGATAACCCCTTCTTTCTCAGGGGGCCAGTGTAGCTGGATGCGGTTTTGAGAGACAGAGGCAGACTTAGGGAGTTTAAAAAACAAACAAACTGCCATGTTTTGAATGATTTGTACTCTACGCAGAAGGTATTCGGGGAGACCAATGTAGATAACATTAACGTTGTCCAGTCTGGACAGTTTTGGAGCCTGTGCTACCGATTTCTGGGCTTCCCAAGGCAGGAGTTTAAGGAATTTATTAAGCATTCTTTGTATCCATCAGCGGACTTGACCACAGTTGCAATCTGGTGATGGAAGGATAGACGTGTATCAATAAGTACTCCTAGGTTCCTAGCCACATCTGTGGCGGGGAGAGTGGACAGCAGGCAGACCAGGCCCCTGCCCAAACCGGAAGAGGGTCGACACCAAATAGTAGGGTCTCCTTTTCCCCCGGTTTACATTGTAGAGAGTTGTTTTTAAGCCAGTCCATAACAGCAGTCAATCATGCTGCAATTTTATTGTGGCCTCAAGATCATTGTTATTGTAGGTGTCAGGAAACCACATGGATGTCAAAAGATTTGATGAGTAGGCCAAAGAGATCAGGTATATATTAAGGAGTGTAGGGCTCAAGGCAGAGCCCTGATGTACACCATATATTAATCATACTCAATTTCACTCCTGCTTTATCCATATGTCACTGTTTTAATCACTTTCTTCTGCTCCTTCATACTCGCTTTCCTGCCTATCTAACTCTTCATCAAAGGTCAGTTGTACAAAATATGCCCTGATACCTAAAAAGAAGTATTGGTGCACACGACTACAACCATGGGCACAAATTAAGCACTGCTTTTGTACTAAATAAACAATTTAAGACTTTGGGACACTAGTAGTAAATAGCAGTTGCTAACTAGAACACATCTTACCTACAAATGAATGCTCAGTACCAGGAGACTATTCCTGAAAGCAAGACAATTCTGGCATAACTGACACAACAGACATCACATTGTTAAACAAGATGTGAGTAACGGTGTCTTAAAGCAATGGGTGAAGAGGGGAGGACACAAATCAACCAATGGCGGAAGAGGCCTGGGCCAAAACTGCCAATGTCTGAAAGAAGCTGAACGAAGGCACACTCCCTGGATACTGTACACCAATGATTGGCTTTCCCAGACATGTCAAAAGTGCAGTCATTTTTGAGAAACAAGTCTGGAAATATATGTTGCAATTTAAAACAGACCTTACTAAATGGAGAGAAAAATGAATTATTAACAAATAAAAAGCATTTTCTTGTCCCTGTAAGCAACAACATGCATCACAAATAACAGCTTTCAGCTTCATTAAATTGCTCAGGAGCTACTTGAGAGACTAATGTTGAAACAAACATTTGCTCTTTAGCACTCATAATTTAGCTCTTTGATATAAAGTGGACTGAAGGGCTAAGATAAAGAAATTCTGCTTTCAGCTGATTGAATTTGAGTTCTTCAAACTGATTAATGTTTTCATTTGAGTAGTGATGCTGACTCGGCAGAAGATGTGATCTTTTAATTAGGAGATGTCGGGATTAGCCCCAGTGCTGAGTTGTAATTAGCGCCGATACTTGTAAAGCACGATCCGAGAGAATGCGCAGGCCTACAGCCCATAGCGGGAAGTGACATGTAAAATGGCGTGATGGTGATGGCTCTCTGGTTTGGACTAGATATTAACGATGTTCTAATTCACAAATGGCAGCTCAGGGTTCAAAGGCTCAAACCCTGTGTGTGGTTTGACTGCCAGGTGTGATGAAGTCAGGCAAAAAGAAATGCCTCATTGGAAGTTGGCCAGGGTACAGTGTTACTAAGCCATTGTGGAACAGTGGAAAGTAGCATTGCGGATAATTTTTAGGGACATTTTTGTGCGCACTTTTCCCCTCAGATATATTCCTTTCGATTTTCATGGATGAAATATGCTTGAGAAAAATAAACTTGGAGGGGAGAGTTGTTTTTCCCACAAAATTCAGAATGACAATTCTGTTGGGAACTTTTGCTAGCAGCCAATTCAGGATTTCCTCAGAACACATAATATTTTCTTCTGGACTACACTTCAAATTATTTAATGACGAAAACATGAACTTCCCCATATGGTTTGCTGGCAGACTACTTTCCATATATAAAACAAGCATGATGAAAGGGTTACTTTTTAATTAAATCGTATGACATAAAAAGAAGTAGTTATCAAGAGGAGGGAGAGAGATCGGTCGATCAATTGGGCACCGTTTACCACTAAGGGAAGTGGAAGGTCCAGTATCAGCTTGTGCCCTCAAGTATGGATCAACAAAGTGGGTTGCTGAACTGTTCATTAGATAGGACAGTGTGTGTATCTGGCGTGACCGGAGGTGAAGATGTAACACCTTTGGGCATCCATTTTGTTGGAAGTATTTGCCTCACACACCCATACAGGTGTCATGCTTCATCATCGGCGTTGCTCCTCGTCGGGGAGGCGGTGCAATCCCCGACGGGCTCACCTCAAAGAGGGGCTCTTTGGCGGAGATCTTTTGAATCCAACTGCCTTTTGGTGAAGTGCGGGTGTGCGGGTGGTGCAGTATGTAGCCTAGGTGGTGATTTAAAATGAAGTAGAGGGTACCGGAAACTACTTTATTCTGGGGGTCCCCTACTGCAATTAAAAACGTGAATCTAATTATCTGGGTGCCAGCAGGTTAGGTATAGTGGCCCTAGATTAGATTTGTAACGAAATTGGTCAACATGTTTCTCGCATGGGCTAGGTACCCGCGATTCATCAGGACCTATAGTGGGTAAAAGGAAGGTCTACAAACATTAAACAACATGCTAGTGTCATGTGCCTAATACCGAAATTGTGGAATACTTGATGTTACCTCTGTAGCTTTATCCTATGCCTAATGGTCAGGGACTAAATGCCACAACAATGCTCGGCGGGTTGGTACTGCCGGAAGGGGCCCATTGGGTGTGGCTCTCCGTCACCGCGTACTGGTTACTTCACCTACCCATCGCCGCCGAGCTCGGATAGAAAACATACAGCCACCAAAACGAGGCCGCTATGTACCTGCAATACAATTGAAAACATTGTAAAGCATTCTCTAATGTGATCATTTTACTAGTGATGTTTTTAAATTACAGGCCCCCAGTTGTGCCATGCATGTTAGTACTATTTGTGAAAGAGAAAAGATTTAAACACACATCATCACTCAGATCGAAGGGGACTACAACGTTACTATGTCATTTAAAAATAATTTTAGAACAGAAATTGTAAAAGGCACCTGGAATAATTCACCATCTAACCTGCCACCCAAAGTGCAAGCAAAATAATATCCAGTCTTTAAAGTTAATATAAAAAAAATCACTGTTTGTTCCAGATGTGCATCTGAACGGTAAAGGAACTCTTTTTTTAGGTGAAATTGAACAACGCGTAACAAACGTTGTGCAGTCACTCACAATACAAGGAACCAGTAGGAAAAGTGGGCTCAACCTTTCCTCCCTGTTGCATGCTGTGATGGGTGGAGTCAAACTGTGAATTCTGAAACTGACTTCCCCAGTTCTTGAATGATTAATGGAGATTGTGCAGAGAATTAAAAAAACAAAAACATTTATTAAGACTATTTTAAACATTTTTGGCAATCGGAGGTTTCGAAATTGATAACAGGGTCTAGATACAGGGACTTTGCCCTTCAGGTTTCTAATAGTACATAACACGTAAATGGCTAAACCCCCCTTTCCTGCCCCAGAAGCTGACAGCGTTGCATCAAAACAATGAGATTTGAATCCCTTAATGACAACAGAGTCAAAAGCCCAGGTGCCCTGGCAGAATATTATATCGAAATCCTGAATGAATGACAACCAGTCCTTAAAGATAAACAGTGGGTTATCGTCTGTTAAGAGTTTGATTAGGAACTTTAACCCAATTGCTCTTTGTAGCGACTGGTGCAGGATCTTTATAGAACTTGGTTTTACCATGCTAGCTCTTGCTTGTGCCAGGACATTGCCAGCGGCTGTAGGATTACGAATATTTATTATTATGGTTTTACTCGGGTATTGCCTCTCCAGGGGCCCAATACCGCCCCCACACGACGCACAAATAGGATCTCATTATGCAAGTCTCACTGGCCGATCGCCATATGATTCAGCCAACAAATCACTTTATTCTTCAGGGCCTGTGTTGGTTCTGCAGAGCCATCAGGCTAACTAGGTATGTTAGGTAAAACAATTATGTAGGGGAAAGAAACAGGTGGGATCTATCGCAGGAAGAAAATCTGATCTTGCGCTGTTACTGGCAGGCTGTCTATCAGGGCATGTTGAAATAGCCCGAGACTCGCCCCCCCTGAGTTATCAAATTGGGAGCTACTCCTGAGGTTGTAGCCAAGTTCTGGGTATTGGCGCCATCATCTTTCCCTATTTCACTGTCAGGAGTGGAAGGTTGTAAACAGGTATTATAGTGCTTGACGAGGGATTTGCAACAGCAGCTCTGGATTGCTCAGCAGCACACTTTAGTACATTTGCCCTATGGTTCTCTGATAAGAAAGGTATTAGCAGCTTGCATTATTTTTGCAAACCGCAAGGTTTTCTCAATATTACACATCCAATACTAATTAATTGTGTGACTCGAATGCTAGTGCACCCACATGCATTTTGTTTGTCAGTCCCTGGTGTAGAAATATTTAGTTCCATTTAAAATGTCCATTTAGCTACATTTTCGAGTTTCGACGGCACAACAATCATGGAGCTGGAAATTCCACAAATTCACTCAAGTAATGAAGGGGAAGGAACAGCAAACGTTATAGCTATAAACTTTAAGAAATTGAACGGAGCTATCCAAGTCCTAATCTTATCAGCTAATACACTGTACAGTAAAATTTCGCCCAGTACGTCCTGTCCCCATCACTCCCAACCTTCCTCCCTAACCATGTGCTAATGTGACCCAGTGTCTTGTATTTTATAGCTTCTATCACCGATTCACTGACTTCCAATATTGCTAACTTCATTAGACAGTAATCCATGAATGCATGCCACTAGTGGTTTACATTGGTTGGCTCTTCATTTAGCCCGTTATTAGCTAAATGGATTCTGGCAGTGACAATTTCAAACAACACTACCAACTTCCATTCTTCAGGGACCTCTAATGATTTTCTTAAGATAATCAGTTCATGATATATAAGATTGCTTGTATCCCATTCAAAGTTTTGCTCACCTTAACCCTTACCAAATGTCATAGTGGGCAGACAGGTAGATAATGTCTGGGTTTTCTAAGTTAGACGAAGGATTTGGCCTCCACTGCCCTTGAAAGGTTTCTTTGGAGTATATTAGAGGTCATGTGTAACTTTAAAATGTTAGATTTTGATGTGTGCAGTGTTCATCAGTGTATTTCTTTTTTACAGTGCTCTTCGATAGCATGCCAATATTTACCTTTGCGGGCATCCCTTCGGACCCCTGCTCAGCCTGACTGCTTAAGCTCTCTCGCTGTTGGCTCGAGAACAGTATAAAAAAGACTCTAATTTCTGTGCCCTGCCCTTCATAGATCATTCTTTCTTAGTAATGCGTATCAAACTCAGATCATAATTCCTTCGCTAAGATAATTGACGAAATCTCTTATTTGTAGGTATTGAAAAATGTAATACATTAGAATATTGAACTCTTGTTCATTGTAAATTACCATAAGGTCATTGTGAGCCAGTTGCACCACACTGGGGGCCTGGACAAAAATTATAAAAAAGAAAAGAAAGAAAAAATAAAAGAAAACATAATGACAATAAAAAGTAATTAAAAAAACAAATAAAAGAAAACAAGTAATAAGTATAAAATTCATTTTAGAAACTTTATTACTAAACACATATATCATCAACTTAACAACCAATTAAAACAAAACAAATAGTTGACATAAATAATAAACTTTTACATACTTTAAGTAATTAATTTGCTATTAAATATTTCAATAACTTACTGTAATTAACATAAGTTCATTAATTAACATAATTAAGATACAAAACAATGTTTTATCATTTAAAAAACGTTCCTACCCTATCACCCTATCATCCTACAAACCCAAAATCCTTCTACTAAATTCAAATTAGTATTTAAACTACAGAAAAATTAAGTTGCACATTAAAAATCACAACATACACTTAAATAGATAAAATAACAATTAATCACTGACATGCTTTACATAATTAACAATTAAATATTTAATTAACATAAAATTAATAAAAAAATAATAGATTCGTATTTAAATAACTTTCCTCCCAATTCCCATACAAAACTAAATTATAATTTACTAATTAAATGTAATGGGATATTAATTATACATTAAGCTTACAAACTATGCTAAACATATATAACAAATTAGTATCATGCTGATACCTAAAAATGATGTTATAACTAATATACATTAAATGAATGACAAATTATAATTTAATACAACTATATTAAAGCTTAAAAATATATACCTAAAAGAACATCATTCTTACTTTCTATGTTTTGTCCCTCGATATGTTGAACATGACGATATTTTTGACACAATATTATTGCACAAAGGTATTTTTTTAAACAAAATTTTGGTTATTCACCCCTGACCCAGTAGAAGTGTGAAACAACAAAATGCACAGGTGTCAATGTTTTGTGCAAGGCTTTTTTTTCCAGTAACATTAGATTAGGTGGACGTAGTGGCAGTAAGCTACTGTAAAGAAAGAACGGGTGTACTTTATGAAAATGACGTGCTCAGTAATTGCAAATAATACCATGTGCATTCATGCGTTCATACATTGCTCCATACATTACATATGAACAGAAACAGATCTTAATTTCCTATGGAGAAAGCAACACATAAGTGCATTTACCCCTTCTGGTAACAGCAGAGACATGGTCTGGTGCCCAGTTTTAGATGGCTTTTCAGTGATGTCACTTGAGGTCCATGGGTCCTAACGCAAGCAAAGGAAACAGGACCATCACTGCTCTTTGCGCAATGAATTAAATAAATAATCAGAGGTCTGTGGGTCTCGGTGCCACTGCACCTGCTACACTGTTGATCGTTATTTTCTTACTCACTACTACTCCAATGAATCTGTCAGCATTTTTTCAACACTTTTTACTTGTATCAGAAGATGACTAGAGGCAACATCTATGCAGTAAGTCATATTATTTCCATTAAGCACAATTAGATTTTGCAACTTGCATTGAAAGTTCAAGGTGTTTGCACTACTGTGATGCACAAAATGTCCTAAACCTGCTTCCTAAAACTTATCAAGCTCGTTACTCGGGTGTTTCCTGAGGATGCAAAACACAATATTTCATCCCCCTCACCCCTTCCTCCCGATTTGAGACGCGGTCAGCCCTTTGGGGTTGTAGGCGGCTTGCTGTGTTAAATACCTGACGTATTACTGTTTTCATTGAATCAACTGCACGTTATTACGCTTCCAGGCCGGCCCATTGGGTTGTAGGCGATTTTGTGTCTTTGATGTTTGCTCCTGAAAAAAAATAATAAAATAGATTTAATACTAAAAGTTATCAATCCTATTCAGCAAAATTACAAATCAAACATTTCTGCTTTATTGGAAACATTGTCATATGGATGCTGAGGATGGGCATGTTTCACAAGTGGGCCCTTTCTGCGCCTTCTGTTCTGTCACTAAGGATTTGACATATGACACAATGTCTTCGTCCATATTTTAATAATTTACAACGGAATGGCATTAAGGTGAATTTTAAAATTCCTGAGGTGATTCAGCTGTATTTAAAGAACCAGAAAAACTGAAAATGCCAGATCTTTTCACTAAGGGTGACCTTTCAAGAGAAGCGGAAGGGTCCCACTCGTACTGATTTTCTTGTTAGACACATATTATTGGTCAATAATGTTAATAGGCTTTTATGTGTCTGATATACACAGGGGCAATGTCGCCCTTCATGAATTAAATATGTTGAACATCGTATACATTTCTTATGAGTGCCTAAAAATATATGGATCCCTGGCAACATTTTTATGTGAGTAGCTCAAAAATTGAAGGAACGGTGCATCATCGTGTGTATATTGACAGATCTACTCCCAACTTCTTTTGTCAAGATTGGGTAAAGTTGAGCAAAAAGGTGTATATCTTAATAAACATTCCAAAGCCTTATGTGGCACAACAGTACTACTAAGCCTACATTCATGCAAAAATTGTGTCAGTGCATATGCCAGTGTACAGATCATTTCTTTGTGTATCTTAACAAACCTGAAAAATCACACAAAGCTGTCCATTTTCTACAACACTGTAGTTGTCAGTCGAAATTCTCCCTCAGCCAGTCCACAAATAAAAGCACCCATCACTTTTGAACTGAAACACTCAACTAACATTTGTTACAAACAGCACAATATGGAAGCAGGGAGATGCTTACTTTAATGGTAAACATTAACATATTGTGTATCTTAATTTAATAACCTTTCAGCCCAATGCTGTCTCTACGGGAAATTTTCACTAGCTTCTATTTTTATCCTAATACACGTAATTCATCGTTGCTAACATGGATTGTCCCTTTAGTCATCCTCGATGTCCGGCGTCTACCTGGCGCAAACTCTATGAAGACTGAATTCCTCCTCAATGTCAAGAATTGCAGGGAGCTGAGTTTGAAGAATGGCTCATAGACATGAAACTATGCAGCTACATTCCATATATTTTCTCATAATCTAACTTCTTTGGAGGAACCATCCAGTAGCTTTTTCAAGCCTGAGAACCAAGAACACCTAAGCACTTGGGGCCAACTGTCACTCACCCAAAGATAAATTGATTCCTTTCCAAACAAGACATAAAAGCTATGGTCTGAAAATGGGTGCAGTCCTACTTGAATGTATGACAATGCCATGAGGCTATGCAGCCTCCTTGAAATCCATCCTGTGTGCCACAATCAGTCTTGTCCATTCAATCTGCATTGTATGTTAGGCAGTAAAGATACCCTAGGGTACCTATCTGCAAAACTAACCACCTCAGGATGTCTTAATGTGACAGCCATCCTTGCCATTGGAGGTCTCGAAAGCAAGACATGAAAGAAATTGAGGAACAAGAATTCTCAAACTGTGCCAAGGATCCAAACCGCATTCTGCCAGAGTCTCGTGCCATCGCCCCTGCAGTACAGAACAGAGTTAAAAACATCTCTTTTAGGGGCATGTCATCAATTGTTAATAAGGGCCTTTGTGTATCCTTGAAGTAACTGGCCCTTCCCCTACTTCCTCTCCTTACTTAGTGAAGAATATTGAATTATTCTCTCCCTCCCGCTACCATTACCTTCTACCGGACCTTTTGCTTACCAGCTAGATATACTCTCCAGAAACATTACAAAATACACATTTACTTTTATTTTCTTGATTTTTCGGGTGTGAAAAAAGGTTGAGAAGAAGCATGTGCTGCTCACCAAAGAATGTCTCTCTCTGTATGGGCAATAAGGGAACTATCCTGGCTTTCCATGCTATTTTGTAATTTACAGACCATAAATCATGTATTTTCAGGTATGACCATGAGACAAAGTTTGATTCGGCCTGCAAGCAATTGGAATAGCTAGCAAAGGCAATTATGAGTACCTGATGTAGACCTCTTGTAGGAAGAACTCATATATGTCTTTCGCAATTGGCCTTATAGTTTGGAATAAAAGGAAACGGGAACAATGGTATTAATTTATACAAAAAGAGTGATCAATAAAGAAAAAAGCCACCAAAACTGAAAGATTAATTTAGGGTTAGTTCAAAACTTTCAGGGCCTATTCAGACTATGAGCACATGAAGTTGAGCCTAATACTTTACATACTTTGTAAATTCTACATGAGTTGGGCCATAAATATATTGTATTTTCCACCGTTCTACATAATCCATTGCATAGAATGCCTTAATGAAGAACATTCAATTGTATCTGCCAGTGTCAGAGTCACCGTACATAAGTATTTTTCCATTCTGCATTCAATGTAGGGGTAGCCAATTTAATACAGATTCGTTTGTCTGTAGTTCCTTTGGAGTTCTAGAGGCAAGCTGTACAGAATTTTAGCAAACCTCTTTGAAAATGTGGTCTTACACTGCTTCATCTCCTTCCAGGATTCTACACCAACTTCTTTGGTCCGAAAGAGGGGCATATTTATCAAAGTTTTCCATCACCCTTGCGCTACACAAAACAACACAGGGCAACACAAAATCTGAAAGGAGATTTACCAAGCCACGCAAGTCCACCTTACGTGGCCCTGTGTGGCTAGGTAAATCTGGAGCAACGCAAGGTGTTGCAAGTCACTGCCTTGTATTACTCTGCCATAGGAAGGCGTTCCATGGGTGTTGAATGAGTGTTACCACATGTCCACCCATGGACCAAGAATGGTAAATCTGGGAATGGTTCAAAATGCTATGTCTTCCTAGGGGAGGAACAACGAAGAGAAATATCTTTATTTTTGTTGTTTCCTCTTTCTAGGTGTGCTCCATTCTGCAGCACACTTAGAAAGGAGACAAGGCCTCTAAAGATTTCTTTTTGCAGGACGGTGTCCCATCCTGCAAAAAAACAATTGCAGCTTGGCGCAAGGGAGCATGGGTTGGCGCAAGGCAGCACACAGTGCGCTAGTGTAAGGAGAGGACAGGAGTGCGACATATAATGTTAAATACAGCACATTCCTGCCCTGTTCTTCACACAACACCGCTATTCTTTCTACGTTGCGTTGCATGAAACCTTAGTAAATCAGCCCCTCAGCCTCTAATCCATTCTTTTCAATCTTCCGCGAACCTGATTTTGCAGTTTTGACTCAATCATAAAATTGTCATGGCCTTCCTAGTCCAAGGTGTATGCTCTCACTTAACCATAAATGCATTTCATGTTAAGAATGAGCTTCCCGGTTCGTTTTCAAAAGTATAACTAGACATTCTTTACAATAATGTAGCAGCCAGGCATTTTACAGTTCAATAATCACCAGAGTGTTAAACATTTGTTAAGTAAATCTATGTGCCAGAGAAAAGAGGTTGCAAAATATTCTGCAACACTCTTGCAGATACCAGCATTGACACATTTTCCTTTAAACATCTTTTTCCAGCATTGGGATTATTATGGGCCCACGACTGTACACATGCCCCATAATTCTGTTTCGAAAATAAGCTTGTGAATACAAAACACAGCTCTACTTTTTTAGTGTTACTGTTTTTGCCGAACTTCTTTCCTCCCCCTCCCTCCCTCTCCCATCCCCAGAGGTGTAACCGCCAAACAAGCATTCTCCCAGAGAGGATTTAGTCCATCCGTTGTTACTAGCACACTCTCCTCCTACCACCGACTTGCTTTACTGCGAGCCAGTCGAGGAGGAATCATTTTCTCAGCTAGTTAGTGCCTTTTTTTCTTCCCTTTAAAAATGATTTATTTGCGCCTCGGTTGGAACAGAGAGAGCCTTTCTTTTCGCCTTCAAGGATCGTGAAGTATTTAGGAGTAGCAATAACTGTTCCTTAATATTAAATTAATTGCGGATTTCCTGTCTGGTTGTGCTTACCCATTAACTGAAACAAACTCCCAGTTAAGCAAGCAATTAATACTGTCGAACATGCGATAGGCGACCACATTTTGCTGAAAAAATTCACTTCATCTGCTGTAACAGCTGCACATTTACAAATGTATATATATATATATATATGTGTGTGTGGATTATTATGTCTGGGTATATATTTTCACATCAACACTGATGTGTTGCTTATGAGTTTTTTCCATATAATACAACTATGAAACACAAATGTGAACTTTTGCAACACGAATACAGACAGCATTGCTAATGCCAATAGGTCTGGCTTTAAAGTGCTAAATCACGAAACACAAGCATGCCAAATGTGCAGGAATGGACCGTGCAGGTAAGAGTGGTGGGGCGGTGTGGCTGGGTTGGGGAGGAGGGGTGGGGGGATTCTACAGATGACCAGGAAGGAAAATTAAATAAATAATTTCCCCTTGTCGTCGTCTGTCGAAAACCCCCGCAGCCCAGCCCCGCCGCTCTTACCTGCATGGGCCGCTGCTGTAATGTGCACCTTCTCTCCTGTGTGCCTGACTGTGAGAACTTCACTTCAAACTCCTTAAAAATATGTCATGCCTCCGATGCTTGAAAGCAGCCTACACACAAAGAATAAAACATTTTAAATACATCCTACCACAAAGGGCACCTAAAAACAGGTGCTATGTTTTCCACTCACTGCTTCAAGCTCCAGCTGCTGACAAAATGTAACCGACAGTGATATGTTGTGCATCAGCCAATGGCCGAAGAGGAATGCCCCAGAGCTGATTTTAGTTGATTGTATCTTGTACAGTATGGTTTATAGTGTTGTCGGAGCCTGCATTGTAAGGATCAGTCGCTGCATCGAGCAGGGACGACGGCTCCGGTGCAGGCAGTGGCAAGGCATCAAACTGCTGGCAGGTACCGGTTTCGAAGTCGCGCTGCATCAATTTCTCCTTGTAGCATTGATTCTCATGTCCAAGGGCCTAGGAACTGGATTTTGCACCACTTGGCAGTAGGGCTTTTAGCAGAGGATTCCAGGTACTGCAGGTGAAGTCTTTGATGGCCCTGAGACTGGGATTGTGCGTCTAGAGAAACCAAACTAAAACTTTATATCTGCTCCGAAGTGGAAGATACACTTGTAAGATGTTATAAGACAGCGCCAATGTTAACGATAGGCCTTGCTGTATTGAAAAATAAATGTAGCGGTTTTTCACTACTAGGGAACGTAAAACTCACAATTACACATCCTACTTTTCTAAATACACTGCACCCTGCCGATGAGGCTACCTTTAGCCTAACGTTGGGGTGCCTTACATGTAATAAAAGGAAAGGCTTGAGCATGGCAAGTGGGTGCACTTGTCAGGTCGAAATGGCAGTTTAAAACTGCACACACAGCCTCTGCAATGGCAGGCCTGAGACATGTTTGTAGGGCTACTCATGTGAGTGGCACAATCATTGCTGCAGGCCCACTAGTAGTATTCTATTTACAGGCCCTAGGCACACATGGTGCACTATACTAGGAACTTACTAGTAAATCAAATATTCTAATCATGGAGAAACCAAATACCATTACAGTTTAGATATACAGCACTTGCACTTTTAGCACTGGTCAGCAGTGATAAAGTGCCCAGAGTCCTAAAGCCAGCAAATTCAGCACCCAGTTAACAACAGGAGGTCAGAAGCAAAAAGACTGGGGAAACCACACCAAAAGATGCCAGGTCTAACGGTGTCCTTCCTTGTCTTTACATTTTTTAATTAATGGGCATCTGAAGATGTGTCCTATGTTCAATGGCAGATTGTATACCTCTTTTCTGCCTACAGAAACAATGCCACTGCTGCTACCACACAACCACACACTGCAGATTGTTCCAAAGAATACAGAGGCCATCTCTGCTGTTCATCCAACTCCCTGGCAAATAAAACATCTTTAGACAAAGCAGATCCTGTGTAAATTCCTGATCAGCCTTTACACTCGAAAACAGCTATATAAACTGTCTGATAAATCAAAGGAACATAACTGTTAAAGACTCTCCATTGCTTGGTATTTTAACTTTTGGTCTTCTGAGTAGTGTTAGTAACAAATTGCGATTGCGCATTGGGTCTTCCACAGAGTTGAATAGACTCCTCCTCGTTCACTGTACAGCCAAAACTTGAATAATTTGCAGGGATAAATGGGAGGCTGGTAGTTAAGCACAGATATTTTAATTTGGGTCAACATGAGATAATGACTTTTATAATTCCTCCCAATTTTGATACTCAATCTAAGACATATTCTGCACAGTACTTTTAGCAATCAATTGGTATTCAAATGTGTATTGCATTTGGCATTTTAAGATTGCTTAACACTTTAGCTCGTACCCTCGGGTATACTTATATGTCAACTATGTAAATGTATCAATAGCAGTGCTAGGCCATACATTTAACTCAAGAAGCTCTAAATCTTTGTACATTGCCACCAAGATAAAAATTGTAAACAGTTTAGACCATTTTAGACATTCAATTTCTATGAGCCCGTCAAAATCTATGATGCATATATACATACAATTACGGAGTAAAGCCTGTAACCAGCTTTTGTTGCAATCTAAATGCTAAAGTATGGCACTACATTGTTGAATTTTAATGATATTATGTTGTGAGCTCACTTTACCTCGTGTCTTATATGCATTGACTGCTCTGCACAACGTGTTGTTGCCTATTAGCGCACATTTTACATTAAAAAAACGTTTATCCTTGTACACTCCTTCGTATTTTCCACTTGGCACTTTAATGGACTTGAATGTCTTAATAAAGTAATTTAAAAGTAAAAAAAAAAAGTAAAAATGTATTAATTCCCCATAATAGGACATTTTAGAACTGGATCTTATTTCGTATTACAGAGTCAGTTGGGTGGATTTCTAATTAAATTAACATAACCCAAATATTCATAGTATGCATGTTCCCCTCCAGAAGTTGGGGTTCTCTTGGCATAGAATCAATATTTAATGATACCCAACTCAATGGTACTCATCTTAAGGACTTATAAGGATTATGTATACTGATGGACCTGTGACCATGGGGTTAGACACAAATCCTTGCAGCAGAAGGGTACGTTAGAACACTGAGCCTGATTATTTGGCTTTGCAAAAGTGTTTCCTCATAAATGGATTTCACAGTATTTATTCTTTGAATTGGTAGTGGTGCATTGTAGATGCTTTACAGAGACTGACAGGCACAAGCAAGTTTATTCTTGTTTTCTTTGCTAGTCATTGTTAAGGGTTTCAGGGAGAAAAAACACAATAAACTGCAATTTCTATGCAGGGAGTCACTCTGCCAATGAAATGATCCGAATTCGGATCCTTGCCGCGTGCATGCGAAACAACATGGAAATTGAACGATCGCTACGGGTCATTCAAAGGGCTCGTTCATAGAGTGGCCCTTGTTTAAAAATCAAGGAAAACTGCTGCACAACCACAAACCTTTTGTTTCACTGACGTAAATTCAAAAACTGTGCGATCAGCCCTTATTTTGAAGGCCTGCTCACTCAGGCGTCCCAAATAGGTTTCCTATTAGAGCAGAACGTCCAGACAGTAATGCACCAACATGCAAATGTGATTGGCATTGACAACGTCAGATTTTGGCAGGTAATGCCTTTGAGAAGTGATGGGTCCTGTACCTTCTGAGCAGTGAGGTTAAAAATGAAAAAATGCCTAGATAGAAGTTATAAAAGAATGATTGTAAGGGATGACGCAGATGTAGCTCATATCTTTTCCACCAACTATTATTCGTGGTCTATAGTTATGAAAAATGGTAGGTTTGTTTAATCTCACATAAGTGTCACTGCAGAGCTGCAATTACAAGACTGAATTTCTAGGAACACAGGCAGCTTCTCATTATATGATTTTTTTTTTACTGTTTGGTACATATTCTGATGTACCGACACAGTTTCAACGTGTTTATGCATTAATATCGCAAACACATCTGGGAATCAACAGAGCGAGTTACAGGTACTGTTACTGTGTGTGTCATTTGCCACATCTATGTTAGAGAAACTCAGGTTATGTGTTCCATGTGGAAAGATCCCAGTTAGAAAGAGAGCTGTTGATGTGATCTCTGCAAGATGGCCTTGAGAGATGAATAAATAGCTATGGATAACTAGGATGTACAGCGTAGGGAGGAAGAGGTAAATATGATAACTGTCGAGAAGCCAATTAACTCTGTGGTATTAGGCATCAAGGTTAGAGGCCATAAGAATATCCACATTGAGAACTTAGATTACACAAGGGAAGTGCAGGACTATATCAAATATATAAAAATGGAAGTGTGCCAGATATGGACATTATATCATACACACAAGATCTAATTAAGGTTTTGGAGGCCCAAACTATTGATCCAGGGCCCTAGAGCTCATATTTCATTGATTTACAAAATATGATGCTTAAAGGAGTTGTTCTTCATCATCTGCAGAGTCCATTTACATTCTAAAATACATTTATTACAAAGTTTTATCTCCTTTCTGTGTTTTCTGCATGAGTTTTTTCTTAGTTCGGTATTGTTTGCAGGTCATCTTTTGCATTCTTTTCACACGCTACCCAGTTATGCTATAGTTCTTATCATCCCTACACCTCGAAACATAAGACACTTGTCCACATGTTCAGTATTTATATCACTAGCAATCCTGTTTTTACTTTGTGCATGCATGGTGCTGTTTTTATAGGTGTTTCTTGTACTGACTCCCTATGTATTGTAAATAGTATGGCCATCAATACAAATAGCCCGCTATTCTCCGATTTCCCGCAAACTCCTGTTTGTGCAGGTATTGGAATTTCATGTGTTTCCAGTAATTAGCACACGCTCCGACCTTCCCTCCCCCCCCCCCCCCCCGGTAATTTAAGTAGGTCAAACCTGTTGCAATTTTCCAGGGCAAAAATACCCAGTTCACCGCACCCAATTGTAAGTTGCCAATTTAAAGGGGAAAGTTGTAAAAGGTGCTGTTTACTGCATTCCTTAAATTCCAAACCCCTGGGCATCAGATTTAGCACTCTGAATTTGTCCAGGTGAGTTACCATACATTTCAATATTCCTGAATAAATAAAATATATGATCAACTGATCCCAGTCTGACTGGTGATGTCTAGGATTGGCTAAGAGGCGGGCTATCCTATCCTCTTTTGAAATATCCCCAGGAATGCCGCAGATTTCTGTGACACACAGGAAATTGAATCTTAGTTAGTGCGTTTTTTATGCAGAACCGGGCAAGGCCCTGGATATCTAGGGGCAGATTTACAAGCCCCTTGCACCTCTTTTACGCCGCCGTTGCGTCACTTTTGTGACGCAGCGGCGGCACAAAAGATGCGCCATGGTGCGGTGTATTACAACCTGATGCATCTGAGAGATGCGTCACGTTGCAAAACCCTGCGCCACATGAAACCTGCGTCAGGTTTCATGTGGGCGTTTCTACGAAGGGGGGGGGGGGCGTTCCGTCACAGGAACGCCCCTGGAAGGTGACTCAGTGAAATCTACAAGATTTCACTGAGTCACTTTACTAACGCTGATGCGTCAAAACTTGCTTGAAGCAGGCGTAAGGCTTGACGCACCACATTAACAGAAAGGGCAAGTTGGAAAAGTGCTGGAGTTGCGTGCCGCATGCAACACAACTTCAGCACTGCGCCAACTTCACTCCCTAGATTCAACACACATCTGTTTATTCCTGCGGCGCATCATGGGTGGCGCAAGGATAAACTTGCCTGCCGTATCTTTCCTGGCGCATCTCTGCTGATTTGCAGAGATGCGTCAGTCAACATAAATCTGCCCCCTAGTGCTTACCTGTGTATTGAAAAATAAGGGCCCAATTCCAATGATATTTGCGAATATGAGTCAGACCTGCACCTGGAAGAAGTACTCGTGCACTGCTTGGACAAGCTGTGATTAATAGAATGTCTTATGGACAGGTTGACCTCTGGGAAGCCACGCATACTTGGATATCACGTTATCATTCCGTTCTATTTCTAATAAAGTTCACTTTGCTTGATGAAGCAATGGACGCCCCAAGCCCCCATCTGCTCCTGCTCTTTTCTTCTAATGGTGCAACCTTTATTTCATGGTTTGCCTTTCTGTAACATTCTCCGTTAGTCCAATTTGCGCGTTGCTAAAGGCACACAAAGTCCTTTTTAAATCATGCACCATCCTAATTAATGCAGCCAAAAGACTCATCCTGCAATAAGATCAGTAACCAGAAAGGAGCCCGGGCACACTATCTAGCGAGGCTTGATACCATTGACAAAGCCATAGGCCTTCAAGGGCTATCTTTATGGCTGAGTTCTGCTGTCCCTAATTGGTGTCTGGATCCCAAAACACATATAAAACGAGTATTTTTATGAGAAGAGAGGGAAAAAAATGCCCCTCTAGCAAGTCAGTGTTACAGTCTTCAGTCAGACTGTTCCATCAATGCTGCTCTTAATTTAAATTGTGTTTTGTTAGATCAATGATATTAGGAGGGGGATTATTCTGAAAGGCGTAGTTTTTAAGGAATGAAAACCAAAAGTATGATTCAGTACTACGTGAGAGCCACGTATGCAATGCTCTATCTCTGCACCTTTTGCCTTAAACATTTCCCAAAGGGCCGAAAATGTTTACTGACGAATATCAGGGGCATTTAACTCCCTAATTTAACTACTTTGGCTTCTTCGTCGCACACAGGATGCAAACTAGAAACTAAAGAGGGACCCCCAGGAGAACATGGCTAGTGCAAGAAGCATTTACAATTTTAAAACGAGGAAGTAGTGCAAAAAGGGTATAAAAACAAACTTATATAGCAGAGAAGAGCCCTCTCTTCAAAGCTGCATAAAAAGCATGATATGCATTCAAGCTATGTTTTCCTCTCATCATGTGTGTAGCACTCCTTCTGTATGGTATTTTAGCTCTTTAGAAACTGGACAGCCAAATCACTTCATTTTGATGTTTCCCATTGGCCCAAGTCATGGTGGTATGGGGTTAATGTGTGCCAGTGAAGCGAATATCAGGCAGTCCAATGTATGGTTTAGTGGTGCCATGCATAAGGGACCGGTTGTAGGCCACAGGGTTCAGGTGTTTATCCTATGCACCTGTGAACCTTGATGCCATCTTTGAAAAACTGCCTAACGGTTTGCATTGCAACCTGCTGGGTAACAAGGGAATTCTCCATTTAGTATCATATATAAGCAGGACTAGTTGGGTAATGATTATGCATCAAGAATTTAACTGTTTGTTCTCAGGTTCTCTTCTGTAGGTTGGCTCCCATCCTACACCCTCACCCACTGCCCCTGTGACTAGTAAGACTTCTTTCTCTTGGTTTTTCATTAGGCACTATTTTTGGGGGATTTTTGGTGGGCACTGGGTGTTTCACATATAGACAGACCCCTGAATGTGTTTTATTAAGCTTTACCAAGTGTATCAAAATGAACGTGGTATTTCTGGGTTATGTTTTTGAATCAGAAGGAAAGACAGCACAGAGAGATGGAAGGGTGAGTGGCCCTTGCCTTCACAGAAAAAATTGAACATTGGTAGCTGTTGGACATCAGTCATGGCTTATATATCTGTTTATGCCAGGTCAGTGAAAATAAATGTGTCCCAATAAAACATGTTATATGACCTGTGGCCTGTACACGATAACATGACGTTGTTAATATTGGACGCTTATCTAGTGTACAGGTGGCTTTTAGTATGGCATACTCTTTCGGTAGTCCGCAGGTGGCCATCTAAATGGTTATGAAGTTTCCTTTTCAGAACAAAGTCTGACTAGGGTTGTGAAGATGTGTTGTCAGTGAAGCGCCGGTGGCAGATTAGCCCAGCACCATGTGACTCTGGGCAATAGCTTGCTTAATCTTCCCGACGGCCCCCAGCGCCTAGAGACCCTTACGGGTGATTGTGCGCTTTACAAATGTGGATTGTCAGTAGGTTGGAAGGAATATGACTTAGGGTAATGTGTCAGATGTACTGGGTTGAGGGTTTGCTTTTGAGTTCCCAGGTCGTCAACATATATTCTGCTGTTCAGCTTTCTTAATATTGTCAGCATATGTCATGGTTGTATTTGGTTTTTAGGTGCACTGACAAATCAATTGAAAATATGTTGAAAAACAGAATGCATCAGTGCTTAATTTGAGCCAGTGGTTCCCAGTGCTCAACACTGGCACTTAATTATCAGCACCGGTACCTATGACAATCTGCCCCATAGTGACGCTGTTCTTTTCTTCAGAGATGAGTACCTAAAACTGTTTATTAATTTAATATACATTAAGAATGACTAATACCTGCTGCCAAAAGCCATTCTTTTCAACTTTGGGGTCCTGAAATTGTCAGAAGTTTCACACTTGTATGAATGATTATTAGTTATGCTGTTACTGTAATTGACAGCAGCAATTGTAGTTAAGTGGAAGTGGTCTGCTGACTAGAGCCGTGGCACTTCTGTTTTTACAAATTAAACACTGGACTGCATACTAGGAATATCATTGTATTTGTGCTATTTAATAATTGTGGGCACAAATATTTTTTCTGTAAAGGTTCCTTAACACTGTTCTAAAATCAAAGTGTAAGAGCAACTCTGTGCTCTGAGCCCCACTGCAGAAACTTGCCTTTTGATTTGGTGCCTGATAAGCAAACTGTTTTTCTAGGGACATTACATTATAGGTGCTGTAGTAATGCATTTCTGTGATGGCTTGCCAAAAAGGGCCTCTCGTGGTGTTTGACGTGCCACCAATCATCTGCAAAGAGGAGCCATTAAACCTGGTGAGATTATCACCCCATTACCATGTCAATTTAAGTAGCAGTCTCTGAAAGACTCTCCATTTACTGTTTCTAATGCAGAGGCAAGCTTGACAATGTGGAGCCAGTGAATGATAAGTCAGCACTGGAACAGTAAGTGCTTGTCTTTAAGAGTTGCTCTGTTTCTTGCTTCAACCTTTATGCCCAGGGCAACTGCTTTCCTTTACTTGAAATTAAATATGAATGTTCGATAAAGCACTATGGGATGCATAAACACATTTAACAGGGTGATGGATGTCCTTTACTTAGCATTGGCTTTTATTAGTACAATTGAACATTGTGTTACTGCGACGAGTAATAATCACCAATATACCGCTCTCACCCTGTGCCTACAGTATCCCAATACCTGTTTGGCCCACCCCTATAGAAGTGATCGGGCCCCTCAACCCAACAGGCCCTGTCCCGGTTATAATACATGTGATTCTGTATTCCCAATATAAATGGCAGTCCCTAATATTTTTATATTCAGTGACTTGTGTCTCGCCAAAAAATGGCAACCATAGAGAAAAGACCTCAGAACTAAACGATTATAAGGTTATTACAGTTGAGTTCTGATGTCACAATGCCTGCTGCCAGAGCAAAGAGCATGGGTGAAAGGCAGGTCAGGTCACAGAGCATAAGTGAAGCAGCTGTTTAAGGCAACACATGCAACATTGCTTTTCTTTCTTCTGCTGTATTTTATTAGCTTACGATGACAGGCAGAGAGAATATGTTTATTTTTGTAACTCTCTAACTAGAGAAAAGCTAGAATCTTTCTGCATGCTTCTATACATTCTTAGTTACTGCATTTTTTTAAAAACTGACTTGCATTGAACTGTTTCTAATATCTGTTTCCATCAAAAATCTCACAGGTTTTTGATGTATTTAATTTTGCCCTAAAGATTGTACTTGCATTCTTCATGTTTTCAAGCATGTTTGCTCTTTCATATGAAAGAGCAACGCACCAAGGTTTTGAGTGGTTTGTGGGAAAGGTGATGGTGTGACCATGTATTATATGGGAGAAAGTACCCCCTGCCGTACATTATTAGAATGGTGCAAGTCACTGAGGAGTTCCATAATCTCATAAAAGAACTTGGCCTTCGGCCTTGTTCCTCTACAAGGTTATGGAACTCCTCTGTGACTTGCACCATTCTTCTAATATACAGCAGGGGGTACTTTCTTCCATATACAACCATGGGGGGATGCCAAATCTACCCATGATCGTGCAGTTCAGGATCTGTTTTAATTCTTTGGCTTAAATATCTCTAGTAGTTTGAAGTGGTGGTAATGCAACAATGGTACAGTGCTCTATACCACTGCATAAATGTAGGTCTTAGAACAATCTATATAAAAGGATCCAAGTACATAAGTCATTAACAGTGGTGCTAACAGATCTGTGCTGTACTTGTTTGTGCATTGAGGGTCCGGTACTTAGGTCTTGCATTCCCAAGCAAGACCCGAACAGTGTGAGGAGACTAGCCGCCCAGTGAAGATCTGGACAGTATTCCACTTCATGAATATGTGTGACTTCGGATTGTGCTCTACTCCCATATCGCTAATGTCATGTTCTATACCCTGTTTTGTAGGGGTAGTCTGCTTTGATGTGTGGCTCTCATACTGCTTGCCTTGTGTAAATGATTACCAACAAGTTATCCACTACTGCATCTTAGAGAGTGTCTCACATAAGGTCTTGGTTAAACAGGTACCTATATTATACTATTATCCTCTTATTTTTGTATTCTTATGCAAGGGTCATGAAGTATTCTATGGACATGAAATTGCTACTTTGCATTTATTCTGTGCTTTTATGATCTTTTTAAACTGATCGAATAAAGAAATGAATGAATGAATGATTACCAACAAGAGCCCTTGAAAGTTTTAACTTAACATGATAGATCAAATGAATTGATATATTTCCTCATAAATCCCTTTGTCACCCCTTTCTTCTTGTGTTTACCAAGAATTGCAATGTTTTTAAACACATTTTATTGTTTTAAAATCAGCATAAACACATGCTTTCCTGAGCAATATCATACATGTTGCAAAAACATTTACAGCTTGCAAAGTCACTTTGGTGCAAACACTACATGCGGTAACGGGAGGAGGTTCCTCCACCAAACTATATATGTAGTTGATTGAAAAAGAAAGGGAAAACATTGGAAGGAAATCCGCTATAGTTAACGTTTTGGATTGCTGCACTGTGGACAATCTGTTGTGGTAAGTGTAGAGGATAAGATTTACTCACTAATTCTTTTACAACTTCCCGGGAATTTTTAATACTGCCCAATTTGTGATACTAACTTTTATATCTTAGTATCCTTTCTACTCATACATCTTTACGCTTTTAGCACTTAGAAGCACTTTTCTTCTGTACCTAGCCTCAACATTTGGTCTTTCGTGCTCACAAATGGAAATCTTATGCATTTGGACATTCTTCTGTGTCACTCTACCTCTGTTTAATCTAGTCACTATGGGACACACATCCTCTTCCTCCATTTTCTTGTTAAATATGTCATTCACTAATAGTGCTAAGAGGTTCCCAAACAGTAGATGGCTTCACTCTTTCAAAAAGAGCCCAATTCCTGGGAATAATTCTTCCCTTCTTTAGAAAGCTCAAGTGATCTAAATTGCAAGAACAGAGCACAATTATAATCGCCTTCAACGACAAAATGTTGATTTTTATGGGGGGAGAAATTCGTATTCACTAAAGGATAAGAATATAAAAATATCATTTTTATAGAAGTATTTCGATGTAAGAAATTACCTTCTAGGGGCAAGCTTTTTAAACTGCAGATTCATTTGCAGAGTGATACGCCATGTATTTTTTCTTTGCTAACACTAGCGATTAAGCGGGACTGTGTGGGTGACATTACAATCATTTATTGTATGGCCTATTAACTGCTGCAGAAATGGACAGTGGGAGGATGCACTGTAAATTAGACTGGATCCGTTGGGTGAAGCAGGGTTTCCGTTCCTCTGTCCTTTGATTGTAATTAATGATCTGTTGGACAGTGCCTTGTTGATGTGAAAGCTGCTTGTTGTCTGGATTCAGGCTTGCCGAATGATGTGCTTGGAATCTGCTTGGCGAGGGAAAAACACAATTGCATTCGGGTTGTTTCAGCATATCTTGTGTGCGTTCTCTAGCTAACGTAGCAACGCGGTTTTGATCAGAGTCAATGGAAATTTGGAATTTTGGAATTTTGAATCATCCAAAGGCGCTTGATTCTGTCCGCTATAAAAAGCAGTCTTGTACAGAACTTGGGATCAGTGCACTAATACAGCTGTGTGTAGAGAACTGATTTCCAATCTTTTTAGCACATTTCCTGCTCGCTCCTTAATTTCACCACTGAGTAAATCGAGGCTGAGTGTATACCTGAAAGTCCTCGTATCATCCCTCCAATAATGACTTAGTCACAGACACCTGGCCACTGGAGGTCAGTTACACATTTGTAAAGTGCCTTCTGGAGGAATATCATTGATGGCTTCAATCTCACCGGGGTTTCAGAATAATCATTAGCTATGTAAATGATTCCCCCTTTTATTCTTTGTTTGCAACTATATCTTATAATGCTATTGATGCACATGACTGTCAAGCCTCCTGACAGCCGGTGGCCAAACATCAGCACATGCTGTTGTACTGGGACCAAATGATGGTCTTTACAGCTCAAATTTCACTTATTTGATTTTCATCAATGGCAGAGGTTCCTAGGACGCACTATTGTACAAGACTGACAGTCCCAAGGAGGGATTGGGGGTGGAGTAGCTGAGCACTCATAGGTCAAACATTGACAAAACAGTTTTCAATTAAGTCCATTTCTTAGCACAGTGTCCCAAGAAAATTGTACAAAACATAGTAGGCATTACAGACTGTTGAAAATGTTGGTGTGTAGTTTCAAATGGCCTGTAATTTTCAAAGTATATATAATGTTTATAGTCCTTTTATATTCCACGTCCTTTCATTTTACCTTTCTCGTCCTTCCAGATAGATTCTCAGTCATATGTTAGTAATGTACATTTACGTAGAGGGAGCTGGGTGGAAAAATCTAAAGTTGCAGAACGTTTACAATCTCAGACCATAGAAAGTAGAGCTTGACAGGTTTTACAGCAGTTCTACTGCTCAGATAACAAATGCCATATAGGTTCAGAGAGCAGACACATTACGTCAGCCTCACTGCCAATGTTTTGTATACTGTTGGTGATAATGTAACGAAGATCTTTATCAATATAAATGAACAAATACCTCCATGAGAGTCAACAATTGCAGTAAATGTCATCTTTCACTAAGCAACACACATTAGCAATAAGTCTCCTGAATTCCAACCAACTTTAAATACAGTTTGGGAATTAGTTGATCAGCTTGAAAGTTTCTACAAATAGGTGAACTTTGCTATCAAATTCAAAGGGTTTTTTGAATGAATGAACTCTAATTATTGATGATGAAAAAGATCCTAACATTTATTTTCATATTTATTAAATATAGGCTTGGTTAACAGAAATCAAATGGTCATTTTCTTTTTCATTATGTTCCTTCATGGCAAGCTTGTCCACGACATACCAATTATACTATGGGTCAGTTCCATCTTGCCAGTAAAGACCACTATCATTCCAGGCAGGAATTATGCCAGCACCAGCTACATTCATTTTATGGATTTCCACAAAATTCCAAGAAGGGCTACTTTCTTGCTAGGCTTGGTCCCTCGTCCAAGGAGGCTCCTAACACTCTAGGAATGATGAATAATGTGACAGGGCAACCATCACATCTGGGATAGACTTCATCATGCCATAGATTCCTACACAATGCCTAGAATAGCCACTGCTTTAATGGCCTTCATTGAACCAAAGGTAGCCCCCATCTTGCCTTGATGCATGTGATACACCAAACATGCCCACTTCCCTCTATAGGGCAAGTGCTGCCACAGTCATGCCTGAGATCGATTTCATTTGCAAGGAGGACATATGACATTAGTCTAGAGCAGGCCAACCCAGTCTTCTTACACACATTCAGAAAGGCACACCCATTCACATAGGCATGCAGGCATAAGCATGTGCATATACACTCTATCCCCTATTGCCTGCCCATCACAGATACTTTTTCAGCTCCATTGATTGGTCTCTCTTTCTTTTCTGCCCCTCCAACATTACACTAGGTGGCCAATGCTCAAAAGCATTTTTAAGTTTGGGAAGTAGTACTACAGAGGTACCCTTTTAAGTCCCCTTACATAGCTTTGTGAATCATCCCCAATATGTTCACCTCCCTATTAGTATCTGTCCCTTTCTATTTGTACAAAGTGTATACGAATATTCCATTAATATTCCTATTTTGCTGTCAATCCAGATATTTTAGGACCAATTCCCAAAGTCATATATGTAAAAGAGTATTACTGGAGTACTACTTTACGCAGTCCAAAATGTCCGTATAAATATGCAGCAAAGTCTGCAATAATCCAGGCAAGAACAGCATACCAGTTCCTGATATCCTTGTTAGCAGAAGGACATGTTTCCTGTACTGAAGGTCCCACACTGACAGTAGCAGTGACTTTGGTTTGAGCAAATCTAAAGAGCAGCATGACTGGGTGTGGACCGTGAGTTTGAGGATTCAGAGATCTGTGTTTGAGGGCTATCCTCAGCTCTCTGAAAGATGTCTGTGAGTGCTCCTGTTGCTGCCATGACTGGACAATGTAGTTGTGATGGGACACACGGCCTGCTACGTGTCCTTGGTTAATGTTCCCTGCTACCGCCAACAAGGACTGGGTTCATGTGGTGCCACCAGGAGCTACGACAATGTCTGGGCTGCTGGGGCCTTTTGCCCCAGGCTCCAAGCATTTTGGGACCCCGCTCTCCTGCTCAAACATGTTTTTAAATATTAAAAAAGGACTGGCATCATCCTTATTAAGGCAACTCACATGAAAGCACCACTAGGTGCACCAGATAGCGTGTTTTCACATTCTTTAGAGCGCATGTCTTTTTAATTAAAAGCTGCTTCTTAGATTTAAAATCTTAAAGATGCCCTGAAAAGGTTTGGGCCCCTTGTCCCAATCTTCTGATATGGCTAGTACCGCCTCCTGCACTTTGCAGATGATGAACCTCGAGGCACCAGTCCCTGTTACTAGCATTCCTGGATTCTGATCGGGCTACACCTGTTCCTCCTCATGGCCAAGCTATTCTTGAAGTCACCTTTCCGTTTTGTTCCAGTTGCAACAGGTGTGCTGAGATGCCCTGGTGTGGGCAGTTGCATGGTGTAAATCCCCATAACATAAACATAGGCAAATCAAATCATATTAAGAATTTATAAAGCACTAAACAATGCCCTAAAGTAGCTGCCAGAAAGAGTAACTGAAGACTTGTTAGTGCCTTTCTAAAATATTGTTCCATGATTTACATTTCCTCTGGAAAATTACTCCAGAAGGACCAGGCAATTTTTATGAAGACTCTGCTTTCAAACTTTTTGTGTTTGCCTTTGGAAAAACGAAAACAATATTTTGTCTGCTCAGCTAAGTTCCCTGGTTTGACGATAAGTTGAATCCTGATGGCTCGAACCTCTATGGTGATTATTTATTTATTTTGTGATAACTCTGGTAGAGATGTATGAATATATGGTTGCAAGATGCTGGTCACAATCCGCGATCAATTTTTTTGCAACCAGCAAAGTTTCTAAAGAACTGGCCTAGTTACTAATAGGCCATTTAAAAAATCTTAGTGGGTCGGAATGCGGCCTACTCCATGAATATTAGGTACTAGGATGCAAATTACGACTCACTGTGCTTGGAGGAAATCACAGTGATGGTGCCCTGCTGTGGTCAGCAGATTGCTTTTCAATAAAGCAAACTTTTTTTCTTGTTTAAAATGCAACCAAATTTCCTTAAAGGAAACAGGACTTCATTTAAAAACAAAAGTTTACCTTTTTTTCTTTAAGAGTTAGCAGTGATCCCCTGGAAGAAAAAAAATTCTATCTCCTAAAATGGGACTGGTAGATAAGAAAAAGCATTATATCTGTAACAAACGCTGAATTAGAGTGTTTGCACCCGTTAGGATGCTTTTGCACATCTGGCTCTATGGTAATTCCATTACCTAAATAATAAAAAATTGATAATATTATCTTCAAAAGTTACATGTACCACTCTATCAAACTGTTGTTTTCAAAAAGGTATCCATTTCTTTTGTTGCATACCAAGATGAGCTCTTAACATTGTGCCTCTACATTTAGTAATACATTTTCTGACTTAAAATAATGACATTTTCTTTCATTGTAAATAAAAGTGAGAATGATGCATGATGCTGCCATGAAATATTGTGAAATGTGTCATATACATGAAACATCTGAATATGGCATAGTGTGGTTTTGTGCTTTGTGTACATTAGCATAACACAAATTATCCCACGGCTCAGCATATTTGATATAGATTTGCATCTCTCACATCAGGGAAAGCATGGGTACAGACCTTAATTTCCTGTAGCAGTATTAGAAAACAGAACCTTTTTTGGGGCTGTGGAGGTCAGCTGTCCCTGGGATACATATCGCCACAAGATGCTAAGCAAACTCTTAAGGAATGCCCAATAATCGAGCGTTTGTCTCGGAATCTGTAAAGAAACTATCACTGTTTGAAGAAGGAAACCGTTCAGCCTTTTTGGTGATGTCTGCTGAAGATAACAATTATATGAGAATAGAGCTTAGATGTAATGTTTGCTTTGTGAATACATTGTTGCTCTGCCCACGTTAGAAAGGATTTATGCAGAAAGGCTAATGAAAATATGACATGAAATAGACATTTTGCAGGGAACCTTTCATGACCATGTTTACTTGACCACATGTCTCAGGTCTGCATGGGTTTCAGACTGCAGCTGTGGGCCCAGGCAGCAAAATAAAAGTGGCCCCCATAAGTGAATCAGATACCTAAACAATGTTCATGTTTGCAAATTTGGACAGTTTTGAACTTGTAAGGACACACTGTATAAGTGTTCTGCAAGATGAGGAAGACTGATAAGATTCCAGTATGCTCCAAGCAATGTTTGTTTTAATACAGAAATCAATAGTAAAAACTGTCCTAGCAGAACATAACAGGACCACAAACAGCAATAAAAACCAACCTGGTGGCCGCATATCCCAGTCCATCTCTGCAGCTGTCATGTGTTTCTTGAGGTCATATTTCTACAGTTATGCACATTAATCTTCCATGTTTTTTTTCGACTTGGCTGCTTTTGCTCCTGACTAGCTATGGGACACCTATCATGTTTCAGTCTGAATCGGCTTACACTTAGCCATGTAATGTATCAATGGCTCAGCGAAAATACATCCAAATAATGATCACTAAATGAACATAAATACTTATTTAAAATGTAGGAAAGATATGCTTCCACGAGTTACCCATGTTTATATAAGCATGTGTACTTGCATTGCAGATGTTGGTAAATAAATAATGGGCCCAAATGATGTAGGTTTTGCTATGCCTATGTGTGATTTACTCATGTAGTTCTCGTCTCGTTCTTCGTCATTTGAGCAATATGTCAAAGATTTTGGGCCTGATTACCACTTTGGCTGTCCTCCTACGGCCCACCTCGCCAGTTTGCCTTGGTAGGGCCGCCAAAGCCATACTTACATCGCCCGCTGGATTACAATTGTAATCCATGGCGGGCAGGCCCATAGGTGAGCCTCAGACAGGCACCACTGTGACACAGCCGCAGCACGTTCCTGCATGGTGTGGCATTCACCATGTGGTGCATGCCGCATCATGCAGGAACTGGGGTGCAAATCTACTGGGGGCACGCCATGTGCATCCCCCCTGCATGCACACCCAGGCCCAGATTCACAAGGGGGGCTTTTTTAGGGCCTCTTTTGTTGCCTCACCACCAGCCTTTCCATGGCAGGCTCACCGCCATGGAAAGGCTGCCGGTGAGGCAACTCGTAATATGCTCGGGGGTGACACTGCCAGCTTATTATTTAGCCTGACTGCTGCGCTACCTCCGCAGGATGTAGGATCCCCAGTGGTCAGAGCTGTCCAGTAGCGGTCCAATTGCCAAACTCAGAATACAGTGGGCCGACCACAAGTCTGGAGGATCATGGTCCGCCACCATGGGTTCGGCAGTCCTATGGACCACCAAACTCTTAATCAGCCACTGCAAAATCTTTGGGAATTGGGCAGTATGTTTCTAACTGCTACACTTGTTCTTAGTTTGTGATTATTTAGCAGCATATCAGGAATATACGTTTTGATGCCTTTGGAAGTGATCACTTTGGAATTTGCTCTAAATCTCTCAGTGTCTAAGCTCTAGCTGTAACCTTAAGTTGGCTCTGTTAAATGCACAATCTCCGCTAAGATACAATGCTAGCTGCAGTGTGGAAAGTCCTGAAGGCTCAAACCTCTAACGATAAATAAATGTGTTAATATTTGAATCATGTTAGAAATTACTATTTTAAGAATTGTGAGAGTACAATAGAGAGAGAGAAAGAGAGATAGGTCATACATAATTGGTAACCATGCCAAATGATAAATTATTGCTATCAAGGGGTTCTGATGACATCATAAGCCACGTGGCAAAAGTTAGAGTGATTTGCAAATGTCACAAGACCCCCCTGAAGTGGATATATATATAACCATATAACAAATGGTATGTGCTTTATATGTTTTATATTGCATGTTTATTTTGGGGTAGTTATTTATAAAAAGTTGTTTTCTCCAAAGTGCAGATGATGGACAGTGACAGAAATCAGTATGCTTCGATTTTATCTTTCATGATTAAACTATTGACAAAAGAGTGGTCAGTAGTTAGAGCCAGTGGATTTATGTGATTCTATGTTTGCAATGTTTGCCACATACTTACGAATTTTCCACATAACTACAGACATGTCGCAGATTTCACAGGATTGTGCTGTTCCTATTTTAGAGGAACGATAATATGAATGTCAGAGAATTTACTGCATAATTTGCATATGGGAGGGTAGACGCCGATCGATGTCTCTTTTGAAAAAACCCTGCCCTAAATCCCCCCTCCCCCCGCCTCCACACCCCTTATAGGAGACCATTAATACAAAATCAAGGGGCATATTATCAAGCAGGGCGATAGGCAATTATCGCCGCTTCAGCGGCCGTTTTCAGCCTCTAAGTGGCGATAATTCTATCGCCCTATTAGCAAGCTGTCGCTAACTGATGTTAGCGACAGCTTTCAGGCGATAGCGAGCGGTTTGGGGCCCGCCTTGCATGTCAGCGATGTTTATCGCTAATGACATGCAAAGTGGGCGTACCCAACCAGTTAGCGACTGAAAACAGTTGCTAACGCCGCTATCGCCTATTAGCAAGGCAGGCGTAGCGATGGAAATTTTCACGCTCAGCGCGAATATCTCCAAATACTAACACCTGCCCAGACCAGTTCTTAGCCATGTTATCCAATGGGAGGTGGATAACACGACTCAGAGCATTTTGTCGCTCATGCGTGAATATCGCTGTATTCTCAGCGATATTCACGCATTTCGCCGCTATTGCTGGATATTTTAGCACAATGGAAAAAAACGTTGCTAATAGCATGTTTTCTCCGCTAACATATCCAGCGATAGGCAGCAATAAATATTGCTATTCCTTGGTAATATGCCCCCAAGTTCTTTGGGTTAGGGGTAGTACACCCCTGGCTGTATTTATTAAAACATATAAAAAGGGAAAAACACATTTCGGCATTTTTATGCACAGTAACCCATAACTTTACATTTTCTTACTCAGTTACGTCCTAGCCTTAACAGAGTTGCTAATACATGGATGTAACCTAACTTTCACTAAGATTGTTCCTGTGCATCCGTAGCGTACAACTTCCCAGAGTGTTAGAACCCCTTGTCCAATACAAGATTGGGCATGGATGGGTCCCTCTGTTTGGGAGGACTCCACCTACCTATCTCCCATACCAGGTGTGCCTGTGCAGGGGGCCCATCTGCCCATTAATATACCTCCTTCGGGCACCGTTTACATTTTGGTACCCTTGTTGCAGACTTTGGTCGTCTGTGACATATATGTCTATAGAAGTGCCAACAGTAGTAAAGCTCTGGAAAGTATTTTGAGGCATGATGGTGATGAAATCCACATCTCATAAAAACCCTTGAAACAGTTCTCTGAAATATGTTTTTTCATCCCTGCATTTTGTGCGATAAAAACACCCAAATATTTAATGGCACAATTATTTATTGGAAAACATCATTACTCTTGGGGCCATCTTTCTCTACCCATTCCTTACACTGTGTGGAATGGGATGAGGAACTTGCCCCAGGAGGTAATATATAGCTAAAATGGAATATGTGAGTAACTTGAAGAGCACCTGGAGTGAAGACTTTAAGTCTTTTACTGAGAACCTGTTTTATGTCAAACATACTTTGGAACCTGTTGTATAGCCATGAAACAGATAAGAAGTTGCATGTTCTTGAGATTTTCACACTGGAGCTATGGAAAGAACTGCCTAGGCAGGAGAGAATATAGCTATTATCTGAAAAGAAAATGGAGACATTAAAGTGTTCTTTGTATGGTTGCTCCTGAATGCGGAGACTGCAGTGCCGAACAATTGTTCTCTTGATCCCAGATGTGAAGAACACGAAGAAATGAAGGACATTAAATGTATAACGAAGCCAGCGTCTGCTTATCGATGGGATATGGTGTGAAGCTGTTTGATCATGCTAACATTTTAATGCTTTGATTAAACCACTCTTCCAAAATAAAAAAAGGAAACATTTAGGTATAGTATCACGAGGAGACAATGGCATATAGTTGTCGACTTTGGAAAAACAAGGCATAGCTTCCTGTTTCAGCATCACAATTTTGATCATAGTGTGCGATCTTTGACACTTTGCTTTAACTTGTGTGAAACCCCCTTTCAAACCATAAATGGGAGCGGCTTAGAGATGCGCTAAGAAGGGGTGTTAAGACCTTTATTGTAAGAGTAAGAGCTTTAAAATGAGATCAAATTATTAAGGATTGAAAATTTGAGAATAACCAGCACTGTATCAGATCTTGAACTTTTTAAAGGTAATTTAGACATGCAATATTTTGTAACATCATTTTATGGCAAGAGTTAACAACAATTGTATAAAAATATAACAAAGAACTACCGGTGAAGTTCAGATTCTTTAGCATTGGAATACATGTTATTTGGATAATATGTCTGCAAAATGGATAAGGTGTCCAAGCAATGTCTCCCACCCATCTGTTTGTTCAGTTCTCTTCGTTCTAATTCTGGAGGTGAAATACTATACGACAACAATCGTAGAAAGCCCTACTAACATTTCGCCTTGACATCATAACAGGAGAAGTAGTATACAGTCAAGGGAGATGTAAATTCTCTTCACATGTAACATAACTAAGTGTAAGTTATTTTATTGTCGCCATTGCAAACCCCCTTAAATACATAGGTGGTAGGGAGATATCTACTTCCATCGAAAAGAGCTGTTGATATCTATTCAAAAGAGATACAAGGGTTTCCTTGTATGATGGTTTTATCAGAATATGCCTCTGTTGTGTGACTTCAGTTAGAAAGTGCTTATACTTAAGGCAGTTTAATAATCTTTCATGACCGAGTATTTATAACTATTAGGAATACTACCACACAAGTACCCTTTTACGTACTCTTGAATGCCTTCGTGAATCAGCCTCATATCGTCCAATTCCCTACTGGTAAAAGAGCAAATAGGGCACAGCCCTTTCTATTTGGCCTAACTACATATAAATATACCCTGAAAATTCCAATTTCAGATGAATGGGAGATTATACAGAAAGGCATGTAAGTGCATATGAAGCAGTACTACTGAAGTACTAACTTAAGTACTCTAAAATGCATCTGTGAATACACCCCTTAATTTCTCTCTTTAAGCAACAAATCGATCCATTGTATTTTGTTAGATATTTTTTCAGTTGTGCAGGACATTTAAGAAAACGTGTAAAAAAACAACTTGTGTAAGACAGGGTGAAAATGGGTGGCATTTTAGAAAGTCGTCAGTTTCTCGGTACATAGAGAGGGCTTTTGAGAGCAGCTAAGAACAGTTAATTGGTTTGGTTCTGAACAATGATTATCTTGATTACAGGCTTAACCACGTTTAGGAATCTAATTTAGCCAGGGCATGGTACAGAGCTGGCAGCATAATCTTGTGCTTGCGATTGTTGTGCTAACTGCACACACATGGTATCTCTTGTAGTGCTGAGAAACATTTTCGCAGCGTTATCGAAACTGAAATATTATGCAAAAATAATCACACTGGTAATCCCTTGTAAATGTCATTATGCATGCAAATCTGACTACGGTTCAGGCCCCTGCTACCACAGTAGCAGTGAGTAAAGTATTTCTGTATAAAGACTTTATTCACTGCTACTGTAATACTGTACATAAAATGTTGTTTTGGAACAGACAAGGGACCATCTTGCATTCTTCAAAAACGATTAGAGGAGTTTGGTGGACATATGCATGGCCTGTGAATGCTGTGTATATGAATGTTGCCCATTAGACTCTGGGATGCCATGAAAAAACATTAACTCGGTTTAGTGAGATGCTAACAACAGAATCTAAGGTTTGTGTTTTGAAAGCCCAGAAGATTTACCTCAATCAGATGGATTTACCCTACACGTTGGGCACTGATATTAAATGCTACTCCGGGGTATACATCATAGTTTGCACATATGGCATTACTAGTAGATGGAGTCAGAGAACTAAAACTCTTAGGGCCTTATTATGACTTTAGTGGACGCTCCGCTGCGAGAACGCCAAATCTGTCCCCACAGTGCCCACCAGATTAGGAGAGTAATCTATATCTGTGTCTTAGAAAGGCACCGCAGTGGGTGCATCAAAGCACGTTTCTTCATGTCATGGACTGTGCAGTCCATGCCGTGAAGGAACAGGGGGGTGCACCATGTGATCCCCTGCATGCACCCCAGAGGCAACGAGTTTCCTCACCTCCACAGTTTTCATGGTGAGCTCACCGCCTTAAACTGTGGAGGTGAGGAAACGTGTAACGTGCTTAGCAGTGCTGCATCAACCCCGCCAGCATATTGCAGCCTCAGACCGCTGCAAGACCACCCCAGGATCACTGATCCCTGGTGGTTGCAGTGTCCTCTGGTGGTCCTACCGTCCAAGTCATAATAGGGTGGGTAGACCACCAGTCTGGTGGTCACGGACCGCCACCACGACTACGGCGGTCCACTGGGCCTTTGTAGTCGTAATAAAGCGCCCTTAGACTGATCCTTCTAAAAAGTGTTTGAGCAGTGGCCATGAGTGCATTGCACCCGAAGTAGCAGGTATCAGGTGCAGCCCCAATCTCAGGAAAGAGCCTGCTTAGGGCCTACAGCAGTGCTCAGAATGCATACAAATGCAGACTGACTATAGAGGGAAGAAATAGTTAAGCCATGCACTTTGCCCATCTCTATACACACACTCCTGCAGCAGGCAGGCACTTGCCTCTCATAGTTCTCTATTGTAGTCAGTAAACACAGGGTTGCAGTCTTGCATTTTCATCTCCACCTGCACCCCGGGATGTCCTTGCAGATTTAGATCATAAGTCATGGTGCAAATCTAATTTGTGAGTGTTAGAGAAGTACGTACTCCCCGGCTATTCCCCTTTTAATGTGCCTAATTTGGAATGCATTGGAATTGTATTTCCATTCCCAGAGAAAATTGATTGTTAAACTTTCAAAATGAATTCCTTGGCTGTGGTTAAAGGCTAATTTATTTTATTAATGAGAAATCAATTATCAAGGTTAAAAGGCAATTGTCTTGTTTGTTTAGAGTGAGGTTGGTTCAAGTGCAGGGATTTTCTTGTACTTGTGCAGTTGATTTGCTTGGCAGGCAAAACATGCCCGTAGTCCACTCTGTAATTATGCAAGTAAGTACATTACGGACACGCTTTGCCAAAACCACAGGCCAGTAAAATTCTCACGACCAGCATTACATTGTCATCGAAGTTTGGTTTGTTAACTGTCTCTCCAGCTGTCGTTACAGCTCAACTGTTTGTTAGCAGCACCCTTAACTAAAGTCTGGCACTATTTTTAGGGGTGTTTTTAGTTGGCACTGTATTTGGCCCCTGTGCAGTACTGTGTATTTTTCTCTTGAATGTGGCTGCTTTTGTTCCTACGAAAATCTATGACGCTTCTGTGTTGTCAAATTCACTAGAAGTAAATGCAGGCTTATCTGCCATTCTTTTGAAATTGATCATATGGTGAAATTAAGACGTTCCTCAAAAGATGCAAATTTAAAAACATCTTGGTGACCAAAAGAAAGCTTTTGAAAGCGTTTTTAGGTGGGGCATTAGCAAAGAACTTATGATTTCAGCAAAATTATTTATGTATATTATAAACGCAAAAGGGGGTTTCGGCTAGCCCTTTTCATTTATTGGTCTGTTAATGTGCCATTCACATTTTTCTTAACTCCACTACAGCAAGCAGCATGGCGCAATGGGCCAGCCCACCTAAGTCATTGTCTATCTTCAGTATGAGTCGTGAGGTCCTCCTCTTTCACAAGGATAACTACTGCACGCAAAGTAGTTCTTTCAGTGCAGGGCCAACGATGCAATGTTTGCTTTTTGGGACCAAAAAAAAGATTTTTGGTAACATTGATGAGTGCCTAGTGGCTCATACAATAAAGTTATGGAAAAACCTTGGCAAAATAAGCATTGACAAAGTCAAAATGGCAGACTAATTGCGTTTGCCAAAGCTTGTTTTATTTGTAGGATAGTAATATTAGCTGCCATTAGTAAAATCTGATGTACAGTGGATGAACATAAAGTGGATGTTTCTGGAACAATACATTTTCGATGAGAGCTATTGGAAAGATAGTGTATGAATGTGTGCGTCTGCAAGTGTATGCATGTGTGTACAGGTATGGCCACAGTGAGAATTTCAAGTTAGTAGGGCTAGCACAAGTACTAGCCCTATGCCAAATAATATAAGAGACAGACGTTTTATTACAAATAGCTGTTTCATGGATTACTCGGCCTTCTTTATTGAAAAAATTTGGCCATGAGATGAGTGCATTCGTTTGATGTAAACTTGCTGAATTTCCTCAACAATTCCTATATCCCCTTCCATTTGGCTACATCTGTCTGCATAAACAAGAACTACACAGGTAACATTGTCTTAATTGGTGCTCAGAGCAATGCCTTGTTGCCATATGTTTAAATCATCTGCGGTCTCTGCATTAAACTGTACCAAGTTCAGGCCTGCCTGAGAACACCTGAGATGTGATGTGGTGACACGTAGGTAAATGTTTTTATGACAATGACTTTACTGTTCATTGAAGAAGATGAAGTGCTAACCACAGCTTTGACAGATCAAGTCAAAGCGTGAAGAATCATTTGGTTTTGGATATTGAGTTAAATGGATATATCTTGGAAACTATCAAAAGTGTATTTTAGTGTAGAATGCCAACGATTACCCACAAGTATAACTCTTAATAAAGTCACAATACTCCTTCAATTGCCTTCTGTGGTAGAATATGAGCAGGTGTATTACAATTAGGGTTCCCAATGGTATGGTATTTGTTTACATTTCTATCAGTCTTTATCTATATTTTGGCTCATTTCACTATATTTACCCATATTTATTGTGGGATTTGAGAACAAATGAAGCTTCAACTAATATATTTTCCCAATAAATTAAATGATAAATATACACTTATTGGTGAATTCCTGTGGGTTTTAATGACATATGTGTCAATACATTAGACCATCAATATATTCATATGAAACTATGTCCCTCTTGAGCAGTTAAAACTGTATTAGGAAACCGTCACTCTTTTTTAAATTCCTCTACCTGTCAACCTACACAGCTAATTTGCCCGGTCAGCATGAGAAACAGTCTAGAGATTCACTTGGAAAATACCTATTTTTCATATTCTGTTGAACTTGAAGGACAAATGGCATTCATTAATTGACAAGGCTCAGAACTCTGTGCTATTTTATTTATTGTTGTGTTTCTGATTACCTGAAGGCCGCTTGGCACACACATTCCACTGAATGCAAATCTCTTCACAAAAGCCAACTTTTCATGAAAATGATTCTCACTTAGCATGTTATGTTGTGTTGTCCATATAGTGGACATAGTGCAGCTCAAGTCAGTATTCCAAAGCACAACACTCTATGCTAGGTAGTATAGAATGAATGGATGACTATTTTAAGAAGTGCCAAGCCATGTCACTCACTAAGCTATGCCACTCCCCTCTTCCAGAGCCTTGTATTGGTTGGCAAACATTTCAGACATCTTAGGGCGGGGGAACATTGGTGTGCACATCTTAGTTATAGAGAGAATAAGTGCAGCGTTACACACAAAAAATGCCATTCCGAAGCCACACAGTGATTGGTTTGTTAGTTTCCTCACTTTTGTCGCTAGAGTAATGTTCTCTGGGAAGAAACAATATATATTTTAAAATAAGAAAGAGAAAAATATATGTTTTTGTAAGACCATATAAAAACATTGATTTGACACCAATAGAGTAAGGGTGATATAAAGACATAATTTGTAGTGCTCTGATATCTTACAAATGAGTCCCCGTCTTTGTATATAGATATTTCTAGGGTTACTAAATTACTCTGTGTCACTGGGGTACCTAGTATCAAGTTAAATGCTTTATTTTACTTACTCTGCATTCTGGGAGCTGGAGCTTTGGTTCATTCCAGTTGAACTAATGGGACATATACAGTAGAAATCAATGATCCGCGTAAGGATCTCCGAGAGCTGTAAAAGATGACAATGAGTCAGGTAATAGAGGGATATATTACAATTGTTTGCTTGTCAGCATAGGTGTTCGGATTTGAATGCTCATTAATGAAGAAAACTCAATTTGCACCAGTTTGGTTTTCCTACAAGGACAATACAGCATCTAGAAAGTTTATTAGAGCCTCTGTCTTGCTCTTGAGTGGTTGTTTATACTTGTTTTTGGATTTCCACATTTAGAAAGTGGTGCTTGTACTAACCGTGAATGGAGAGTACTCCCAAAAGAAAATGTTACCAGAACATACTGAAGTGTAAACAAAGCTACTCGTTTAGAAATCCTAAAATCCAGTGTTAATATATCAGTAGATTAAAATATGTTTTACATATAGATGTGTCCTGTGAGTCATTTTCAGGTGAAAAATAGAAAATGTTATACTTTGACATGCAATCCTTCTAGAGTCCTTCCCATTCTCCTGGCTTGACTGATCATATTGACATTCATTACTGTTACATTTGATTTAATGTAATCTTGTGTGTGATGAAGGTTTCTGCTTTGTTGATCATACAGTAATACTGTACCTAACTGTTCAATATTAAATTCAATGTTATTAATTACACATACAGTTGCGCAGTACTCAATAAAACTCAATCAATTTTTACACATGGCAAACCTTTCTGTATCCAACTATGTTTTAATGACCTGGATTGCCTAGACATTTTTTATCCATTATACTTTTTGACCTAAGATAGATTTAATCTTATTAAAAAGCTACAGTTCCATTAAAAGCTACAATTCCATTAGAATTTTGGTTTACAGCAAAACCATTTGAAAAATGCATAACCTGAAAAATTCATTTGCACTAAAATGTACTGTTTCAGTGATATATTAAATAAATTTGGAGGAAATTAATAATTTGATTGGCTATTAGAGTTCCAACATTCAGCAGAATGTTGATGAAGAGAAATAAAATCTGTCTGTTCTGCTACACAGCGAGAACATTTTAACAATCTAATGATAAAACTGTAAGATTTTATTTTACTATGAAACCTGGGCTATGAGGAATGCATAATATGAACAAGATTAGCACTGACACCTTTTGTTTGAATGGAGTCCCCTGTTACTACTTAAAAAGATTAGATTTGTCTCTGTTTTGCACCTATACAATTTGAGATTGGGTTGATGTTTTAACCCCCTGGTGCTTTCCTTTTGGGACTACCACTTTGTTGTGCACTCCATTGCAAATTAGGAGGAGGCATTTACTTAAATTGGTGTATATATATTTGTATATATCTTTTGAATTCAGGGTACAGATAAATGTTTGTTGATATTGTAAATGGTTTGTATATTTGTATATGATGTATATGTGATATTTTGTATATAGATTGTTGATTGTCGTGCCTCCCTAGATGTCGACTCATATGTGTGTATATGAATTTACTTACATATGTTTATAATGTTCTATTTGTGTTTCACAAGATAATTAGATGTTTCTTGTTGGAAAATTAAAAAAGGATTAATCCCTTCAGTACCCTTTTTTTGCTACTTTTTCATCCTTGGATGTCTCCTGCTCAGGTACGGGAGGGTTAAGTGGGCAGAACCCCTAACCATTTTTTGTTTATCCAAGATTAGCACTGCAGCATGTCCTTGTTTAGAGAACTTTATAATCCATAGCCATATCTCATTTTTTCTAGTGCCTTGTGAAATACAGTGCGAAAAAAGAGAACAAGGGAGACCCTACTCACAAGGAACCAGGGTAATGCGTTTATCCAGAACAACAAAAGGTTCCTGTGGCATATCACTTCATAAATATTTAATAAATGGGGACTTAATACCAATCCAAGTATTAGAGAAAGAATGGCAATCACATGAGAGAGACACAATTAACGCAGTTTCAAACCATTTTTTTATATATTTCAAATGACAAAAGTAATTGAAATAGTTTTGACTCACACAGTACCTATGATTGTATAGCAGCTGTTCCACGATTGATTTCAATAATTGTTTTTGAGTCATGTCTCCTTTTTGTAAATAGCTACCACTGTAACCTGTATAGTTCACCTCACTGTACACGTGTTGATCTTTGGTTACTTCGCAAATCACTGGGGACACATTGCACTTTGTATACTGTATGATATGCTGTAGTCAAAACTATTTCAATTACTTTTGTCATTTGAAATATATAAAAAAAATGGTTTGAAACTGCGTTAATTGTGTCTCTCTCATGTGATTGCCATTCTTTCTCTAATACTTGGATTGGTATTAAGTCCCCATTTATTAAATATTTATGAAGTGATATGCCACAGGAACCTTTTGTTGTTCTGGATAAATGTGAAATACAGTGACATATCCCAAATGAATGGTGGGTACTAATGGGAAGAGGTCGAGATGAAAGGCCTATTAGAAAAAAAACCACAGCTTTCCCCACCAATTATATATTCAAGGAAATAGTGTAAATATCTAAACATATTAAGTCAATACTGCCACAACCTTCTCCATTAGACACGTATGTTGCTTGCAGAACATGCTGTGACTATCATTCAAAAATCCATGGTTGGCTTTGGATTTGACTGTGGTATGTGTCCATTTGGTATCATCATGTAGTTTATTGGTTCATCACTGGCAAATGTATTCGAGATGCAGCAGCGAGGACAAACATAATTAACCAAGAAGGAGAACATATTATCACTATTCAACCAATAAGAGTGAAATCAAAATAAAGTTCTTATTTTAACACACAGGACAACACGTAGGAATGCTCCTACACACATACTTGAAAGAATAATCCAAATTTACTTGAATTTAATGCCTGAACTCAAGTGTCAAGTTTATTTAAAACTTGTAGCTGCATTTGCTTTTCAGTAATAGATTAATACAATTCAGAACTTGATGTTAATTTTAAAATTCTAAGATGGGAAAAGGGAAGTCGAAGAAACAGAGGCAAAAGGGAAGAGAATTTTCAATTAAGAATAGTACTCAGGCTAAAGGGTGGAGTAAATCTCTGGACACCAATTCAGATTAAATAGACCTATGTAATTTACCTTCCGGAAACTGAGACTCTGAAAGTATCCCATCTAACTTGTAAAAACCTTTAGGAACTGTCAAGCCCACCTGCATCATCACTATCACAGCCCACTTTTTACTTTTTGAAAGGTTTTGAATAAAGTACTCAGATGCACAGACATGAAATTGACCACCCTACAAATCGCATACCATGAGTGCAGTTATTTGCACATCCCCCTATAACACCCAATTGACAAAATGTCAAATATTTTCCTGTTATATAAATATTTTCATAACCATGCAATGGTAAAGTATAGTGTATGAAAAGACTTTGGTTCACTCGAGATAATCAAAACTATAGAAACAATTAAGGTAAACCCAAGAATGTCCATGTATATAAAATATATTCCCTTGCAAAATGACTGAAAGCAAATTACAACAAATTACAAAAAATTGTTTTTAAGTACACAAAATACTCATCTTATGAGAAATTACAAAAAATGGAAACAAAGAGACAAACATTACTGCATCGAATCAAGGAATTCTGGTGCAATCAAATGGGCTGATTTAGAACTGAGAATAATAGGCTGCAATTAAAGAACAAGCATGATAATGTCCTATAGTGAATTGAAAATCTTCAATTGTAACAAAAGTTAATCACACAGATTTAGTCACCCTCCTACATATTATGGTGCTCCCCTGCCACATAATTCCAAAGGAACTCGAGAGTAAGACGCCGAGTGGACTGTAGTCGATACACAAGAGTATTTTGTGGGGGGCACGTACCCGTGCCTGACCGAGATTGATCCGGAGACTCGTTGCTTCTGGTATCACGTGATTTCACGTCTGTACAATTTGACTAGACTATTAATCTAGTGGTTTGATCTACTCGGCGTGCAGTACTGTATCTGCCACCTTATAGTGGGTTCACTCATCTACTATACGACCGACGTTTGACTATCCCCTTTTGGTTACCCCGCCGGTTTGGAATTATCACCGGAGGAAGGCCCAAAGAGGTGTTAAGATCCAGCCACAGAGCCCTGAAGAGTTGTGGAATATTGTCTTTCCACAAGGAAACATGTGTCGGCTGGCTGTATACACAAAATAATCCATCTACCTAACTAATAAACAGACAAGATCAAGCACAACGACCTAACCGCCTGGACTACACTATTTGTTTTCTATGGGAATTGTGATCATTGTATCAATGAATTTATATGTGTGCGCGGGTTCTTTATCTATTACATAATTCCAAAGGCCCTGAATATAGGGACGAATCCTATGTGCTTTCAACTGCTTGGTAAAGTTTTGTTAATACTCAGAAACTTACGATTTTGAAGGTGTTGCCCACATTTTCTCTGTCTACCCAATTAGAACACCCACATCTGCACCCCTAACTCTAAGGTTGTCATTGCAAATATTCAACCTCACTGACAGTTTGTACAAATTTGTAAATCCAATATGTGAACATAAATATTCACTGATAGTAAATCTGTGAACCAGGGGCTGACATTTTGCCACCCAGGGGTGAGTTGTTTGCATACATGCTCAAATCCTTCGCAAATTGGGCCATTTTTAGGTCTCGCCTGTCGATGCGCATGCGCATCGAGCAAGCGAGACTATAGGGGCTCATCTACTCTTTATCTAACTTGCAAGGAATCGTGGCGATTCCTTGCAGTGCCCGTGACTTTTAAGCTCAATGCGCATGTGCATTGAGCTTAAAAGCGCGTGCACAGCCGCCCGCATTCCTCCGACACCTTTGAAGTGAAGCTTAGCTTCACTTCAAAGGCCCGGCTTCTTCACACCCACATGCCGCTCTGCCCCGCTCCGCCCCCTCCCCTGAGTCATCCTGCCTGCCCCTTCCCGCCGTGTCGCATTTCTCCTCCCCCCTCCCCTCTCCCCTCTCTTCCCTCCGTCTTGTTTTCTTTGATGCTGGTATTTCCATATCTGGCAGCTTCCTGCCCTCACCCCACGCACGCTGTTTATTTATTTATATTTAATATGCAGGAGATCTCAGTTTATTTAATTTATAATTAATGATGCCGCCCACGCTGAGGCTCGAACCCTGTTCTCCTTCTCCAAAGTCGGCATCGTTATATGTTGAGCCACCTCTTCGCACCGTTTGTTTGTGCTGACTTTCTTGCTCTGCCGCTGCTGGCAGCGGCATTGCGCTTGGAGGGAACATGTAATTGACCCGTCTCGCTTCTTTTCATTTGAATTTTTTTTACATTGTCTCCTTCCTTCCGCCCCTCGCAGTTTGTTTTCCTTGCACCGTCCCTTCTTACAGTCCCTTTAACCATTTTGGTGTTGCTCAGCCCCAACTAGCATGTTATTGTCAAGCCTCCAAATATGCAGCACAAACACGACGTACAAAGAGATTAACGTGTTGCCTGGAGCACATTTCGGGAATAACATTAAATGAAAGCCCAAACCCGCTTTACCGCAACTTGCTTTCACTTGTTGTCTTTGTTTCCAGTGCTATTTTAGAGCTTTGTGCAAACTACACTCTCGTTATTTTGCTGGTAATAACTTTGAGGGAATAGCGTATTTTTGTTTTTTAAATAGCATGCACGAAAACAGTATAATTTCAATTTGCACCACTTATTTCCCATGTTTGTGTCAATGTAAAAATCGACCCTGCACACCCAGCACCAGGGCCGTGTGCCTCAATGATGCAGTACACGCACCAGTAACTGAAATATGACGAAAGACTGAAAGGAGTAGCTACAAGCTGTGCTCTAGTTCTGCTCTCCAAAAAATCAGCAAAGAAACAAGCAATTAAGAACATTTCATTGAAGAAACCATTGAGCAGGAAACAGAAGGAAATCCTACAGAAAGAATCCTAGAGAAAGAAGCTTGAGGTATGTAAACACTTTTATTATGCAAAGGACGTCAATTTCAGGATGCTCAGATGCTCTCATTGGAGTGAAGCGATGGCTTACGTTGAATGAAGAAGCAGCTCTGAGCACTTCAAGAACAGCTGTAGTTTACCACAAGGCACAGAGGCTCTGGCAAGCTTGCATAATGTGGCGGTAGTCCACATCTCGTCATCTAGTGCCCCTCCCTCTGACCACATTATAACACGTTTGTGCCGAGTTGGCTCTATGGTTTATGCAGGAATGAAAAGAAACAAGTAAAATGCATCAGAGATGAGAAAATAAAAAACAGCGAATCTTTCGTACTAAAAAGATGTATGTGAAATAGTTACGAATCTGTTAAAATATGAGCGACAATCCTCAAGTCATCCACAACTTACACTGGTGCTGTTCACTGAAGGGTTCACACTCTGCTTATTCAATTGTTGGCCTCTTGCTGAGATGGTGAATAAAAAGCTATTTAGTGTTCATTTGTATTAGAGCATGAATTACAAGATCAGCGAGTAGTAGTGAGACCACCCAACAATTCTCCATCAGTTGGCAAGTAAGGGGCCATTCTAAAATGGCAACACCCAGATCCTGGACTGCCTAACTCTCGGCCCACCCATAGTATAGTCTGGTAAAGATGATGCTCACGAGTGCCTGTGCAGCAACAAAAAATATCAAAAATGCATAATCTCGCCGGCGCTGAACTATGGATCGATAATTATTTGTCAAATACATTTTTAAAACATAAATGTTCCTCTAAGGCACATGGCAGATGCTATCTGTAGCCTTGAAAGTCCATAGGCCCTGAGAAGTGAAAGGTGATTGGTGAGGGCAAGTTGTGCTAAGACATACTCCTAAGCTTGTGTGCTCACCCTCACCCTCAAACCTTCACCCTCAACCCCTCACTCACCCTCACTCTCACTCACCCTCACTCAGCCTCAACTACTCTCACTCACCCTCAACCCCTCACCCTAACTCACCCTCACCCTCACTCACCCTCAACACCTCACTCACCCTCACCCTCACTCACCCTCACCCTCACTCACCCTCAACACCTCACCCTCAACCTCAACCCCTCACCCTCACTCACCCTCACTCTCACTCACCCTCAACCCCTCACCCTCACTCACCCTCACTCACCCTCACTCACCCTCACTCTCACTCACCCTCAACCCCTCACCCTCACTCACCCTCAACCCCTCACCCTCACTCACCCTCACCCACTCTCACCCTCACCCTCACTCATCCTCAACCCCTCACCCTCACACAGTGCAATAGGTCTCAGACCATTTCAGTTAGAGCTTTAAGAAATGTTTATGGCTTTTTTTATTTGTAATTCTTTAGCATTGGCTACAGGAAACAAAAATGCTAAACATTTACAAAAAAAACCCATAAACAATTCTAAAAGCACTAACTCTAATGGTGCGAGACCTATTGCATTTCCAATGCTTGTTTGTATTTATTGTCTTAGGTAGCTTGGGTTCTTATGCATTGTGACCTTGGATTATTGTTTTTACATTCCCTAGATAGGATTCTAATTGATATCTTAAGGTAAAATTGCATTTTACGCAAGTGAAATTCCAAATCATTTTTTTTCAGACAATTTTATTCAAAGACATTGTTTTTCTGTCAGCTTGATTCGTGTAATTCGCATATTAGGTTTAAAAGCACAAACACTTTTGCGTAGGTGGTTCCTTACACAAAGCCATTGCTTTTATTGACTTTATTGTTAAATCCCTTCTCTCTTCCATGTTTGTTTAAGTGATCTGTCAAGGTGCTGAATGAAAAGCCGCAAATTATCACGTAGAGTTGTGATAACGAAGGTATTGTACCTAGGACAGTGTTTGGAGGATTTTGTAGTATATGAAAGTGTTTTATCTCTTCTCAACAGACAGCCTTTTCTGAATGCTGTCTCAGTTTGTGGCAAGTAAGGTACCAAGCAGGATATTTTTTTTTTTTTCCATAAGTGGTTAAAATAATTAAAATACTTTCTCTATGAAAATAGCAACCTACTTTACCCGCTGTCACATTGTGCTAATGTGCTAACTTTAATGGAAAATCTAAGTTGGAAATCTTTGTAAACAGTAATACTTCTGGGCCTTTCACAGTTAAAAACAGCAGCAAGCACTGTCCTGCCTTAACCTGGTCAATAATACATGAATGCCTGCCGCAGCTGCATTATTATAGTTTCTAAAGTATTTTTCCATAATGGTTCAGAAAGCAAGGACTCTCTTTACGTTTGAGCACTATTTTCGTTTTTCAAATGAAACAGTTTCAAGCTTAAGTACAGATGTCGGTGTGGTTCATTTCAGAACATATAACAATGTGAGCTGCAGCACATCTTTAACCCCTTCTATGCTGATGAAGGCCCCCGTCCGTCATGCACCGCGGTGGGCGTGTGCTGATGACGGCAGGGGGCCGTCATGAACCCGCCCACTCATTAAAAGCACCGCACAGGCGCAGAATCGCGGCCCGCCCAAGGGGTAAGTTTCATGAGGATATGATGACTATTGCTGGTTACTTATCAAATGACCACCATTCTCCTGTTTATTAATTATTTGGTTCATGTATAGAGCATAATTGAAATAAATAAGTTCAGCAGCTGAGTGTTTTCATAAGGTTTCACCTGTGGTGCTGCTGAAGGCTGATGTCATCGAAAACCAAGACTGCCTAGTGTTGATTTCAGAACTCAGATCATGCCATTTTCTTCCATCACACTAAACATCCTTTTTCTATACCTCATTGTTGTAGGATCTTTTTAGGGTGTACTTTTTCCCTCAAGAATAACAGCTCAACACTGAGAACAACAAATGTTATTGGTGGTGTAAGATCGTCAAATTCGCGTTGATAATATTGCACAAGATATGTTTATTAACATAATGATCATGCATATTTGTATGGATCATAGTAAACCAGTTCCAGTGTATGATATAAGAGGTTGTTATTGTATTTATATATTCTTTATTGGTAGTGGTTTTCATATAGCACCGCTGGGCCCCGAAGAGTGGCAGAGCACTTTATAGGAACGATTTATTAAAGAGCATACAGATTTGCACACCATGAGCTGCTGAAGACAATATATCATAAAATGTTTAAAGGTGAGGCAATGGAGAGATGTATATATTTGTGGTCTGAATCAGTACAACATTGGGCCATTTAAAAGATATATGTATTTGACATCAGCAGCCACTGAACATTCCCAAAGCATGTAATGGATACATATTTGTAGTAAGCAGAAACTAGGGAAACACAGATGAGGCTTTAGTTCGTACCTGGAGAAGAAATGGACTTTGGTTGTACTTTTTAGTGGTGGTAAGATTACTGCATAATGTGCCTTGTAGTGATGCACAGGCGCGGCCGGTACAGGTAAGAGCGGTGGGGTTGGGGAGGGGCAGGGCGGATTGGAGGGGGAAGTTGATATATGACGGGATAAAGAAAATTAAATAAATAAATAAAACCACTTACTTTGCGCTCGTCCCATCACCAACTTGGCGATGCGGAGACCACAAGGTAAGTGGTTTTATTTATTTATTTTATTTTATTTTTCCTATCCCTTCGTATCTCGATCCCGCCCTGCCCGCTCCCTACCCCACCGCTCTTACCTGTAGCGGCCATGCCTGGTGATGCAACTGACAAGTCATATATATTTGAGGTCAGCACCAGTACACTATTTGAGCAACAGTAGGAAGTTAATATCAGCAGGATAAATTAATTAGCATGAAAATAAAATAGCAAAGCTGGTGCGGTTTATCGGTTTCAGTAACCAGATGATCTTTCTAAGATCCAGTGTGCGGTATCTGTGGTTTGTTAGAGGCTCAGTGCCAGCGATGGTGTTTTGAACATTCTGTAGTGAATCTCGTAAAACTCCTTGAGTCTTTGGTGCAATAACCAATTTCAGAGTATTGATTAGAGCTCGGTTTGGGTTGGATGAAGCTGATAAATGACAACGGGGTAAATATGCTTAAATACATCTGAGAAGTGTAGCAAAAAGTACAATGAAGAGACTTTTCTCAACATTCTGTGAAAATTACATTGTTTTCCATTATGAGCGGTTGACAGAATGATGGTTTTATCACATGGTAATGGTGGTAGCACATTAAACGAATCTTTCTTTTTTCCAATCTAGCTTACAACAAATAGAGTGCACACGTAGTTTTCTTTCTGAATAACTGTTTTTACGTTGTTTTCAGCATAGCTATTGCCTGATAAATTGGAAAATAAGTTAAATATCATCAGTGTAGGAATGTGAACCTGCACTGAGTTAAGTGGTGGGGTCGTGGAGTGGTCTAACATACATATTAAACAGTATCAGTGGCAGAGAAGACCTGAGTGCAGCCTTACAAGACATTTGAGTATAACTGCAGCTAAAATATTAAATTGCAACCCAGGTTATCTTGTTGGTGAAGAAGGACACAAGGCCAAGTAGAACTAATTTAACACCGTGGTCACTTGATTTCCCTAGGAGAGCATGGTGTCAGAGTATAGTGTGTCGGCAGCTGTCGACAAGTCTAGTTGGACTTGGAGTGAAATTGTATCATGCTCAACTCTGCATAACAGTTCTTCCTTCTCTTTCAATTAGTCCATGTTGTGTCTTACAACTTTCTCAAAAACCTCTTTCTTGCTCTCAACAGTTATCTTATTCCACAAGACTAATTTTAGGTCACCTTTGATAAAGAGTAGGTTTTCCCTCCATGCGAAAGGATGCTTAGTAAGTGTCACAGACGTTTTTTTTTATTATTCACAAAACAATTCTTCTTCAGTAAAAACACAACACAGAACAACATATGTTATAAAGATTCTATAAAATAGTATGTCTGGTAAAAGATCATATAGGGGAAATGTTTTAAAAATGTGACTGACACTGCTTAAGGTTTGAGTACTTAGATGTTTCAAAATTTGAATAAAAAGTGGTTCTTGTATCGATTAAGTAATAATTTGCCACAGTGAAAGTGCCACAAGGGCTAACTGTGGATTAGCAAAGATTTGCTACATCAAATTCACGCTAGATTTTCCAATACGGGGTCTAGGGTGGAGTCACTTCTTAATAGGATTACTGTCAATGGACATTAAAAAAAAGACACTGAGTAATAAAGTGTCAGGCATCTACTTTTTTGAGCATCGTCAAATAACTCATTTTGTGACATAATCAAAGGCAAGCTTTGCAGTTGCATTTTTGAATGAGACACTCGTGAAAAAGTGCAAACAATATTGAGTGACTAGCTACCTGTTGAAACTGTTGCATCAAAAGGCATTGTACAGTGAAGCTTCAAGGCAAAGGGTCCGTCGGTGATATTATCAAAGGCTATTAAGGATGTGAGGTTCTAGCCTAAAGTGTGTCTTGTGGGTGCTGGTACTGATTGTTTTGGTGAAGAAAAGTGTATGGCTATTTTATAAGTCTTTCATTATAAGTCAGGTGGAAATCCTGATGTGTGCACAAAGTCTCTCTTGCACATGAATCAGGATTACCAACCAGGCACACGGTGGAGGGGTTTGCTTGCCTGGTGTTTGCAAGGTAACATCTGGCGCTAATTGTGCTGGCAAATAATGCTCATTTTGGGTGTATGCACATTGGAATGGTGAGTAACACTGTGGAGATGTTTTCATTAATATGTATAATCGCATGTCTCTATGATCTGTACTTCAACACGGCTCTCCACACAGCTCCTTGTTATTGTGGAATGTTTATATAATAGAATATAGAATGTTGTAGGTGGTTGATTGCTGAAGGTTGTACATTTGGCAGTTGCTCCTGTCGCTGCCTGGGTTTTGGCTGTGTACATTAAAACCACTTGGTTATACTTCATGTATTTGTGATGTTTGTTTAATGCGAGTACCAGAAACACTCACTGTTAGCAAATCATGTACCATTATGAGGTCTGGAAATCACAGTCGCGTGCAAATTGAGTACGAGGTATGTAGCACTGTGCTTTGATGGTTTTAAAATTTTAACCGAATAAAGCTTGTATTGACTTGACTTGAGTACGAGGTAAATACCATAGCTTATGTTGTCTCTTTCCTAATCCTAGAGAAAAGTGCAAATAAAGCAGTCTCTAGACAGTAACAGCGAACAGAGCACTGGGAGGCGATGCAGCCCCGAATCCCTCCTGGTCACCACGGAAAGGCCCCTGGTGGCCTCAAAGAGCTGTGTATGGAAGACATTTGCAGGAACCAGAGGCTTGCAGGGTGAATGAATCAGATGTTTATATCTCATAATAAAGAGGAGTGATGGGTGGCAGGTGTTGGGGCCTTAAAGAACAGTACTGTGGTGTTGTAGATTGTCTTGGAAGCGAAACAGCCACCATTTCAAATGTGATTAGGATAGACAAGTGAGCACAAATGGTGGGCTTTCCAGGAAATGAAGTTGCTTTACATATATCAAAATATTTATTATGTGATGTTTCCATGGGTGATTTCCTTAATAATACGTCAAACCGACTTGGCTAGCAGACATTTTCTTTTGTATTAGAAAAAGCAAAATTTCCAAAAATATGGTGTGGCTCTTCATGTGGTGGAAAGTGCTGGGCAGTGTGTAAAAGACTGAGATTTGTTGCAAGTCTACCTTTTTGTTGTAACTGTTTTTCACCATGGAGCAGTAACGCAGCTGATGCAGTGCTCTGCATGGAAACAATCATGGTGGGAGCTCATATTACACCTAAAAAGTGTCACTTTGCAGAGTACTTTCAGGTTGCATCTTTTCTAAATCAATTTTTCACCAAATGTTTTTGTACCCAAGACAAACACAATTCTAACGAAAAACGGAATCCAAATCAAATTCTAAAGTTGTGCTCTAAATTAGGTAACTTGAAACGAGGGTGTTTATAAAACGAACAGATCTGGATATTTCGGTCCCTATAGACTTTGGTGTGAACCTGAAACAGTTCTGTGGGTTTTGAGACTTGACTGTTAATGTTCAAGAAGTGAATACTCTCCCTACACTCTTCCTCGCCCTTAAATTCAAGCACCTCTCTTATCAGTGCCTGAAGTCTGATGCGAGATTAAAAAGGCTGTTACCAATTAGGGGCTGATAAGCCAATGAAAGATTGAAACAGAGTCAAAAGGTGAAACAATTTGTCAAGATAATGATTAGGTTTTGCACATAGTAAACAAGGCAGTGGTAGCCCTGAATTTAGTCAATTCTTGGAAACTGACTGAACTCAAGTACTTGTTTTACTGGCGTGTCATAAAGTATTTGTGTTCACAATTTAGGGTATACAACAGTTGGCCCATCTTACACGCAGGAGTTGCACGGCTGTAAGCTATATAATTCTATCTACTTTAATTCAAAGGGAGGGGAGAACTACATTCCCTCCATGAGAAAAAGCTATGTTTTTATGAAGTCTTACATTGTCAGTGGTGGTAACCAACTTGCACCTGGTTCTTTAATGGAACCTCCCTGGTCCATTCGTGTATTCTTACTTTCGTGTATGTTAATTTTCTCTATACTTTTCTCTTCATTACTCTTTCTCTGTCACTTCCTTCGTCTATCAGTATCTCATGCTGGTCCCCCTTTTTCACCTCACCAACCATATCTCTTCGAAAGCTACTTTTCCCTCATGCCATCCGTCTGGTCTACACGATTAACTATGCTCTGCCTTACCCTCTCACCACATATACACATGCTTCTCTCTATCTTTCTGCCTGTTTCCATCTTATTGCCGTACCTGATCTGGCTGTCAATCTTTCGTCCCACGTGCCTGAGATATATGATTCACAGGGTAGTTGGAACCAAGCGAAAGCAGCAGACAAACCTTTAATTGGCTAGTCGGTGTAGGAGGCATTCTGCTTTGGTAAAACCTGAGCTTATGTTCCCCAATGAGTTTATGGCTAAACATCATGTATCATAAAGCGCCCATTATTGTACATGTGGAGGCATCCTAACCAGCACTATAAGTGAAGATTTTGTTCAAGTGATATGCCCCGCTATGCGATTCTGGTAGATGAAACTGCTGCGGATATCCTCATGCTCTACAAGGTGCATCACCTGGGCTGGACCACCTTCCTTTTAGCATCCCTTGCAAACCAATGGCGTGTTGGCCAAATCTGAGAGTAATAAACATATGATGTCCCACCTGGCTTATGTCCTTCAGGTGCGAAGACTTCTTTGGAAATTTGCCTGACTCTTGGAATATACATTGTTGTTTCTTGGGGTGCTAGAAAGTGCATCTTAAGGAAGAGGATGCGGTCTCATGGCAATGGCTACCAACTTTGGAACTGGGGAAAAAGATTCGACTCTTGGTGTCTGCTCAACGTCTTGTGATTCTGGGCTCATCCCTTGCGCTCCCTGTGCCCAAAAAGTTCATGTGACTTATGTAATATACCTGGTGCCCATGTAAAATAATGCAATGCGCTTGGAATTGTGTTCACACTCTGCAAAAACTGCAACAAAAAATGTGTTTCATCTTCCTCGAACAAGTTTACAGAAGGGGAAGGGGTTTACCTAAGTATGGGGTCAATAAGCTGGTGAACCAGTCAAAACTATTTACTTGCTAAGAAGTGAAATACATTAAGCAGCTTGTCAATAAATCTTATGGCTCACATGCACACTTCTAATGGGGTTTGGCCTAAGTAAGCCCCTGTGCTTCTCTATCTCTGAATTTGTTCTTTCTGTGAGTGTGGATGCCTCACATTTAGACACTAGGGGCCTTATGATTTATGTGTACATACGCACAGGCACCTCCATTCACCAGTGTTTATGACATTACATCTAAAGTGTACACATTTAAGTCAGAATGTCTCCAAATGAGTGGATGAGCTATAGAACACACAGCCGAGGGAGATGCAACTATTGCCCACCGATTCTGAGCTGTATTATCTGCAGCTCATGCTCTATGTTAGAGGTTGGTAATAAAGCAAATGTTTGTAAAGAAGACGACTACCAAATGCTATGCAATGCACCACATAAGTGTCAAATAATAACATTGCACAGCGCCAGAATTTTGCTGGGGTTCCTTCTGCTTTATTGCTCCTTCTGGCTGTTTGTGATCTCAACAGCTGCAATGGGTATGCATATGACTTTTAGAATGATTTTGCCCAAAACGTGTATATAGGACGTCAACCAATCAATCAGGGTTTTATATAGTGCGACTACTCACCCGTAAGGTGCTGGGAGGAGGGGGGGCTGCTGATCTGTTTGGGTGCAGGGGTTCAGTCGATGAGCCATGTCTTGAGAAACTTCCTGAATTGAGTCCGTGACGGGGATTGCCAGGTCTGGCTGCGAGGTGGGAGAAGGATCTTCCTACGGTTCTGGTCTTGTGGATCCATGGAAAGTGGTCAGTGCTAGTTTGGCAGAGCAAAGTGTCTGGTGGGTACGTGGAATGAGAGGCGGTGGCAGAGGAAGTGAACCTATAGGCTGGCCAGACCCATAAGGCTCCTAAAAAAGTGATACAACCATTGAAAACAAATGTAGGCCAAGACTTGTTTTTATCGGTTTTGTTAACCGCTTCGATGCTCATGACTAGCTGAGCTCGTCATAATCAGATTTATCAACAATATGGCCCAGCACAGCAGGAGAATCGCTCAAGCAGCCAAGGTGTTAATAAACAGTGGCTGACAGCAGGCCCCAGCAACTAAGCCTTGCAGTAGACACAAGCGGTTCCTTTATAAACGATCAGTTTTCAGATTGATTAAGTAACAAGTACCGCTCAATGGTATCCGTTGAGGAGAGGCAATTCTCTGGGGTGAACGGTCAACCGATCATTTCTGGCAGCTCCGCTTTTCAGCAAAATAGAACCATGCCTTGCAAGATGCGAGTAGATAATTCCACTTTAGCATATAGTATTACCTTGTTAATCTGCCTTGAAACCTTGACCCTTACATAGACAAATGTTGTCTGCCAATAAATTCAAACGAAAACGTCGATTTTTTTTTAGGAGGTCCTCAACCAGAGGTGGCTATAAAGTGCCTTGCAATTAATTATTTGTATGTATTCCTTATTTGTAAACGAGCGCCACACGTATTGCTTTTGCCTTCCTTAGGGTAAAGGCTAAATATTGTTTTTTTGCAATGCAATTGCATTTATGTAGCGCTGCATGCCATTGATGAGGCGCTGAATAGATTTGTTGACGGATGCATGTGATGACTAATGCAAAAATATGTCAAATGTTTCCACTTCACCATACATTGATTGGCCTATTTTGTTCTCACTTGTTTTCTCGACATGACTTTACAGATTCGACAACTGCATTTTAGAAAGTGAAATTGGCGCGAAACACTTATATGCAATCTAAGTTGCCGTATCTTATTCCAGTGCCCTTGTGCTAGGATTCCTCCACGGCTTTGGCTTTTGCTTCTGAGCAGCAAGTGATATGTTGGAGCAAAAAAAAAAAAACAAGCATTCTCCCTCGGCGTGCCTGAAGAGCGAGTGCTCTGCATTTTTTCTCCACAGCCGGCACTGGGGACCGGTACGCGCACACGGCGCAATGCGCCTTGGCGAGCACCGCTGGTAGAAAACAACTGCGCACGTACCGACCTGTTATGTTTCGCGCTGCTTCCATTTTGTTCGAAAGAAAAATAACAGTGACAGACCCAGGGAATTGCGGTGGACACCCGAAAAGACAGTGGCCATTGCCCGCTGTGCCTTTTGTGCGTCGTCGATAAGAGCTAACTCTTCACACAGTAGCATCTGACAACTGCAGTTTGAAGAAAACACAATTCTCTGAAGGTAAACTGAAGCTAAAGATAACCTCCCCTGGAGGGTTTCAAGCTTGTGCAATACCTTAACCCTCTGGCTTGCTTCTGCACTATGTAAGATCTGTCATTCAGTATCGCCTGCCCAGAAAGCGCCCGGGGCGGACTTAATGTGGTGCCCTTCCTCAGCTTTGTTCCCTCTGCTCTCTTTAAGTCACTTTAAATATAAGGAGCTACTTGGAAGGGAGCAACGTCAATTATGCAGGGCATGGAGATAAAGAACAGGCAGCAGCGTCTGGAACGAAAATAAATTATTAAAAGAACATTTGTAGGTAAGGTCAGTGTGCCCCTATGAAATTAGCAGCGCAGCTCGCCCAGGGCCTCCCTCCGTAAACAACACAAACATACATTACTTATTGACAATGTAACGTTATCAAGCATTCGAAAGATCTCTGCAGACATATTTCTCTCCCTGCCTACCCTTGCAGCCTGTGTGGCAGCAAGAAAGTCCCAGGTCCACGTGCAGCTGAGGAAAAGGCCCTCACACCCATTGCTGAGCAGTAAAAGGCAGTCCTAATTGGAGTGCATTTCACACTGCTGGACCCGGTGTCACTGCACCTGCTGCACTAATGACCGGTCCAACTCTACCTGCAGCCGGGCCTATGCAGTGACTCTTTCTCCCTTAAGTGCGTTGGCGTTATATAATTCTTCGCATGATTGAGAAATAGTTCAGTATTTGTGGGTGTGGCCTTGTGCTCGCCCTCTTTTTGTGTGGAACCTATGCAGGGCTTTAAGTAGGATTACAAAACTGGGGGGTCTCTCATAGGGGCGTGGCCGATGTAATTAAGGGCGGGGCTAAAAACACAAGCTAAAAATCTGCACTTAGTATAGTGTGCTGCCCCAGTGGTATTTTGCTGCTTCTGTCCATTCATCCAGATATATAACACAAGTAACATTACACCTGCAACAAGCCAGGACTATTGGCTTTGTCAATGGTTGCAAATTGCATAAGATAACTACGCAACCACTATGACTTTGTTGTATATAATATTGAAAATGCTTCCATTCTTGTGGGTGAGGTTGTGGCAAAGGCTAGAGCTGCCGCCTTTCGAGCTGACGTCCGCTCAGCATCCTATGATTCAAAACATGAATATGTCCTTGTGTAATGTAACTGGTGATTGGTTTGCGCTATATAAAATTGAAAAATGAGTCTCTTTGACGTTACATGAAAAGCAGTGACGGGTGATACCATTGCAAAGATAAGCTTTTTTTTCCCACCCTGAAGGTAAAAATGTAGAGCCCAGCAGCGACCCGTCTAGGCACCTGCTTTTAAGAACAGCTGTGCTGAGCATAGGTAGGGCCCGGCCCACTTAAAGCCCTGCACCTATGTGTGTACTCGACATACCTCCAACCCGGCCCAGTCTTTAACTTTCTGGGAGAGGTTCAAAGAAGAGTGTGGACATCCATGGAATAATTTGCAAGTGCCACCATGTTAAGAATCTGGGACTTGCTTTGCAAGGTCATTTTGGCTCCTACCATCACCTCCGATGTTGTGCCATGGACACAAGCAAATCCATCACTTCCAAAACACAGGTGTTTTTACATGACGACCTCATCCTCTATCCCAGATCCCCCTAGTCAGGATGAAGAGAGGGGTTAATACACAGCTATGGAACAGGTTACTGTCGCGACTCAGCGGTTGCAACCTAGGCCCTGATGATTATAGTACCAATTTGCTTCTCATTTCACCAAACCCCTTTACAAATCCCCCGTGAAGCTGATCATCAAAAGCAACCAGCACAAAACTGCTGACCTATATACTGTTTACAATATAAAAACGATTTTCCCTATTATGCTATAGGACTTGTCAGGGCAGTGGTTTTCGGTACATAATTGTTGGACATCAAAGCAGATATCAAAAATACAAATCGATAATTATCCCTGCTTTGATTAGCTTCAGTGGTCCCCTCTTGTATATTAATAGATGGGGCCAGATTTCACAGCTAGCCACTAAGCCCAATCTAAATATTAGGAGGTCTTAATTTAGGACAGTAAGAGACCAGAATCGTATTAAATCTCAGCATTTTAATTAGTGTTCTTGTTTTATGGTATGTATTGGTTTAAGGTATGTCTGTTTTTGTCCATTTTTATTTTTTGCTCTTTTTTTATCTGTATCCATATATATTTCTTTTGTGTATGTGAAAAAATGAGGACACAACGAGTGCAATTGCATATTTATTTAGTCAATGAAAGCATATTGCTTGGATACTTGAGGGGATTAGTACTATAGATAGCTCAGATAATACATTAATACATGCACACAACGCCTTTGATTGTAGTACAAACAGATGAGCATCGGCAGCTGTTTAAGCTTCGCTAGGAAACTTCAACCATTTTTTAAACTCCCTTGTCGGGCAAAATGCAACACTATTGGCCTTGGCAATCTCGTTTAATAGCCTTGCAAATTCCTCAAAGGAATATCCACTATCTGATTATTATTTTTTGTACTGAAAAATATAGACCTACAGATGTGTGCTTTTCTGTCTGAATGTAATTGTAAAAACCGAAAAACAACAAGAACCAGCAGGGATTTTGCATGTGGCTGTTGCAAAAAAGGGAATTTTTTTGAACTTTGTTTAATTTCAAGACAGTCATTAATGTGGAGACCATTGGCAGCCATGTAGTTGTGGGCGATGTTTAATAACATGGCTAGTCATTGTGCCTACCTTCTGTCTTTGATGAGGAGGAATAGGCGTATGCAAAAAATACAAATATGAGACTAAAAGCTAATCCGATGAAATAGAGATGAAAGACAGTAGTGCTGGTGGCGAAAAAGAGGGTAAAATTAAAGTTTGGAAATCTCCCCAGATCACAGGATATTTTTTTAGAAAATGAATGCTAGCACTTGTAGCTATGTGAGATTTCACAGCCTGTACATCACTGCCAGTGGTGGCATCTCTGCCTTGCATAGACGGTGTGCCAGGATTATTGGAGGCATTGGTCATGTATCACATTTCAAAATAATGTTTATAAAAAGACTAGACAGTGAGCTTGAAAATGCCCATCATATTCTTTTTTAAATAACAGTAAAAATGAGAGGGTCACCACATGCAAAAAGGCCACAGAAGCCAACCAAGGCTTGTTTTTTTTAGGCCTGTCTCCATGACAGCTTGGCCTCCCCCATTAAACTATTTGTCGTCTACTGCTCTTCCTTGAGCTAACAGAAGAGCACCAGGGAAAGGAGGGTAAAGGAATATAAAACCTGTTGCTAGGAATAGAGAGAGGTAAATAGGAGCATTGCTGATTAGCTTATTTTACTGCAACCTAAAAAAGTGGTCACAGACAAGAATTTAATTACATGGATCTCAATGAAACACTGCATGCATAGGCGAACTTCTTGTGGAGAAAAGCTCTAGAACCAAAGTTATATAATATGCTTTCTGGGGTTAGCTACTTTAGCTAGAGTAATACTTTTGCAGCTCTTTTGATTCTGCCTTCAGTAACAGATTGAACCAAATGTAGGGCTTCATATGATAGAGTTTTTAGGCCTAGCTTGTGAATGAGGCTGTATGCATGGCCACTGTAATCAATATTTTACTCTATACATTGAGCGTTGGTTCTGTCCCGAAGAGACTTTCCTATTGCTATTGGAAGTTTTGAGTATTCTTTCGTTTCCTATGAGGTGCTAGCATTGCAATGCATGAGGAATTATTATACATCTCAAAAGTAAAATGAATCCTCACAAATTACATTCTTTATCTCATAAATCCATTGAATTCAGAAAATAACAGTTTTTGTTTTCCTTTTACTGCAGCAGACTTTTTTAAATGTCTTAATTAGGACTTAAAATGCAAACCAGACCTACTGGCAGGGTTACTGGAATTATGCGATTGTGCAGCAGCGGCAATTTTGCATAATTATAGATTTGCCGCATAATCCATCATCTGCTGCATAATCTACAAGTTTTAACAAAAAAAAGTTTTGTGTCTAGCTCAAATGGTTCTAACATTAAGAAAAATGCAGCAGCACGTGTTGCTGCGCAGTAGAAGGCCTTTTGCAAAGGTTGACCGGTAACCATTCTGTTGCTTATTGCTATATTTGGGTATTAAATTGGTACTAATGAGGTGCCGCATTTGCCACATACTCCATCATTTGTTGCATAATCTACAGAATTAACTACAACAAAAATGTTGTTTCTAGCTCAAATGGTTAAAAAGTTACCAACAGTGCAGTGGCACGTATTGCCACACAGTGGAAGGCCTTTTGCAAAGGTTGACCGGTCACCTTTGTGTTGCATAATTCCAGTGGTCCTGCCTATTTGATTTGCCACAGCTTGGTTTTCTGGTCAAATGTTATGGTTTGTGTAATTTGAGATTTTGAGGTTTTGGTCTCATATATGAGAGCATGTCAATGAATTTTGAAGACTAAGGGCTACTTGAATTCATTGACCAATCAGACATTTATGTTTCAATATATAGTCATGCACCATGCATTTTTCAGGTAATATGAGAATTATTGTCAAGACTGTCATATGTGTTTATTTGAGGGTATTGGCAATTTGGACCAGATGTACAAAGTAATGTTGTGGGTACATAATCAGAGGGCTTGCTACCAAAAAGTGGCTTTGTACTATGAACTATGTCCATTTTGTGAGTAAGAAACGCATTCCTGCTCATAAAATGGGTTTACTAACCAATTGCAAATTGTGGTTAGGAAGGGAGAGGTTAAGACGGGTACCTCCTCCTACTTGCAATTCGGAACGGTATGCGTCAATACTGATTCAACAGCTTCTTCTTTTGGAATCGTGTCAGGCAACCTCGGGTGGTCAAAAGGGTCTTTTTGTGTTCCTTTAAGCAACACGGGCTCCTCTTTGAGAATGTAAACACAGGGTAGGTGGGCCGCTGTTCTTTGGAGACCGCATCACTATGTTTACAGCCAATCACAGGGAGTTACAATAACTGACCTACCTAAATAATATTAATTAGGATGGGTGTTTTGAGGACCCCAATGACTAGAGATGTTGCTTTGTGACCTTTAGGTTCAGATATTGCTTTAGAAAATTAAACACAGGTTGCAAAAAGTTGGGGCACACTTGCGACCATTTTTTAAGGCCATTCTTTTCCCACATTTGGCCCTTGGCTATGTCCAAAACAACCTTTATTTTTCAAAACCAGTAATCAAAAAGAAAATTTTAAAATTGTATTTTACGTCCATTCATTTCATATATCCAACTGCTTATCTAATATAGCTGTTAAAAGCAGCCGTGGCCCATGCAGCTAAGAACAGTGGGGCAGTAGGGCCGGGTGGGGAGATTCAACAGACGACCATGAGGGAAAATAATACAAAGAATTAATTTTCTCTCGTAGTCATCTGTTGAAATCCCCGCCACCCGGCTCCACCGCTCTTACCTGCACGGGCCGCGGCTGGTAATAAGAGCTTTTCGCGACTGAATTTATTGGGGGAATAAAGCAGACCTGAAAATAGGTAGTCCATCGCTTGTATGTACTGCGATCTTCACATTGGCAGTAATCGTATGACCCTGTGAGCCCTTGTATTCCAATAGAGGTATCATTTTATCAGGCAACTTTCAAGCACGGAAAAAACCACAGGGTACTTTTTTCTGTAAAGGTTGGAAAAAACCCAAACATGTTTAACTATGCTATGTGCTGCTTGCGTTGTCTGTTGAAATTGACAGAAGGTCAGGCACACCACATGGTTCAAAAACAAACCTGCCTTGATGTTTTTAAACCTCTGCTGAAAATCGTGTTATTCTCCATCAATTGTTGGCTGCCGCCTTAAGGTTTTTGGCGCAGCCCTATGTCCCTGTCCTGGAACAACACGTTTTCGCATTGTTCACAGAGAAATGCCTCTCCTAAGGGAAGCAAAGAAACAGAGATTTTCAAATCACTTGAATAAAAAATCCATAAGGATTAATTTACTCTGTTTAGGAGAAAAGGGGAGGTTTAGTGGCTTCATTTGTAGTCTGTGGGACAATGAGACCAGGGTGCTAATCCAGCATTCACCCCTGACCTAATTGTGTGACCCCAAGCATCAGTTCCCATAAACTGGGAGCGACTAGGGATTATTGAGTTCTAAATGTGTGTGTTTTAAAGATGCTCACGTTCTCACGCACTGGCTACCAGAGACCCATCTGGAGGGTTTAAGCATATCTGGTTCTTGTGTCTGTGTGTGTTTTGTTTCACAGCCAGTATTAGGTTAGGACTGCAGGATGTTGCTGTCTGTAGAATTGAGAGTGGTTAAAGTCACCGCATTACTAAAAGTAGAATTTGATAGTTCAGTGGGATGTAAATCAGACTGATTCTTTCTAACTGGTGACAGCAATCTATTTTAACAGAGGATGGTTAGAAATATTTTGGCTTTTAAAAATTGCCGAGTCCCGGAAATGGGAAAAATAATCGTTATGGCACACTTCATTTATCATAGATAGACTAGATTTTAAAATGTTATTCGGTGATAAGGTACTTATTGCAGAGTTCTGGTGTATTCAGCAAGCAAGTGTCAGGAAGTCATGTGAGACACCTTAATTAATTCACTTGCTGCTGATGATAAAAGTAACAAGCTGGTCACAGTTGTGGGTCACCATTAAAAAGCTTAGAAGATTAACGTGCCTATAGCAGAGCATTACATGGAAGTAAGTCTCTGTTCCCAATTTTGTATCAAGTGAGATAGCTTACTGTGTTTATACATTATTTGCAGACATCTTTCTATAACCTGCAGGACTATTGTTCCAGTCCTGAGTTAAAATATTTGACTGGGCCACACTATTTAAATCATTGCGGGGTTTACTTTAATATTTCATGTTTCTAGGGTTGCTAAAATGCATTCCATTGACATGAGTAATAATTAACCCAGCTTCTAAAACCAGTTCAGTTTTAATATGTCCTAAATAAATGGGTGTTTAGTATAATTACACACAACACACAGAAAAACACACACATAGACCTACACGCAGAGCAAACTTAGACCTACTTACCTTACATACGTAGGGATCTTTAGAAAGTAACACTTCTACTTGTTGGTTTATCTCTTTTGTATCCTGTTAAGTAGCACACACTGTCCATCTTTGTGTCCCCCAAAGGTCTGCTGAGTCTGGACATAGAGTGTGACAAGGTCCAGGTGAGCTACCTTTAACTTCTCACATTTGCACCCATCCAGGACCCATCTCCCAAAAAAAACTAATTGGACTCGAAGTGGAACTTGCTGATGGGGTGGCAGAGTAGAGGAAGGATTCTTAAATGCCTAGCCCTCCTGTAAACGGCTACTCAGCACACTGTGGCATACATGCATTATGTGTGGGCAACATGGCAGCATCACAGTGTTTGACACTACATGTCCTTGTAAAGGAATGCTGCAACCAGACACTAGAGTATCCATCTGGGTGGAAAACGGCTCTGGTATTTGAATAGTTGCCAAAATGGATTAACACTATTCGCGGAAATGGGTTTATTTAAATTGCTGATGTAAAGTACACAGTATGCTACAAAGGCCACATAATGCACTCGGTAAGTAGGCAGCAATGGTAGTACATCAGATAGATATGCAGAGCTGAAGAGATCATTTGTAAATAGCAAGGATGTTTGAGATGGGTGGGAGCACGTTACAAGCAACGTTGCATCCCATGTATGTATTTTATGATGTAACATATACTGCAGCTGGCACCCACTAGTAAAATGAATGGGTGTGAAATGGGCTTTTATGGTAATGAGCAAGCCCAATGCCTGGGTTAGATCTACATCATCGTTCACTGTAAGCTTGAAAAGTGTCCTATACATCTTTTCAAGAATTGATTACAAGGATATCCCTCAAGCTCATTTTAAATTATGTACCCTGCACCTCACTGTCGGTAATATGGTGCTATCAATCTTTTAAAACTGTCGTGTTTTTTTGCCTAATTATTTGTGTTTTTTTAAAGAAAAAATGTAATCTTTGCCAAGCATGTGATGTTTTGAAAAGAAAACCAAAATGTTCATAACGTCTCAGTGCCTTTAAGCTAAACTATATTAGATCCCTTAATGGAAATGCAGTTAACAGTAATTGATGTACACAACACACAGTTGTGTCAATGTGCCACGACTTAGCCAAAATGACATTTTCATAAAATATCATCCACATTTTTTTCCTAAATAATCAGGCAAAACATTTTTCAAAACCCTTATGCAGTCTTTTTGATTTAGTGCGTTTTGGAGAAATAAGTTAAGTCCCCCCGCCCCACCAATCTCTTACAGGGCAAATCACTAAGGTCAACATAGTGCTCCCATAGAGATCTGGGCCACTCCAATCGGAATAACCCATTGTTTTCAAATGTGTTTTACATCAGGACACTCTTTTATGTACTGTTCAGGTTAAGACCACCACTGGGTACGTGATTGCACGTGTTATTGGGGAATGGAGCAATATGATTAGCAGAGGGGGGAGAGGGAATGTTGTGATTTAGAATGCCTAATGGATACCATATTGTTGAGTGTGCGGGATCGGCCGCCGATAAGCATCTTTTGTATTTCATTGGAAGGTAATTCTGAATAATTGGAAGCAGGTCTTGCTACCTTCAGTTCTGAGAGTCAGCGAGCCACTCAGGAAATGAAGTTGAATGTTGGCTGACCCTCCGTCTGCGGAGCTGGTCTTCTAGGTTGATGGAAAGTCACACAAAAGTCTCAGGCCAAAGTCGTTAGTCGTTGCAGGCAAATGTGCGACAAATCTAACAGTGCATCAGAACGATCATGCATTCACCCGGTTGCAAATGAAATTCTGCTTTGACTTTAGACTATTTTGCTCAATAGGGCAACCTTCACATTGTAGTGGCGGTCTTTATTTTTCCATTCATTCTCTCAGTGGCACAGCAGACTGAATAAGTTAGTAAGGATAGTTACACCAATTTTTGATAACTTTTGTCCAGCCTGTTACATATCCAGGGTTCAGGATACTGACTATGGTAAATAAAATAAATACTTTTAAATATTCAAATGTGTGGGGTAACAGAGGAAAAAAGATGTAATTACACCTGATAAAGGTTTGTCCATCAAGAAGAAAAATGCTCCTTAAAGGAGAGATGACATTGATGTGAATCTATGACACGGGTAACAAGACAATTTGTGTAGAGCTCACATAACATGCATTGTCTCTTAGTGCTTAAATCAGAGATTTCTTTACTGCCCAATTCTCTGGTAATCATCGGCTTAGTCAGGATGAGGAGGATGAAAGTCTGAGTGGGCTTTGTCGAGATTTCAACAATTGACTCCAAGGTTAAAGGCAGACAACGACATGGAGTTACCGTCTGGTCTATCTTAGATAGATAAGTGAAAACAAGGAGAATTGGAAATGGAATTCCACCAGTGAGGCCCGTCATGAAAGTCAACCGATGTTTAATTTTTGCATAGTCTGTCCTAGTTTTACTTTCAAATGCATCTAATCTTGAAAAGTATATTTTAGAATCACCAGGGAAGTGCTAGTAGTTGAGAACGGAACTTGCCATTCGGGCAATTAGAGTAGAGGTGCCTGGCGATATAACCGAGTGATTGGCAGTAGGAAGACCTGCCTTTGGAGGACAGGCTTGCAACGGGTTGTTGTTCATCGCCTTCCCCATCTTCTATAGAATATTTAACTGCATCAAATAAATTTACAATCTGCTCACTCCCAATTATCGAAATATCCTGCAACATACGCCGTGTTATGATCAGGGAACCCTGTCGGTGACGGGGATGAGCCTTGCCGGCTTGATTCACATAAGTGGGGCAATCCCACCCTTCTAAATGTTAGTGATTCTGCACATCTGTGCACTGACTCAATAGAAAGCGAAATGCCAACCCCCAATAAGAACATTACAATTATTCTTAAATATGTATTTTATTAGATGTGAACCGAAAATTCAAATGTAACAATTTGACATTCACCAGATCCTTCTGTAGCAGCAAATTAAACGAAATGGCATTTTAAAAAGCTCAAACTGCTCTGCGATTCTTAGAAGAAAACCCTAACCTGTGTCTTTGTAATTTTAAAAGGAACATGTGCGAAAGGGAAAAGGGCGCAAATCTTTTTTGCTGCTGCAGTCAATGAGATTTTCAAGTGTGCAGTCAATGTCAATAACAGAAGTCATGAAACCTGTTGGTGAAGGAATGTGATCGGGTTTCCATCGTTTAATAAGAATATCAGCCATGATATTGTGTGATTATAGCTGCGGCTGGGGGAGGGAGCGCCTGTGCGGGCAAGCTGCCACACTGAATGAAAAACAGGTGTTTTCTGAGCTAAACCCCTTCCTGAAATCCATCACATACTGTTTGTGTCATTTTTCATTGCAATCTGATGACTGATCCCTGGGCCCTTGGTAGTATGCACTGCCAGTTACTCTTGCTTGCGGAGACCAGACCCAACAGCAAATTATGTGATAAAGGCTTCAGCAGTGCCGGATATATTAAGGACCACTGGAGGCTCTGGATGCGCCAGGCTCCGCTTACGCTGAATAGGTAGATTTTGATGGTCTCTAAGGTTCCACGCCACAGTTATGTTCTGTAGACACGCAAAGCGTATTTTTCCATACAGGTTTCCATATGTCTTTCAGCGAAAGCGTGACTTTTCACTATCAAAGCTGATAAAGTACCGCTTTAAAAGGGCACTTAATGGTGGCTGAATGCCCACTGTTAAGATAAATTTCAAGAGATGACTACATACACTGGGACCACCTTCAAACAAGCCCACCCATGCTTTTGGAGTATTCTGTATGCTTTTAGCACTTGTTAAGCATGCCAGGAGCAGCAGTTGGCAGATACATGTGTGGAGACTGCAATGCAAGTTATTATGGGCATGTTGCCCTCACCCCCCGCCCCCCCGCCTTTGAGTATCCACCATGTAAAAGACTGATTCAGCCTCGACCCATGCAGGTAAGAGAGGCGGGGCCAGGTGAGGTGGGGGTTTCGACTGACGACCACGTGGGAAAATTAAATAAATAATTAATTTTCTCTCGTGGTCATCAGTCGAAATCATCCCCACCCAGCCCCATCGATCCTACCTGCACGGGACGCGGCTTGGCTGATTGTGTTTCGTTCTGAGCCTTTCATTCATTTTAGGGATGCCAGAGGCGAGGGACAGTTTTAAGCACAGTTATTGAGCTCTTCAGGCCGGCTGATGAAAGTCTTTTTCAAAGTCACCATCATACCACCCCAAAGAGCGGAAGAACCATGCTCTTGGTCTCTGCTTGGTTACTCTACACACCATCTGGCTTCTCGTAAATGAGTTCGCCACTCCTGAACTGACAGGTTGTTTGATGACTCTCCACCAGCAAGGATACGCTCCAATCCCAAGCTTGCCTGAAATCCTGTTTATTTCTCAGATAGACGATCAGCAAGTTTCCTCATAGAACTTCCCTTGGCTTGCGCGCAACGTGTGTGAACTCTTACATTGTAGCATATGGAATCTGTCTACAAGTTCTATATTTGGAAGCTCCCCTTAGCTGTCGCTTGATTCCAAAAGTACACAGACTCCTTTTTTGCAAGGCATCTTTGCTGGGTAGCTCAAATAGAAGACAGCTAGACTGAGCATAGGGAGGGGGAGGCAGTGCGGAGGTGAAACAACGTTTACCACGCATTACCACTCATCCTTTACCACGCAATACCTTTACCACACGTCTTTACCACACATATGCTTTTAGTACGCATGCATCAGGGTAGGGAAACCCCTTTATATGTATACATATATTAGAAATTAGGGTAAGGGCGTTTTAAGGATTATGGAGTGGGTAAGGGTATAGGTGGTAAGGTTGATTTGGGTATTTTTAGGCTTCATGGTGGGTAGGGGTATTGGATGGTGAGGGAGTTTTGGGGGTTTAGGGAGGGTAGGGGTATTGGGTGGTAAGGGTTTTTTTAGGGTTGAGGGGATGGGTAAGGTTATTGGGTGGTAAAGGTGTATTTGGGGTTCCGAGGTGAGTAAGAGTATTGGGTGGTAGGAGTGCTTTAGGGTTTAGGAGTGGGTAAGGGTATTGGGTGGTTATGGTGTTTTTCGGGTTGAGGGGTGGGTAAGGGTATTGGGTGGTAAAGGTATTTTTAGGGTTCAGGGGTGGGTAGGGGTATTGAGTGGTAAAGGTGTTTTAGGGATTAGGTGTGGGTAAGGGTTTTGGGTGGTAAAGGTGTGTTTAGGGTTTAGGTGTGGGTAGGGATTTGGATGGTAAGTGTGTTTTAGGGTTTAGGGGTGGGTAAGGGTATTGGGTGGTCACAGTGTTTTAAGGTTAAGGGGTGGGTAAGGGTATTAGGTGGTGAGGGTGTTTTTAGAGTGTAGGGGTATTAAGTGGTAGGGGTATTTTTAGGGATTGAGATGGGTAAGGGTATTCGGTGGTAAAGGTGTTTTTAGGGTTTAGTTGCAGGTGGGTGTATTGGGTGGTAGGGGTACACTTAGGGATTATAGATATACAAGCATATATTATATATATATATATATATATATATATATATATATATATATATATATATATATATATATATATATATATATATATATATATATATATATATATATATATATATATATATATATATATATATAGGGGTTTCACTTACCTGATATATACTTACATTTGAGTTGTAAAGGCCTGCGTGGTAAACATTTCTGTGGTAAAGGATGTGTGGTAAAGGCATGCATAGTAAAGGCATGTGTGGTTCCATCATACATCGAAGCACAGAGCAGTAGAAACTACCCAGGGTCAAATCTACCACTTTTTTTTTCACAACATATTTTATTGGTTGATCAGGTAAAGGCATATATGCAGTTCTCCACAGTCAGGAGATCACTGCCCAATAGCAACACATGTCTCAATATCTGGAAAGCCCAATCAATAAAAGGAACAACTCCCCCCACCTCCTCCCACCACCCACAGCCACCCAAAGAACCCCACTACCCACCCCTTATCCCCCCCTAACCCAGTGCACGCGATCACAGTAAGCCTCCCGTAAGTGCTGACACTAAGCCAGGTGCCATGTGCCTCTCTAGGCCTGAAGTCCATCGTCTAAATCGGGACCGTCGTCGGGATCTGCTGGAGGCTGCAGAGTCAACCCCCTATACTCAGCCCACCTTTTCCAGATTTTGTAATGTTTCCGTGGGCATCCTCTGGCCTCGAACACTGGGCGCTCCAGCCCCATAAAATAATCCATTCCAGCCTTCCACGCATTCAGAGGGGGGATCGTGCATTCTTCCACGCCCGTGCCAAGTCCCGCTTGGCCACCACTAGGCCCAACAACAAAAGATGACGTTTGTAAATATTCCCTCCCACTCCCTCCAGGACATGAAGAAGACCCAAACGAGGGGTACGGGGGAGATCCCACCCCAGCACCTACATCTACCACTTTTTTGCTGTTAGTTTTTGCATTTTACCCATCCACCAGCCCCTAAGTAGCAGCAAAGAGGATTCTGTTGAAAATGTAAGGGTATAGCAAGCGTGCCAACCCTGGGATGTAATTGGAAGGTAAAATGGCAAAATGTCGTGCTTCTGGAACTTTGGTGAGTCAAAGACCAACCTAAGTTGGAGGTAGGTATGTGAAAAAGAGGCATCCGATCTGCTAGATAACTAGCACCAAAAACAAGCTTGAAAAGTACATGGTTTAAAAAAATGAAGTGTGGGAATGGAACCAGGGAAAAGCATCTGATTTCAAGAGGGTACTGTTACTGTTCTGTATCTGAAGACCTTTGGGCAGATTTACTAAACAGCCACCCAACGCAGCACAGCAGCAAAAAATGCTACGCTGCGTAACAGGGAGGGAGCATGAGAGCGCCATATCTTCAAATACATAGCATTCTCCTCCCCTCCCTAGTAATTTTGCTGCTGTGCGCCACACGCACACCTGTGCATCATAGTGCAAGGGTGTATGTCAGAGTCTAGCATAGGTTTCGCACTGTAGGGGTTCCCTTCCAGTGCAAAATAATATGCCTAGACAACTTCTAAATCTTTCCCTACTTTGTATGTGCGCTGTACAGTGCAGCACACATGTAAGGTTGGAAAACAAAAAGGAGAAAAGAAAACATTTCTCCTTTTAATGCCTGGTTTCTAAAGGTGTTAGTTTTTGATGCAAACCACTGTCTCACATCTTTGGTAGAAATTGTTTTGCCTCAGAAAGTGTGGGCGATTTAATAGGCAAGAGCATGTAACACCCCCTAGCTGCTAAGTAACGTAAAGTATCGCTTTGCGCTACTTTGTGTTACTTCCAGTCAATTTCTCTGTGCGCTGAAAAGTAAATATTAAAAAAAATAATTTATGCTGGTTTGCGTCACTTTTATAACGCAAACTAGCACAAAATGTTAGTATATCACCCCCTTGTGCTTTTCTGTGTGAGGTTTCTGCATATCACTGGCTTTCCCGCAGTCTTTCAGCAGTTACAGAGCAGTGCGCATCACCATATCCAACAGTCAGAATTCTCCTCAAATTCTAAATTTCTCTGCATGATTGCGGCAGTTTTCAGAATCCTAGAGTTTCCTGCCAGTATATAGTGCTTATTTGGGCAAAGTCCATTTGTGGCATCCGCACACACAATACCTTGCCAGAGCTGGCCTTTGCTCAGAAAGCGCCCTGAGGAAAACCAAATTTGCTCCCCTTCCCAGTCATTCTCTTTAACTGTGTATTCAAAACAAATGGTAACGATAGGGTGAAGGATGTGGCATAACGGCCAGAGCAGACAACTTTGGGGCTGGTGAAACAAACTCGAGCCTCAGCCTCAACATCCTGTGATTCTGGGAAAATCACTTTGGGGCAGATTTACAAGCCCCTTGCGCCTCATTTACGCCGCCGTTGCGTCTCCTTTGTGACGCAGCAGCAGCGCAAATCCTGCTCCGTGGTGCAGGGGTACTTACAACGTGACGCATCTGGGAGATGCGTCACGTTGTAATGCCATGCGCCACATGTAGGCGTTCCTGTGTGGGGGGGGGGGGCGTTCCGGCGCAGGAACGCCTCCTAAAAGTGGCTGAGTAAAATCTACAAGATTTCACTCAGTTACTTTTAGGCCCATACTGCGACAAAACCCTGCGCCTGCCTGAAGCAGGCGTAAGGATTGACGCAGCATTAACTAGATAGGGCCCCCAGAGCTTTGCTGGATCTGCGTCGTGCTTGCGACGCAACTCCAGCAATGCGTCACTTTTACGGCACAGATGCGTCACGCATCTGGCGCATCCATGATGGCGGAGATGTGGCGCACAATAACTGGCTCATCCCTGCTGATTTGCAGGGATGCGCCGGTTATTGTAAATATGCCCCTTAATCTCCACATGCCTACCAAAAGAATGAATGTGTTCTCGTCTAACGTAACTGGTGCTCATGTAAAGTGCTCCAATACCTTCTGGCGAGTTTGCGCTATATAAAACTGCAACAACAAAAAAGTGGCGAGGGGGCAAGAGAAAGACAGGAGAGCCATGAGTAGGAAAGCGGTCTAAATGTGAATATGAGCACCTGACATGAGGCCTGTGTTGGCTTCATTATGCAGGTAAAAAACACGCCATTGCCCTTGCCCTATCTTTTGATGGTTCCCAGGCAGGGACGCTGCCGTGAGTAGGCAGGGACGCTGCCGTGAGTGGTCAGGTAATCTAGGTAACTAATATGAGAAGTGCACTCCAGCACCCACTTCATATTTCGCTCTAATTTATTAACTTTCGCGTGACTCAGTTGCATTCGCTTTCCAACTAGATGAAGTGGATCCAGGCCCAGCAGCATTTACCCAGGGGAAAAAATACACGAGACCCCAGGCGTCTGTGGAAGCCGCGGAGCACCTGGGGGAAGGCCTCGCGGGCCACCGTACCTTGTCGACGCGGCTTACAATTTGTTAACAAGAACGCGCTCGTGATTGTTCCGAAGGGTTCAGCATGTCCGCCCTTTCACTGCGCCGAGGAAGATAACCCTTAATTCGTCGCGTATCCTGTTTTGGAATCATCCCGTGAAACAAAGGCCCTCGCGTCTCCCTTTTGTTGCCGGGAACAAGCGGGAGATTTTCGGCGCTGCAGCCACTTTTGTTATTCACAAATTCCGGGGCCTTTTAAAATTCAACATCATTCACATTCCGGGCTCTGCCGCACAATCAGTCATTATGTCAGCGGCTGCCTGGGGAGCCTTGCTCATTCAGGCACATAATAACCGTCGGAACAACTGCTCCTGCGTTTACAAAATGTGGGGAAAAACGAGCTGGTGAAGAGGACGGATCCCAGGACAAAGCTGCGTGGATGCCCTCGACCCCCTCATTAGCTGTAGGATAATTGTAGGTTTAGGGATTTTAAGAAAGGTGCCCGCTATTTTTAGATATCAGTACCTGGGACGTGCCTGTAGCTGTACGCAACAGCAAAATATGCAGGGTTGCGCGACTGTTGTTAGGCAAGTTTAATTCTATAATTTGAGGGGAAAAAACATAAGCGAAGGGCCCCCGATCCAAACTTTCCTTAAGCGCTGGTACTGCTGAACATAGGATTATCAAATATAATAGTTATATTTCTTTTTCATGCTTCTTCCCTGCACAGCTGTACACTTACCGGCTCCTTATCTCTCCTTTGCAGGCTCTTTTTCATCGTTCCTATCAAACCTTTTCACTATTTTCCAATCTCTTTTTTCATTTTCTCCCTTTTTGTGCCTTTCTTTTTCTTGCTCTGGTTGAAAATCTGGTGAAGAAGAAAAAAGTCCTGGTTCTCAAAAATGAGTGTCCATGCCCACCACCTCCAATCACCTGCACAAATTAGGTACTGCCGGTGCTTTAAATGGGCCGGTATTGCCCGGTACTGAAAGGGAGAGTACCAACACTTCTCGAGAGAGGCGTGTTACGTTTAACCCCTTCGATGCTCATGACGGAACGGTTCCGTCATGAGCGTCGGTTGAGGTGTGCTCATGACGGAACCGTTCCGTCATGAGCCCATAGGCTCAATAGAACGTTCAGCACAGCGCAGGAATCTGCGCCGCGCTGAAGCGGTTAATTTGAGAGTACAGACACTTCTCAGAAACAAGCAGGTACTCTGGTATAGAGTACCTACACTTCTATGTTTCCATATCAAGCACTGGGTACTGCAAATCACCTTTTGTTACATTGCACTCCAAAACATTACATTTACGTTTACCATCAAAAGAGTAAGCTCTTGGCTTAAGAACAATTGTACTCATCTTAACTAACTCCAGTTGGCCACATTATTTAGGGAACATGTAGGTGTTTCATTTTTCCTTCAGGATAACACGTTTTCCTTATTCATTAACTCCAGTGTAATTTATTGCATGGGTTGGCTTCATTTACCACTAATATACAACCTCCACATTAAGCTTTCCGGAATTAAGACGGCGGTCAGTGGCATGAATTGTATTCGCACAAATGTCCATTTGTTCGTCCAACACAGCCATGCATGCCGCTCAACTGGCGAGGCTCAAAGGTTTTTAGTTTTGCACATTTCCTGAGAAAGGGGGAGAATGAAGTAACAGATTCCGGACTGCAGTTAGATAGATAAGAAAGTAGGTGGTTCAGTAGGGGATACTGCCCATTTATGCAGAAAAGGATACTGTTAAATCCTCCAGAACCAGAAAAAACGGATATAATGAACCAAATCTATAAAGCAACGACTGAAGAAATTAGAATTGATAAATGGGGATTTAAGCTGGTAGCAAAATGTGTTATAATTCAAACTCCTTTTCAATGCCACTTGTGTCTCAGATAATAGGGTACAGATTTACTAACACTTCATCTGATTTATATCACAAAAGTGAAAAATATTTTTTTTGCTAGAAAGTTGCCCTAAAGTAACACAAATCTTGTGGTACTTTGCATCAAAGGGGCATACCACTGGTATTTCATGGGTGTTCGTAAGCAACCACCCATGGGTTTTAATGCAAAGATCTATCTACTAACAAATATAGACAGGGCTTTGTGTAAAATGACAATACCTATTTGAGGCTAGAGTTAACGTGGATAAATGTATTCATGTTCATTTTCTCAAATGTTTTCAAACGTTGCATGTGTACTGCCCTGCACAGCATACATCCAATGTGTGACAAGTTTTAAACCATGCTTTCCAACATTATCTTATACTGGAAGTGTACCCATCCACTGCAAAACCTATAATGGACATTATTCCGACACCTTTCCACTATGGGTCAAAGGTGTGTGTGAGGCTCTTAGCAGCATGTTTGTGCACCTTTCCTGGACATGACAGCAGCAGCTTGAGAAAAGCAAGGACCCCCTGGGTAGTGATTACTATAGACTCCTAGGGCAGGGTAAACAAGAATTATGTGAGAAATTCCTAGGCAATCTTAGTTGCAGACAACAAGTTGTAGGGACCCAACAATGGCTAGGAACAAGCAAACAATTAAAAAATATAAAAATTCACTGATTAAAGACAAACATGTTTTTAAAATACTTAATAAAAATCATATAAAGAACAAGAAATGTTCAAATTATATGACAGTACAATAAAATTATATGCAATTATTACATCAAATAACACACTGTACAATCTTTATAAATAAATAAAAAGACACCATATAATAATCAGCGGTGTCCCCAAACAAAATGAAGCAAAATTTACTCGACGCACGTTTCGGCGAGAACGCCTTCTTCAGGAGCCACAAGTTATAATCTGCAATTACATATAAAGAAAAAGATTTTTAAGAAAAACACAGTTCTATAGTGGCTTATATTATCAATTTCACAACACTCAAGATGCGATTCATATATACAAAGACATGGTTATAATATAACACAACCTATGATGCATAAAATGCTGCCTATAACCTAACATTGAAGGGCCCAACATTTAAACTTTGTGTCTAACAAGTTGTGGGATGAACAAATTCCAAAGAGGTGATTGTGTTGTACTCAACAGTCCACTTACTCATGCTGATATGCAACTATAGCTCTGCACAAAAGATATTCGTAGCAAAGACATGTAAAATAGTGTCTTTTAATGTTGAAACTTTCAACATTAAAATACACTATTTTACATGTCTTTGCGTCTATATGGCATTATTGTGTTCATCTGATTTGAATTGTTATACTCCTGTGTTATAAACTTTGACATATAAGTTATCTGTTTTTTAGATATATTGTCTTCTTGCCATCTACCTCAAGACATCAACTTTATGCTTTTTCCTGTTTCCATTTGTAAGTTGTATTTACTTTACACTAATATCATATATTGTTAGTTCTGACCAATGGAAATGCTACGAATATTTTTTGTGCAGAGCTATAGTTGCATATCAGCATGAGTAAGTGGACTGTTGAGTACGACACAATCACCTCTTTGGAATTTGTTCATCCCACAACTTGTTAGACACAAAGTTTAAATGTTGGGCCCTTCAATGTTAGGTTATAGGCAGCATTTTATGCATCATAGGTTGTGTTATATTATAACCATGTCTTTGTATATATGAATCGCATCTTGAGTGTTGTAAAATTGATAATATAAGCCACTATAGAACTGTGTTTTTCTTAAAAATCTTTTTCTTTATATGTAATTGCAGATTATAACTTGTGTCTCCTGAAGAAGGCGTTCTCGCCGAAACGCGCGTCGAGTAAATTTTGCTTCATTCTGTTTGGGGACACCGCTGATTATTATATGGTGTCTTTTTATTTATTTATAAAGATTGTACAGTGTGTTATTTGATGTAATAATTGCATATAATTTTATTGTACTGTCATATAATTTGAACATTTCTTGTTCTTTATATGATTTTTATTAAGTATATTAAAAACATGTTTGTCTTTAATCAGTGAATTTTTATATTTTTTAATTGTTTGCTTGTTCCTAGCCATTGTTGGGTCCCTACAACTTGTTGTCTGTAACTAAGATTGCCTAGGAATTTCTCACATAATACATGACAACAGCAGCGCCAGCTTAGTAGTTATGGCTTTTCTCTGCTCTCTCCTAACGCAGCACAGCAACAGAATTTAGTGAATCTGACACTAAATGTTGTTAACTACCTCATAGGTACATCCTTGTAAGCCTTGGGTAAATTAAGCTCAAGTTTAGGGAGAAATCAGCCTTTGAGTTCAAGGTTACCTAAAGAGTTCCCAATGTGAAAAACTATTATAAACGCTTACTTCAAACTCTAATATGTTTTAACCCTTCAAACAAGCCTTCTACAACAAGAATATACAACGTGGGTTGTGCAGTACTGTGTGGGCCTTGACCTTCCGGCAGAGCACGGACACTGACCCAGACCCATAGGCCCTGCCCGGAAGCCCAGCAGAGGTCCAGCAACCCAGCCCATCAGCCCGGGTGAAGTCGGCACCAACTGGAGTACAAAGAGAGGAGAAAGAAATAAACATGTTTTGAACCAGTACCCCGTGGTACTTACCCAACAGAACCACTTGTAGCTTTATAACTATTAACCAAGTTTCTGAGGGATACAGGGAGACCCCATTGATCTCAATAGCTAGGACTGGGAGACTGCTCAGGCCCTCCCCATGCCCCTGTCTTCTTGGTCGGAAAATGCAGAGCCCTTGGAGGTTAATTAGAATTCACCTGCCCAGCTATCCAGCCATCCAGCAGGGCGGCGGGTACAAGGAGGCAAGAAGCGAAAAGGCGGCGTGGGTCAAGAAGGGCAGGATCCGTGTCAGATTTGTGGGCTAGCCCTTAACTTTTGAGGTGAGTTCCATTTAGATTAACAGTATTTAAAATATTGTGGGAGGATATTATGAATCAATAGCATGGAATCCTAAGGAAATCTCAGAAACAATAAGAACAAGTCTGTATGTAAGAGACTGCCTCCCTAACTTATTTAAATTGCACTGTGGATATATATATATATATATATATATATATATATATATATATATATATATATATATATATCTTCTGAAGCTGCTGGTTCTCCCATCTACCACATTTCTTGACTGCCTCATTAGCAAGGCCCCCAGTGCTACTGTTGACAGAGCCCAGCTGCCGAATGATAGTGGAGTTAGTGGGAAGAGGTAAACACCACCTCTACCAAAACAGCAGACAACTCCCTTTTGAAACATGATTCTCAGGACTATGCTGAGTGCATTGAATACCCATTGCACAAATGGCTTGGGTTTCAGAACTGCATAGAGGTTGCTACCTTTGCCATTTGTCAATGGGACCCGAATTACAAAACATATTAGACACTTATGTTTCACTTAGGTGCATCAGAAGTTTAATATGTTAGTGTAAGTGACTGATACTGATTCATACAAACATGATCTGGGGACCTCTGTTCCTACATATGAACTTTACAAGCAGGACAAATCTTTGAAGTAGTGCAGATTTTTTACATTTATAAATATGTGGTTTAAGGTTGGCAACATTATTGTATCAACAGGGTGTTCAATGTGAACATGGTGTAGACCCACACATTAATACATTTGTTGCTATTCGTAACCTTTTGTTGTGGTCTTTAATGCTCAATTTGTGGGCACCTAACCTTGGTACCAAACGAGTTAGGGCAAAGTAGAAAACATGGGCATGAAAGATTCTGTAGGTTCATTTTCTTGGGGGGAGAGGTAGCACTCCACATTCAAGTGAATTTTCAAAACTTAGGAAAAAATTAAAGACATTTGAATTCTAATTCCTATTGTAAATTGACATTTACTAGCAAAGCAAAATTCACTGGTGTAGTTTTAGGCAGGCACAGAAAAATCTACAGTTTTCAAGAATTCTGGGGTACACCATTTTGTTAAATTTGAATCCCAAAAAATAACCTCTTTATGACGCCTACAAGTTATACAATTACTTCTTATGTTACAAATCAACAGATGCATGTTTGCTTCTAAGTTCTTTCATTTGGTTGCCTGTTTTGTTAAAGGCAGTTGAATTTCCTAGACTCAACACCCCAAAACAAGATTTATGTTAGGTTCACTGTTCATTTTGGCAAGCTTCTTTTTCCCAGTTTGAAATCACCTGACTTGAATTATTGGGATTCCTCAATACATTTTGGGCAAAATGGAGCATCTAAGCCCAGGCTATCAGGTTGGCAAGCCAATGGCACATGGCCATTTTGTTACTTTCTTGGCTCCATGTCTTCATCATCTTTGCTAATTTTAATAATTAAGAGAGTACTTTCTGAGATTTTATGTGAAATGGAGCTTTCGCCATTAATTCTAGAAATATTGCATTCTATAATACTCTAAAGGGGTTTTGTTCACTCTCTTTAAGCCGTTAGCTTCTTTGCCTCAGGACCAGTCAGTCATTGGCTTGAGGCATAGTCAGTGACCTCTTGGATTCGCCCACTTGTGTATTTTAATCTCACTTTCTGTCTATTTTCTGTTTGGCTATTTTTGATCCCACGAGGGACAACTTTACGTGTGAAAAGAACACTCTTTTATCAAACATTTCATTCTTTATCTCATCCAAGCATTGCAGCCACAAATTGATCCCCTTTTTGTTTTGCACTGCAGAAAACCCCTTTATTGCTTCTGTCTGCGCTTGAGTGCAAGCGTCAGACTTATTGGCTTTGGCAGTGGTTATCTTTATGGCAGCAGCTCAGGAGTCCCAGTGAGTCAAAGATGATTAGCTTGCCCTCTTCCAGTGCATTGACTGTTTATTTCTCCAGAAAGTGCTAATGCTCTCTGCAGATTCAGATAACCTGCTCCCTGACTCTGTTTTGGAAACCTTAACTTGGATTCCAAGGTAATCTGTTTTAGTGCTTAACGATGCCTTTAGAAAAAAATCTCAATTTAAAAAAGAAAGCTCGGGCAATTCTTTTAACCCCCATGAGTGGGTAATGACGGCTCGTTTATTTTCCTGAAGTATCCTCTGTTTTTTCAGTATAAAAAATATTGTCAGACAAAATCAACAGATGTGGGATGTTATTTTTAGGTAGCAGGAGCTCTGCAGTGAGGAGAAGAAAGCAGGCACATGAATGACACCAAGTCACCATGTTTCACATTTGCTGTTTGAATAAGGTGAAATGTGACAGGTTTCTCCTCACATTTCAGTTTTAATAGCTAGAAAAGCTTCATTCTTTGCCAGAGACCTCTCTTGTCTGACTCTCAAAATGCGGGTTGTTGAATGACCTTTTGTTATTCCCATAAAAGTAGTGTTTGCTTTCCACTTGGATCCTTTATTCTGAAAGGCATTGAATAATGCACACTAATCTAAAATGATTCTCACAGTTCAGTGGCGTCCTACATTTTGTGACATAGATTAATATGTATTTCGTGCAGCTGATCAAACTCATGCTGGATTTTGCTCCCCCCTTTACACGTGTGACATCATCTATATTTATACATTTGGGGTATCTTGATGTCTTTACAGGTCTTGGATAAACATTGGAGCTAGGAAGGTTTTTTGTAAAGTGCAGTTTGTGTGGCTAAATGACTATCTTATGTCTTAGTAATATTGTTGTAAGGTATCGTTTCATTTATTTTTAACTAAAGAGAACATCTGCTATCCTGGAAAGGTGTTATCCTTCAAATTCTGCATATATGACACACAGCTCCACTGGCATTGAAAGATTTTGAAGTTAGACATAGTTGATAAGATGACTCAGTGAGCTGACGCATGCCGCTGACAAGTGATGTGATCAGAAGCTTAAATCCTAGCAAGGCCGACTCAAACTTCCATTCAACTGTAGTCAGTGAATTGATTCCTATATTTTGAGGAGTAGCAATGTGTTATTTATAGTACTTTAAAATAGCAGAAGTGTAGCTTGAAGCACTAAAAACAAATTATTAGAGGCTTGGGGAATATAAAGTCTATATTTTATTTCAGCACTTAGTAAGTCATGCAGTATGAAGCACAATGAAAACAAGTTACTATTAATGGGCTTGAGTGACCGAAAAGTCCACATAGCAAGTGTATCCTGCCCTGCAAAGTCCACACATCAGGGTTAGACTGCTGCATATTAATGGTGGTGTCAAAATCACAGCACTAAAATGCTAATGTCCCACATAATTATAGCTCCTCGATGTGTGACCAGGAACTGTAGCTCTGTGGGGTTTGATTAACCCAACAGTCAGCACATTTGCTGTGCTGCCCAGGGCATTTACTGTGCTGCCCAGGGCATTTACTGTGAGGCAAGCCCAGATCGAGGAAAGGTGTCTGGTTGCAACTGAGCTCAACTAAAGGCCTCATTACGTATTGGTCGGAAACCATTCCGACCGACTCGGTCTCGAATTGGATTCGGGGAGTTCGACCGACTGATTGCGATGTTTCCGAACACCGTTCCGTCGGACTTCCATTGACTTCAATGGGCGCCTTTGTTCCGACCGACTACACAGGCTCTCATTGAAGAAAGGGGTGGGTGGGGAAAATCATGCACCATGTGGCGGGCACCCCATGGTGCCTGCCGCACTGCGCATGGCATTGAAGAGGGGTCCCATGGGTACCCTCAAGGGCCCCATTCAAAAGGCTCCGGGTGAAGGGGAGCCCACTACGGGCCCCCCAAATCTGATTCTGACAGCCAATCTGTGTCGGAACAACCGATTCGGAAAGGCTCTCCAAATCCGACATCATAATATGTCGGTCAGAAACGCATCCGTAGACCTGTGCAAGTCGGCTCTGAATGACTCGGTTACTTCGAATGCCATTGGGAACCGAGTCGGCAAGTCCAAACGTTTCCAACTATCGTAATCAGTCAGTCGGAAGACTTTGAGATTCGGTCAGGAAGATGGGTTCTGAATCCGATTTGGACAACCAAATGCCATTCAGAGCCTTTCCAACCAACATCGTAATCGGCCCCTATGTTGTTTACTTTACTTTCACTAAAGAGTATCTCACATTGCCTGTCCCTGGATCATGAAGTTGTATGACTACACATTCATACAAATTGTAGAGTCTTGGTAGAGAGCACAGGGTCACATGTGGTAATTGTAATTGCCATTTAGTGTGAACGAGATCCACTTCTGGCTTGTAAAAATATGGACAGCATCAAATTTTGGCAAAGGAAAAGTTGTAATTATCAGTGTAGAGAGAGAAGGAGAGAATGAGAGAATGCGCATATGTGTGTGTGTATGAGGGTGCGTGGACAGAGGGAGAGGGACTACATTACGTATGTGTTTGTGTTGGTGTGTTTGTGAGTGGGTGAAAGAGAGTGAGGATGACATGGTGATGGGACTATGCAAGGAAATACATGCAGAAGGAGAGAGTGAAAAGATAGTGATGAACAGGAAGGAGATGCTGTGTGAGTTATACAGACAGGAGATTTCAGAAAGATGTCAGGAGAAAAATGTCAGAGTGAGAGACTGCAGATGAACGAGGTGTGTAGGGGAGAACAGGAGTGACTAGGACACTCATGATGCTACTACCCTATCCACGGACCTTGTAATATTCAATTCAAAGTCTAATAATCTCAGAAACATTGAAACATTTTCAGTTCTAATGTGGATCACATACTTCAAACAAGCATTGGCAACTCCAGTAGGTCTGCTTGTTTTAGGGGTTATATGATATCTGTAGATGTAATAACGGAAAAGTCATATACTGGTGTTTGGTTTGATTTACTCATTAGAAAGTGCTACTCAAAGTGCCATACATTCAACAGTAAAATGTCATTAATATGCTAACTGAACACATAGAAACTTCACACATATGTAGTCTGATAACTTGGCAAATATGGTAATTGGCTGGACACTAACATCAACACTGAATGATTATGCTCTGTTGAATTACATTTGTCCATTCTTACACAGATCCTCTCTTTGAAAATGCACCCTCTTTCCACGTGGCATTGTGATTAAAGCAGTCTTCCTATTTTTGCAACATTCGACCATGGCACACTTTCTCTGTTTATTGCAGCTGTAACTCTGAAAACTGGCAAATAAACAAAATGCTTGCTTTTAAAATTGTGTCTTTTCATTTGGAAATAAAAATAGGATGCCTTTATTGAAATCTTCTTCTAATTAGATGGTGCACGCTGTGCCCGCGTAGTGATGATCACATTGTTTGTTTCACTGCTTTGGTTTGTACACACCTGGGGCAGACAATAGCGCCATCAGCCTTGGTTAAGTGGTGGAAAACTCAGGAAATTCTGAGCTACATTATGCCTCATCATCTGTCTATTCAGCTGTTGCAGTAGATTCAGAGTGTTATGGCAGCAGCGAGGGGTACAAAGTGTGAGTTATTTCCAAGAAAGATGCACTTTTGTGTGGGCAAGCAAAGTGGCTTAAAAGTAGATTCCCCCCCCCCCCGCGTGTGAGATGTAACCCAGTGTATTTAACCCCTTTGCTGCGGCGGCTATTCCGCTGCAGCGCTAAGGGGGAGGCGGGGCCGCGCGGCGGTTCCGTGCTTATGACGGAACAGTTCCTTCACGGCCCCGCCTGCCTAATAGAACCTTCAGCGCAGGCGCGGCGAGCGGGCCGTGACGGAACCGTTCCGTCACCAGCACAGCCCACCCGAGGCTCGTGACGGAACGGTTCCGTCACGAGCATGGGAGGGGTTAATGTATGTGTTTTATGATTTATTTTATGTGCATTAATAAAAAGATTTAAAAAAAAGAGTAGATTCCCCGTCAACCAGTCCATTGAAGATCACTTTTCCATCAAGGGTACTTCAATTTTTTCCTTTCGTTTGCAAATTGTGAGATGGAAATAAGATTTACAAAACTCACACAACAGAAACAGAAATGGATGGGGCCAGATACATTCAGTTTACGTTTACGTCAGTGGGGATTGGCAGAATGCCGGTCCCCTATTGTTTTGGGCCATGTGTTAAGTACCTCAAACAGGAGTTCAGCTCACAAGCGTGTAATATTACTGCCAGTGGTTTAATGAGCAACCAACATGTCCTGCCATTATTTAAAGGCAAGATAACAGAATGGTAGGTTTTGTTGACACTGACAATAATCACTGACTTTCTTTAAGGTACCATGATGCATTTTCTAAAGAGAATTGTAATTGCTTGATTGTCATAACAAAATAAATGAAAACTCTGCTCACCCATTTATCGTAAACTGTCTCTGCAGCTACACTAACCAAAGATGATAAATGTTTTACTGACTGATTAAGTAATCACAGTTGTGTTTTCCATGAAAGGGACTGATTTAGATGAGAATGATGATGGATATTTGGTCAAACGTTTTCAGAAGTCCCAACACCCTAATATGCATTTCAAGGCCCTCTTTGGGTGGTGGCAGAAGGTGGTATCCCTGGTGGCAAAGATTCCACCTGTTTACATTAAGAAAGATGAATATGGTAGTCTTAACACCACTGGAAATAACATCAGATGAGCCCCTAATTATGGCTGGCTCGCCCACCACCAGTGCTGTTGGCATCTTTTCTGTCAGAGACAATAATTTAAACCATAGACTATTTCTCAGAAAAACTCTAAAAATGACCATGACCACTGCCCTACAACTATCCCTGACAAAACGTCCCACAGATTTGGGACAGTTGACGTGTGGGTTTTAGAAGCGTACCTGCCATTTATGTCTCCATTTCCAGCAACAACATTCTAGATGACATTCCTACATGATGTAATGGTACAAATGGCTTGCCTTTGAGGTGGGAACTGGACATTGGGTGTGTGGTCCACCACACTTGTGTTCAGGTGTTTTCCTCTCTACACTGGTGGACTGGCAAACTCTTCACCTAAGTCTAAATTATGCACAGATGTCTGATTAGAAAAGGCTAGTGACAAGGACATAGGCTTGTATGCCGTACTCTAGATGCCATTGGACCCATTTCACCTGACAGGAGACTGAAGGATCATCTATTTTCCAACCTCCAGAGGTCTCCGTTTTGAGGCATTTAGTTTGAGATGGTTCCCAGACATCAATTGATCTATTGCTGTGGAACAGTTCATGAATTTCGATAGTGCTATGTCTTTCACACTTTCCAATTTGAGAATTATTTGCTTGACTTCAGCATAAGTGGAGCAGATCAATTCGAAGCTATTATTGAGCTCTGCTAGTTTTTGTCATGTTTAAGAGATGGGGGGATTTCACAAACTATTGTGGGACTCTTGATTTTAGTTTGGAAGGTTTAGTGGAAAAGGAGTGGCTATGAATAATGTTAATCAATTTGTATAGATAGGATGAAATGAGATCTAAGTAAGAGTGAGGTCTTCTATACCTATTACTCTGATTCTGAAAATTAGAGTGTAATGCTTGAGCACGCCAAAGGCTGCCACGCAGTCTAAAAGTAGCAACACAGGTACACCCTTTTTGTTAGCATTGTTTTAGGTTTTCCCAAACTGAAAAAGTTGAATCCGTGCCTCTTCCTGATTGGAATCCTGCTGATAAACTGATAGTAAATTGTTTTCTTCTCTGGTAATGTGAGATCAGGAAAGATGTGCTCTTTCTATTCGTTTTCCAACGAAGGGTCTGTTAGCTATTGGTCTATAATTGTTAGTGTTGTGGAGGTCCAAGTTGTTTTTTTAAGCAATGGGAGTATGATGGTTTTCTTTAAGTCAAATGGATAAACACCAGTCAATTACGAGTTATTGATTGCGTTTCTTACAGGGATAGCAGTAGATGTTGATAACAGAATCTTTTTTAAGAGTTGTGGAGGTCAAGGGACTGATGGACCGCTAGCTCTCGTGTGGTCTGTTATAAAGTCCAAGAAATCAACTACTGAGTGTTTTTTTTAAAGGAGGAAAGAAGTGTGGATATCTTTTGAGTGTTTTTTGGGTGGTTAAAATGTGGGGTATTTAACTTTTTTGAGTGCTAAATATGGGTCCAGCGACTCCAGCATGTACAGTTAGTTATGTAATGGTTCGCTAGCTTGTTGCAGAAATCGTGAGCGGCGGGGGTGGTGACTTGAGCAACCTTTGTGAGTTCCCAAAATGTCAGTCTGTACTCATGCGAGGTAGTAAACCTGTGATTTTTTGTGACTCGAGCTCACAGTTTGTGCAGAAGATATTTACCAGAGCAGCATGAATTATCTTTCCCATGCCAGAGTCCTTTGATTTTATGTGTGTCGTGCAAAGCCACCCACGCACCAAGCTGTGCACAGTGGCGCAACCTTCTGCCTCGCATGTAACATGTTCCCAAAGTTTGTTTTATGTCTACGACTCATCGCCTGCAAGCATGTGAAAGACCAAACAAGCTTTGAGTAACACCACCACAACATTTCAAAGTGGCAGTAATGTTTCAGTCCTCCAACTTTTTAGGTTTTGCCTTAGCCATGCGTACGAAGTACGCATGCGCTAGCAAAACCTCTTGAGTTCTATCTGGGCTGATGACCCGCCTCTGCCTATCATTGGCTAGCTCCATAAATGGAGGCTAGCCATTGGGAGGCAGAGGCTGTCAATCGCGTTTTCTCTCGAAAACGCGATTCGGGGGCGTTTCTGGTGCTTTTTTTAAGCCCCGCCCCTTTGTCCCGGGCCGCGCTGCGATTGGCTGCCGGCCCGGGACACCCCCGTGACGTCATTCCCGGGCCGCGCTGTGATTGGCTGGCCGGCCCCGGACCTGACTTGTTTACTCAGGTGCGATACCAAAGCTGTTCATTCATAGTTTGCTTTAAAAGTAAGTGTTCGCGCATACAGGGGAGATGGGACAACTAGAAATCACTAGGCGAAGCAATGTTAAAAATAAATTGTGTTCTTTACAAGGAAATATCCCCTTATTTGCTTTATTAACGAACTCCTCGATCCCATAGGAACAAATAAGACCAAAATATATTTAAAATGCCCGTAAGCTAGAAAAATATACGCATATTACGTTGCCATGAAGCAGATGTGACTTGCAACTGCACACCTCCCATTTTGAATACTTTTTCGACAACTGGGGAAACCTGTTCTTTTATCTGTGCATGCTGATAAGGAGTCCAGTGCCTGCAGCTGAAGGTGGTGGTGACTGCGTGATGTCACTCCGGTACAGCTCAGACTCCTTTTGTTTACTTATGCTGAGAGGCTTCCCCTGTCAGCAGTCGAGATTTTGCCTGGCACCCTGCAAGTTTGTTGTTACAGAGGCCAGGCTGCCCAGGGCAGGGCGCTCGCGCCCGGAGCGGGAGTCTCTATAGGCCGGCGTTGCAGAAGCACGAGAAGAGGGCGGCGCAAGAATTCCTGCAACACTTGGAGAACGGTGAGGGAAGGGCTATGACTGTTGAAACATGGGAAATGCGCGTAGAGTGAACAGGGAAGGTTGGGAGGGGAAGCTTGGGGTCGTGTCAGGGTGGGTTGGTGGCGCAGCCCAGGCTTACTCGTTCAATGCTGTACATTTGTACAACTTAAACTGTAGTTCGGGGGAGGTCTGTTGGGGGCATGGGGTAACCGGAGCGAGGCTAGTATGAGGCACTGCCAATTTTTGTGTTTAAATATTTGTTATTTCCAGTTTTACAGTGTACCTTTGTGTGGCGCTTCCATGTTGTATGCGTGGCATTTTATTGTAAGCTAAACGAATGTCTGCTGCTGTCATTTATTAATGCTAATTCTTTACTAGAAAAATCTAAAAAAGAGACGTAAATATGTGTTCGTCTTCCCGCGCCCCCCTCCCCCCTCCCCCTCCCCCTCCCGCTGTCCGTGTGCCCGTAGGTGCTTGTCTTTTATATGTATCTACATAAAAAAAAGCTATGCACAGTGCAGGACGTTTTTAAGTGGCACGTTAAAGTGAGGACTGTTGCTTATGCTGGAAAATAACCGTGTGATGTGGTGTTAACAATGATTGTAATTGGTGCACCGTGGATGCTTCAATCGTTACCACCAGCCTCGTTAGTGTTTTAATGGGGCTCTCATTCTGCACTTCTAAATCCCACCTTTATTTCCGAGACTGGCGGGTTCCTCGGCTGTACCGGGAAAACTGAAACGTGTTCTTTGGTGAGAAAGTGACGCCTGCAACGCAACTGGTACTCAAGTTAAGCGCTCTGATGCCTTCGGGACGAGTTCACGCTATGTAAAACTGCCAAAAAATTCCTGTCAATTTCATTTTCATTTTAGGAGACGAAGGCAAGGTATGTATGGGTCGTAAGGGGAGTTCAGCCCACCTTGGCAGTTAAGGGAAGGCCTCCGCAGTGTCATCCATGCGTGTACCCGGTGTGGAGACAGGCGCGATTTACTGTCTCTTCCCCCCCCCCCCCATTTTGCAATAAAGGTTCGCAGGGAACAATAACCCCCCGCCCAGCCCCTATTTATTTTTGTACGTGAAAACGGATTCTAAACAGTTATAGACCGCTTTTCTGAAGCCGTGTTGTACATGGCCAAAGTCTCCATGAGCGCTGTAATCCGAAATGCAAATTCCGAGGGCTCCAAGATGGTTTTTGCGCAATTGGTTATTTAATTGCGGGCACTGAGGCGTTGAGCCTCTTTAAAGTTGGTCTGTCAAAGATGACGAGCCATCCGTGTAACGATATGTTTTCTGTTGACGTTACTGCCGCCCCCCTTGAATTGAGAAACGTTTTATGAGGAGCCAGCACCTCAAGGACTGAAATTAAATGGCCCAAAAAAGTCTCAAAGCCCCCACAAATTTTGCTCCTGCTGCATGAGTTTAGACGGGCATGTTATGTCACTGTTTGATCTTTAGTGTCTGTGGCAACACCTTAAACAGAAAACCCACCTTTAAATCTCATTACTACGCAAATGTGTACAGCAGCATTTTGATGATGTGATAAGTGTTTTCATTGAACGCCATATATTATCACTAATGAAATGATGTGGGTTGAATAACTGAACACAACGCAATTACCTTCAGTGTTAAACGGAAGAGATGGCACAACGCTACAAACTCTATGCTGTACAATATGCAACCCTGTACTCCAATCCCACCAGCAACCCTGTACTCCAATCCCACCAGCCCACTAATACATTGTGTGATCCAGGGCCCATCAGTTTATTTGACTGTGTATACCTTTTCTTACTCATCCGGTTTGAGAGCACAGTGAAGTAATTCATTATAGTATATGTGCTCTACAAACACGTCACTGGTAAATGGTTAATATAACATATATCTTCAAATTTAATAAAAATATTGGTTATATTAATAGAGAACATGAAAAACACATTTTTGGTAACTTGTGGCAACGTCATCAGAACATCTAGCCCTGCTCCAGACCACCCCTTTAAACTCAAACGCTCTGGTGGATGTAGATTTGCAACACTAGCCCCCTGCCTATGGAACACCTTCCCCCTGGAGATTCGATCCTGCCAAGACCTTCTACCTTTTCGGAAAGCACTGAAGACCTGGCTCTTTAGACAAGCTTTTTAATCCATCTTTTCCACCCTGGTTTGTGTTACTGTCAATTCAGCGCCAAGATACTAATCAGTGTTGGCGCGCTCTACAAATGACTTAATAACATAACATAACATGGGGTATCCTTGAGTGTTTCATTAATAAACGTTATTACCCGGTCTGTGATATAGCATGGACTTAAGACACAGATGTTAAAAATACACCTTTTTCATTATAACGTTTTTATCCCTTTTATCACACTTGTTGCCATATGTCCATATTTTTATGGCTTGGGGTTTGCCCCTTGAAGCCAAACCTCCTGCTTGGCTCTCCCTAAGGCAATTTGTGGCCCTCCCTTCTCCAAAAGAAATTTAGTGTCTTCTATACCCTTGGTGTAAACCCATTAAAGAGAGTGGCCGATTGGCTGTGTAAAGGCTTGGGGAAGGTAAGTAAAGTGTTTCCAGTTTTATCCCTCCTGTGCAGATAGAAGATAACTCTAATGACTAGTATCCTATGTGACTCTTAGATTGTACCCATGTGTATCCCCTCCCTGTGTTTAGAGTTATAGCTGTAACGACTAGTCGCCTGTGTGACTGTTGGAATATAGCCAGATGTATCCCTTCCCCCGTGTGAAGAGATAACCCTACTCACTAGAACAAAAGAAATGCGCTCCTGAAATGTGTACGTAACTGACTCTATGTAAAGTGCTTTGATAACATGTAACGGAACGGGTGCTATGTAAAGCGCTGTGATAACCTAATCGGTTCAAGTTCCTGAAATGTGTAACGTAACTGATGCTATGTAAACTGCTGTGATAACTTGTAACGGAACTGATGCTATGTAAAGCGCTCTGATAACCTAATCGGTTCAAGTTCGCGCTATAGAAAACTCTAAAATAAATAAATAAATAAATCGAATAAAACATCCAAAACACTTTCGTATCTTTGTGCATTCACCGGGGCTTTGCAGATAGAGCATATGGTATGTAGTGATCTCTGTACAGCACAGTCCTGTATCAGGTTTTCCTCTCCATCTTCTTGTTGGGAACAGGTGAAAAATATGAAAACTTTCAAGAACTGAAAGCGCAGCACCGGACAGTTCTAAACAGAAAGAGGCTAGAGTGGAAATGCTGGCTTGCACAGGTGGCGCTGTGGCTTAGTTGGTTAACGCGCCTGTCTAGTAAATCTAGACAATCTATAGAAAACGAATTAACTTAAAACCTCACAAATTATATAAAATTCACGCTTTTTCTATTAAAATTGTGCGGTACACGATAATTCTCCCTCGGACATAAATGATTTTGATCTTAAATTCTACTTGCACTTGATCCGTGTTGCCTATGGCAGCAATTAGGTTTAAGTGGGCACAAGTAGGGGTGATGCTGCTATCTATATCAAAAGCGTCTGTTTCATAGGCACCGACATGTCTTAGATAATGGGGTATTTTATTGCTTAATACGTTCTAAGTGTGCACAACACCATATGCACTTTAACAACTGTAAATAATTTAAAAGTAGTGGCCCAAGAAGCGATTTTGACCTACGGATGGATTATATGTATAACTAGCTGCATTTTACTGACGTCACCATCTGCACTAAAAGCGTCCATTCTAGATGCTTTGCTCAGTTTCGAAATGGGCCCTTCCTACGCCTCAATAAATTATAAGTTTGCACTGCACCATATGCACTTTAACTGCTGGGTGACTGCAGATGTTCTAATCGACTCACAAATTAATTTAGGCAGCGATTGCTGGGCATTGGGTTTATGGAAATACTCGCACTAGACGCAAGAATTATACATGTGATGGTTTAAATCATGAAATCTTTTTAATCACCCACGCACGGTAAATGATCGAGTTAATTTTGATGTTAAATTGAGACTATATTGTGTCACCAACTCGAGTACCTTTCACTTTCAATGACCTATTGACAAAGCCAATCAGTTTGGCTTTGTTTAGTGAAAAGATTTTTCCAACATTAACTAACATGAGCAAGCTCATGTTAGTTAATCAGGTGCAGTGCAGTGGGAGTGCAGAGCGAGAGATTAGGCTATTGGCTTTGTAAATGACAATGCCATTTATTTGTTGTCAAAGCCAACACATAAATAAAAATGTTGTCATTTTCCAAAGGCGAAACCGTTGCATTGTAAATGCTTGTTTTTTAATGAAATGAGCAAGATAGCTAATCGAAAATGGAAAAAGGATTCATTTTACTCAATATGAGCTGAACAGGTTTATTTAAGACTGCCACATTTCCAAATCACCCGTATTTCCAGTAGTTTATGGTGGTTCTGACAATTGGCGAATCTGCTTGAATTTAAACAAATGGCTCAGAGGACATATATAAAGCAAGCCATGCACAGGTCAGATCACTTAACTCCTGTAGTCGTGTTTTTGTTGTTCTTTTTTTTTTTAGCAATATGTCATATACCATAATCGGCATTAACTAATTCTCTGTCTGCTCATACATATTATGTGTTTTTCAGAGGATAGGAATTCCCCAAGCACTGCGGCTCGTCTATTGCATTGTAACAAACCAATACCCACTATGCGGTTTGAAATAAAAATGTTCTGTTTATGAAAGAAAAAAACTCAACCTTTCTGTGGCGTTTGCATGGGCAAGGAATTCTTTGTTGGTGACTTAATCCTGGCCGCTTAAAAGGAGATAGTCAGATGAGACATTAGGCCTTGAGTAACCTAAAACCAGGGGATGCTTCTAGCGCACTGACCCTACTAGAATGCTCTAGCTTAATTAATTAATTGAAACGCGTCTCTTGATATCTGTGATCAGACGAGGCGAACCTTAGCTCTCGTGTCGAATACAAACCGAAGGCCAGGGCGAAGTACAAAAACGACTCCATTGTCGCTTCTTGTGAACTCCGCCAAGTTCTCAATTTTGAAAAATGCTTGGGCCACGTGTTTTCCAACAGTGTTGAAGAAAGACTATACACTGTCTAGTATTTCTTTGTTGACAAGAGCCATCAAAGTAAGGAGGGCTGCAGAAGCCGAATGTGCTTTGCTGGCCATGTCCTGATAGAGACCAGAGCATATCCAAGGTAAGCGTGCTGATTCAGTTTCAAGGAGAAGACATACCAAACATAAAAAAAACTAGGGTGGCGAATGATAGGTGGGTTATAGATGCATAACAGTCACTTTTTCAAACGGTGCCTTTTGAAATAGTACCTGTAATCCAGCCTTCCATATGGGCTAAATACATTCAGACTCTGGACTTGCTTAGTGTCTGTTTATATTCTTAAGGCCATTTTTCTCATTAGTTCCTATGGAACTGGAGAATTTCACTGTGCCTGACTTTGAAATGTTTGCATACTTACCCATTCATGGTGATTGAAGCTGCCCTGTTGGGTGCCTAACTTTTTCAAGCTTGTTTATTCACTGGAGCCCTTTACAGCATTTTCTGAACATGAAACCAAAACTTGGTCTGCACATCACTACGGCATTAAATATCATAAGAGAGGACACATGTTAACCATCAGAAACATTTCGGGAAAGGAATTCCACATTTCTATTCAGAGAAGGTTTGTTATCCGTTGTCTGAAGCTTTCACAAGCAATGAAAGCACTATTTAAGATTTTATTTTATTGTGTTATATATTATTTTATTTGTTGTTTTTCGTATAGTGTGGACATAATCCCCAAATATTTTATTGTATTGTATTTAATTTTATTTGCTGTTTTTGTGAACTGTGCACCTTATCCCAAAAGACAATAGAGCACTCTCCAATACTCAGAGGGTAATTGTATTTAGAATATTGAGACACAGCACAACATACATTATTTTTGATGCACAATTTATCTGCTTACCTCATTTTGGTTAGGCTTTAGGAGTTTGAGGTCTGTGGGCTAAACTAGTACCCTCAACAACTCTATGTCTATTGCGCACTTGTCTTACTCATTTAGTGAACGCATTAGTGTTTATTGTGCAACTTCAAACTGCTTCATGTTTTCTGGGTATTACCATTGTTGGTTTTGGTGAACTCACAAAATATACAGGAGGCAAAGAAAAAGCTTAGTGGTTTTGTGTGGCCTTCACATTAATCTGGGTGCACTGTGGATCATCAATTAGAATATAATCAGCACTGATTCCACATCTATCTTCTCACGGCTAGATAAAATGGCTGCCACTTACTTGGATACTATTGACATCGCTTATGGCAGAGTTTGGGATGACAGAAGTTTAATTGCTATGTGATGCATCTCTTGAAATGCAAATATATTCAGAGTTATCTGCAAATTGTTGTGTTCGTGGAAATTCGCCAGTACTGCTGGAACATATTACACTCTTTCTGATGTGTACCTAGTTTTGAATTGTTCGTTTTATTTTGTCTGTTGTTTTCAGGTACCTCTATCCATTTCACAGCCTTTGGTAGGGCTTGATGTTCGTGTTATAGACTGAAGAGATGTATCTGAGACCCTTTTAACCTACTAGATTTTAATGTACATGATTTCTTTTGTTTGCTGTTTTATTGTTATTCTTTGTTTTTAATCCACTGGGCACTTTGAGATTATACCCCTGTTTTTATAATATGTGGTGTACCCATGATGGTAACGCAACTGGCACTTTGTGATTATATATTTGTTTTTAACAATGCTTGCTTTTATGATATTACCCTGAATATCGAAATAAAGCTTTTTGAATTTGAATTTGAATTTGACTGAAGAGATAGGTGGGCCTAGGAAGAGAGCTGCAATTGTTTGTCACCGGTAGGTTGAGGCATTTAAAACTTTAGTTGATCCTTTGGACCTGAGATGCTGATTACTTTAGAAAACAATGCTGAGAAACACAGCTGCACCAGTTATATTCCACTTACAACCAGGCTGGCTGTAGCGGTCATTGGGCATTTCCTTGGGAGGCTGGAAGGGTGGGGGCTGGTTTAGTTACTGGGGACTGGTTTTACAGTGCTGCTGCAACATCGCTCCCGTAACAAAAGCAGTAGTGCTTCACACTTGCATCCCACCGTCTGGGGGGCTGGTCCGACAAAACTGCCACGGCTGCTTGGGGTTCCCATTCCGGCCCTTCTTACAACCTGGGTTTGATTGCCTTATACTGTATCCCCTTATAATGCATTAAGCCCACGTGTGAGTTATTGATCCTCCTGCTGTGATTACATAGTGTTCAAGTAATCGAGAATCTGAATTCATCTAATTTCATCCATTCTGCACAAGAGAAACAAGGCATATGATTGAATGCCATTCTGAATCAGAGAGAAAGTATATCTGAGGCGTCTAGAGACCGTTACTCCAAGAGACATCTGGGAATTTTGCAAAATGTAGAGACCCGTTAGTCCGTGCTGTTTAATATTCCCATGCCTGCTCCTAAGCTGGTTACGGGGAGTAAACAATGGCAAAACTGGCAAATGAGAAAATTGGGGACACATTCAAATATATGCAAGAAACTATACCTTATTGAGTAAACATGGAGCCATACAAGGCAATCAGAACTATTGGATGTAGATGTTATCCTATTGATGTGTCACTTTATGGTTCAGTGAATCCAGGCATGAAGTTCTGCTTCCTGTGTTGAGTTATATATGCATATGTCAGTTTAGTTTAACTGGCAAATATTTATACAAGAAACCAACTGAAAAAACATATCATTGGTATATAAGGTACCTTCCGACTGTACCACGAAAGGACTTGATGGAGAAAGGACCACCGTGGAGGGTGTTTGTAGGGTGTTCTACCAAACATCAGAGGTGACTATTCTCACAGCATATACTTATTTAAGTTAATTATTTGTAGAAAGACACCCACAGCAACATGTGATACGTTCTTTGGTGAGTCACGAGAATATTATGGACTAAATATCATGCAAAAACAGTCTTGCCGCAAAATTACCAATGACCAAAATATCGACTAGGTAAATGTATATAGGTTTAATATGCTTCACCCCTTAACTGTGTACTTTGATAATATATCATTAAGGTACATAGATGTGCAGTTAAGAATAAGAAATCTATATTTACCTTTTCTAACCTTCACAATATTTGGTTGTTGATTATTTTTCACTACAATAGTTTGTTGCACAGTATTTATTACAGTATTTCCTGACATACACCATTCCTTGACATGGATTCAGTAGCGTGTCTTGTGATAAATACATATGTGCACATATGTGCAGTATTTCAATTTACATGTGTGAATGAGATTATATTTGACGATTAGTTCATATATATTGCAATAGTTCATTCATTCATTGTTGTTTTTTTTTTTCCACGTGAAAGGTGACTGCAACCAATCACCCTGCAGGAATCCTCTTGCGTGCCTTGCAGTAATAGTGCAAGGTATCAGTGCTCACATTTCCAGTGCGTGCCAGAGAATGCGCCACCCACAAAAAGAGGGCCACCAAGTCTCTATATACAGCCTGCTTGATTTAGAAAGTGCTCTAGTCAGGAAAGTATGTGTGTCAAAGTGCTGCCTCTATGAAGAAGAGGTTATTGCTTGGAAATACTCATATTTAATAGACACCTTCCCTTCAATTGAAAAAAAAAATGTTGCCGCAAAATTATACTTCAGCCAGCTACATTCCTGTGCAGTTAAATGTGCACCTGAGTGACTGAAAGAGGCTTAGTTGCAGAATGTTTGCTTTACATTCTGCATCAGTATCAGTCCCTGTCTCTGAGACACATTGAGTTCCTTCCTGGAACTGATCAATCGTATAATTTTTGTAAGAAAACCCACATTATCAGACAGTTAAAAGTAAACCAGCACGTTTACATGTACAAATATGATAGCACAAAGTGTAGCCTAATGTATATGTTTTCATATAAAAAATGTGCATTGTCTCCTGTTTGTTTTAAAATAAAACCAGAGGTCCTTGTGTGTGGCGCGGTCTCTTAAAGCCTCACCCAGCTGGGGCCTCCTTTGTTAGACCGTCCGTGGAATGAGTTTACTCCCTGTGAAGAGTTCCATGTGTCCCAAATGTGGCTTCCTGAACTAACTCTCTGAGAGGATTTGCCGAGGCCTGGAGTCCCTAATTATGATTTTAATGTGATGAATGAAACAAGCGTGAGGATGCCAGATGGGAGTGGTTAGGACTGGTGACCTCCATCTGTGCCCAGCACGGGGTTGGCCTTCATTTGGCAGGATTCTGGAGTTGCTTAGTTGATATTGTTCCACAGTATATATTTCGTTTACCATGAAAGGCTTTCATGGTTTAAATAGACAAAATCCCCTTTGTTCGGAATGAAATTTACTGAGGTATTTTGTTTTATGCTTATAGCAGAAACGTTCCCCCACTCCCCTCACGCCCCCAGGTATACTGGTTTTTCTCAGTGACAAACAACAAGGTGAAATAAGGAATGCTTGAAATAATCTCCTTCACTGGCCCTTGCTCCCTGTGGTGGTACTTTTTACCCATAAACCCTTCTAGAAGTGACCTACCACATGCAAATCAATCTTGGCCCTGCTATAATAGGATCAGCCCAGCCTGGTCCCACCCATAGAGGAATACTAGCAGCCCCATACTGGTTTCACCCTACTTAGGCCTCATCAGTGAAGTATAGCTTGACTTCTGGGTCACAGTGCGCACAGGTCAGACTTCTGGACCTACCCACTGCACTGTGGCATCCAGTAAGCAAACAATAAGGTGATGGAAGAAATGCTTGGATCAGTCTCAGCCTCTCAGGATTGCTCAGGGCTCCATTCCTAACCATCCGTTTGATCCTACTATGCCACTGTAGACAAAGACCAGCCATACGTAAATCAGTCTTGGTCATGCTCCAATACTTGTCAGCCTTACCTGAACTAGTAGGCCAGGTCCCTTCTTAACAGACGAGCAATCCTGGACTAGTTTCAGCCTACGTAGGACTCGACTCATCAGTGCCCCGTAGCTTGAGTCTGGTCGAAGAGTTCTTGGTTGTTTAACCCCTTCGATGCTCATGACGAGCTCAGCTCGTCATAAGGTACACCTCTCGTACGCTCATGACGAGCTGAGCTCGTCATGAACCGTGGGTTTTTAAAAACTTCAGCGCACAGCGGGAAAATGCGCCACACGCATGGTGTTAACAACCCATCATGAATAGCCCAGAGTATTGGGAAGCATGTCTGAACTTTTGTCTGTCCTTCTGTGACTTACAAAAATGCATTTCTGTGATTTGAGTTTGCGGATTTATTACCTGCAAATGTGAAATGACTGCAGAGCTGGCTCCTCATGAGGTTTCCTACATATATGACTGGTAAGTTACAAAGTTAAATCTCTGCAGGACCTTTTGCACCTATCCTCATCTCAAGAATACTAAATTGAGTACCTTTAAGTCGCAAAATAGTATGTGTATGTTCTTCTTACAGTAACGTCATTGACCAGAATCAGTAATAAATACATGGGTTTGAAGCTTAGGCTATGGTGTCATTGTTCAATGAGTCATACATTTATTTCATGTACTGAAATATGGCGGCGGCTATATTGTAAGCGCAATGAAGAAACTGCAGAGGTTGAAACCAGTAGCAAATAAAACATTGTTAGGTTGTATTGTTAGGGTGGGAGACGGCGCGAATGTAGTTGCCCAAATAAGGAGGAATTCTCTTCGCACAGATGACGAAATTACGAAAAGAAGAGGCATTTAAAGAAATTTTATAAGGTAAAAGGAAAGTTATGACATCACTTACGGTCAGGTGCACCTAATAAAAAAGAAAGGGGGAAAATATTTTTTTCATAATTTAAGGATACAGGAAAAATGGTCTGTGGCATCATAAAAAACATAAGTTTTAACGAGTTGGGGACAAGTATATAGGAGCTACAGTACTCATGAAGAAAGGATAAATCTGAAGATAATTCCGGGTATTTGTGGTGAGAACCTATGTAGGCTATGCATTCTTTAGCTGGCATCAACTTCAAAATATCTGTATTTAAAAACTTTCCACTGCAAATGCACTGTAATACGCTCATTAACTCTTCGTCCCCACTCTCTTCCAATTACTGATACCATGGGTACTGGTGACACCGATGATGGAGTTCACGCAGGATTATGTGTGGGACCCATTACGGTCCCCCAGGGGATGAGAAATGACCAGAGGACACATCATTCCATGCTTGATTCCCTCTGTAATTCCTAATTTTCTCTCAAATCTTCATGAGAAAAGGACTGGTTCCACTATTTGGTAATTCCACTGGGGCTAAACATCAGCTTTTTTCTTCCATGTCCCAAACAAGAATCTCTTCTCTTGATTGCTACCTAGGCGGACTATTAAAAGTCTAATATCTGCCTATGGGTCTCGACGAGTCAGACCAATAGAGAATATACGGCAGAGACCCTGTCAGTTTGCGTTGATTTCTTCCTTTGCTTAGATCTGCCAAGAATTCATCGGCTTTGAATGTACTCTACAAGGCTGTTTGATAAATGGTGGAAAAATGCCATAAGAGCCTTGGGCTAACTTATGAAGAGAAATCATACTTGCTTTGACACACTTGATGTAGCAAAGGACTCCAACACTGTTTTGGCATATTTTCATTAGGAATGAAGATCAAAGTAACTTGTCACATTTTATGCCTACAATTAATTAATGTAAGAAATGCAGTATTTAGATCTGCGGTGTCCAAAGAAGGTCCAGAAGGGCCACACTTATGAACGTTTTAAGGATATCTACCTGAGTTAAATTTTTCATACATTTATTCTAAATGTAATTACCTGCCTAGGCAAGAGCTATTGTGAAAAACTGATGTGGATGGTGCCCTTTGGGCCTATGTTGGAAGTATCCGTTGTAGCCAAGTACTTGGCTTTGTACTCTAATTTCAGATTTACAGCTTGTTTAAAAAATATGTTCTGAGATTTTTTTTATTTGGCTTTTCATGTGGAAGTGCACATGTATGACAGCAAAATATTGAATAGTGGTGGAACTTTTGAAGGAAGACTAATTCCTGACTACCTGTTTCTTGGTTCACCACCCAAGAGAAATACTGACCTTATAGTGTCAAAAGTGTTTCTGTTGTGTAGTAAAATGTTGTATCCAGTTTTTGCACTTCAACATGTTTTCAAAGTTTCCTGTTTTATCTGCGCAGATGCAAAATATTTCTGTACACTGTAAGATAAATTAACAATGTAGTGAGTTAATTTTACACCAATTAAACAAAGCCAAGTCTCCTGCAAAACATACGCAATCATTTTCTGGAAATTTAAGCAAATGTTTCTATGCACCATAGACTGGGACTGGCAAGAAAACTAAGTTTTTGGCACAGTATGTCTTAGGCAGAACCGTTTTAGTGTTTAATAAGGACAACCACTCTTTTCACACAAATATGGCAAAGTGAAAAATTTTACAACCTTCACTAAGTTGCAAAGCTTTCTAAAGAACACTGCAGACTTTGAAAAAACACTGCAGCTTCACACAACCCTAACTCTAAAATTGAGGGAAACGTTATTTTTTTTATTTGGGTATTTTGGAAAGCGCTACTAGCCACCTTGTGGTGGCTTCGGGGCATTTTATGAGTAAGGGGCTTACGGAAGGGACATGGTGTGTGGCATTATGGATCATTTGCCAAAACTGGCAGTGGAAAACCAGTCAATAATTGGCATGCAATGGGCAGTACCTGGAGATGACCTGCTGTCTGGTTTGTTCTGTCAGGGCTGGATGGGCCTTTTATTCCACCAGGCTCTTCCCCAGTAGGCTGGGGCCCTTTGAGGATGGGCCTGAAAGCCCAGGGCCGCTCCTGGTGCCTTTGTCACATTCCCCAGCTCCCCAAGTTAACTGCAGCAGGCACATGTTGGCTTTGAGAGAGAGAGAGAGAGGAGAGGGAGGGAGGGAGGATAAAGTTGGAGTGAAAGCGATCAGAGAAAGAGAAGAGCAAGAGGTGATAAGGAGAGGCAGAGAGAATGGATGGATAGAAAGAGAAGACAGCTTGGACCCGATAAGATGACAGAACTGTGGGAGTGCAAGAGTATACCCAAGGTGAGGCAGCAGTGTTGTTGTTAGGCGTCTGATAAGCTTACCACTGCTTCACTGATGTGGGATGCCGGGATAATTGCATGTAGCCGACGGGTGTAATACATGAGCAGAAGACCATGGCAGTGTTATTCAGCACATTTACACCAGTGGTGTCACCGTAGACTTTCTGGGCAGTGATACTGGGGCTGTCAATGAGGTAACTAAGAATTCAAACAATATTCTCATCATTTATTATGAGTCACAATAAGATGTGTTTCGCAGTGCCCTTTAACTACTATGAAACGCACACACTCTGCTGTGTATCTGGTGCAGAGCTGATTTGCCCTGAAAATATGCCCCATCTAAATCGACTTAGGGGCAGATTTATGATGACTGGCGCATCCCCAGGGATGCGCCAGTCATCCTGCGCCGCTGCTCCGCCACCCATGGTGCGCCGCATTTACAATGCGGCACAGATGCGTGACGCATCTGTGCCGAAAAGGTGGCGCAGTGCTGGAGCTGCATCGTAAGCGCGACGCAGCTCCAGCAAGGCTCGGGGGTGCCCAATCTCCACAATGCTGCGTCAAGACTTACGCCTGCTTCAAGCAGGCGCAGGCTTTTGACGCAGCATTGTCCTGAAAGTGACTGAGTGAAATCTTATAGATTTCACTCAGCCACTTTTGCGAGGCGCACCTGCCCTGGAACGCCCACCCTGCGCCGGAACGCCTCCTGATGGCGCAGGGCTTTACAATGTGACGCATCTCCTAGATGCGTCACGTTGTAAATAGGGCGCATTGTTTGCGCCGCCGTTGCGTCAAATAAAGTGACGCACCGGCGGCGCAAGGCCTTCATAAATCTGCTCCTTAATTCAGAATGATTGTCTAGTCACACCAATATTCTGAATTGCAAAAAACACTTGTGCTTAGATCTTAGCACATCCGTCAAAAGTGCTCAGTTTCATTTGGTATCCTTGGGCAAAAATCAGTAAGTTTTCCATCCGTGGAAAGTGGGGGTTGTTTGCATCAGACTCAGTGTTCCATCTTTTAAAAGTAGGGGTTGTATACATCTGCTCAGTTTTCTATCTGTAGAAAGTGGGGGTAGTTTGCATCAGGCTCAGTGTTCCATCTGTGGAAAGAGGGGGTTGTTTGCATCAGACTCAGTGTTCCATCGGTGGAAAGTGGGGGTTGTTTGCATCAGACTCAGTGTTCCATCTGTGGAAAGTGGGGATTGTTTGCATCAGACTCAGTGTTCAGTCTGTGGAAAGTGGGGGTTGTTTGCATCAGACCCAGTGTTCCATCGGTGGAACTTGGGGGTTGTTTGCATCAGACTCAGTGTTCCATCGGTGGAACTTGGGGGTTGTTTGCATCAGATTCAGTGTTCCATCTGTGGAAAGTGGGGGTTGTTTGCATCAGACTCAGTGTTCCATCTGTGGAAAGTGGGGGTTGTTTGCATCAGACTAAGTGTTCCATCTGTTGAAAGTAGGGGTTGTTTGCATCAGATTCAGTGTTCCATCTTTTGAAAGTAGGGGTTGTTTGCATCAGACTCAGTGTTCAATATGTAGAAAGTGGGGGTTGTTTGCATCAGACTAGGTGTTCCATCTGTGGACAGTGGGGGTTGTTTGCATCAGACTCAGTGTTCCATCTGTGGACAGTGGGGGTTGTTTGCATCAGACTCAGTGTTCAATCTGTGGACAGTGGGGGTTGTTTGCATCAGACTCAGTGTTCCATCGGTGGAAAGTGGGGGTTGTTTGCATCAGACTCAGTGTTCCATCTGTGGAAAGTGGGGGTTGTTTGCATCAAACTCAGTGTTCCTTCTGTGGAAAGTAGGGGTTCTGTGCATCAGACTCCGTGCTAATTTGTAAAAATAAAAAAACGTCCAGGGGACCAAAGATTTTTATAACAGCTCACAACCAGCATTGCTGAATGCTGATATAGTTGAATACCAAGTCTAGTCTTGATTACGCCTTCTGACTCTTTCTTCCCCCAATGTGCACTTCCTGTCGCTTTATCTCACTCTTGCGGGACCTTTTTCACCCGACTTTCTCTCTTTGTCACTGTTTTCCTATATTCCTTTTCCTCTCCTTCTTTGCTTTTCTCTCTTGCTCTGGCTCAAAATCGGATGCTGAAAAATAACTCTCAGTCCCCATAAATGAGTGCCGGTGCCCACCTCGACAAATGAAGCACTGGCGGATTGTCGAGGCTTCCAGGGCTTTAAGCAGACCAGAACCCATTGGGTCTCTGAGCCAGAAGTAACTAAAACAGACATATAATCATGTCTCTATCGGGCCCTACGTTAATGTCCTTTTTTTTACTGGCAAATAGCACTGATTAATTTCTGAAGAAGCAAAATCATCAAGGTAATCCATGTCAGTAATTAAGTTCCAGTTTATATTTCACATATTTTACTTACATTTACAATCCCTAAGAGTGATAGTTATTTCCAGGTTGTTGTGCTTCTGTATTTCTTTTGTGTAGCATACTACTTTTGCGTTATGTATACTTTGAACTGAGTCACCTCCAGGTGTTTATAGCAGGCAATCCATGAGATCTCTGAAGCACAGGTTGAGGCAATGAAAGTGTCTTCTGGTGCCTGTCAGTGAGTGAGTTAAAAATGTCTTCGGAATAAATGGTCATCCAATCCTTGGCGTTTCTGTAGAGCGCAAATAGAAATAGTCTCATATTGCTGTTGCAATAGCGCTTCTGTGCCAATGTGTGTGAAAAAGGCACAAAAGAAAAAGAAAATGCAGCTCTTGCAGGTGAGTGGGTGTGCTGTGTGTTTTGGGGTGGTTGAAGTGAAACGAGGGAGGTGCGAGGAGTTGTATTCAGTAGAGAGTGAAAGAGGGTGCTAAAGAGGAAAGAGAAGAGGTGTAAGATATGCAGATGGAGAAGATGTGGACAAAAAAAGGGCATACAGGTCTATCATAAAGTGAACCTAACAGGACTGAGGATTGACTGAGACACTACTAGCCCTTTCACAGGACTCAGTGATGTTTTTCCCAAAATGTTTTTATTATGGCGCCAGCATTGCATACAAAACACAGTATATCTTGTCTTACATATCCATGATGAAAGTCATACATTTCCATGAGCCCCATTCAGCCGTTTTGCCCACATCCCGAAGGCTGGGTGGCGTTATACTACAGGTCAACGTGGACTCTCGCATTGTGAAGACTTGTGTTACCTGCTATCCTTTAACATATACACAACCATTATTAAAAAAAAACAAAAACAACTCTAAACGAGAGGTATCTGCCCACCGTTACCTGTCCAGTGTAACCTGCGATTTCTTACCAATTGACATACCATGTAAAGTCCAGTTGACTAAGTGGTGTTTCAAATAGGCCCAGACGCAAGGGCGCTCGCAACAGGTGTCTGCTCAGCACAATCCCATCCAATTCAGCTGGTACCACAATATCCAACCTCAGCGGAGGGGGGGGGGGACTCCGACCCGCCGTCATCATTAGCTGTGGCCGTCGTTTCTTACCGCCTCCTGTATTCCAAGTACAGTCCCCAAAAATGTTTGGGCCTACTCTTAAGCGGCAGGAGCTCACTGTAGTTCTCCGACTGCGTGCAGCAGTAAGTTAAGTCTCTAGTCCACAGTTCTATCTTGGGGAGGGGCCTTCTCATCCAGCTTATGGCTAGCCCCTTTTTTGCCAGCAGCATACTCATTTCCACTATCCTACGCTTTGCCTTCGGCAATGGCCTCAAATAACCTAGTAAAGCTAGTGCCGGGGATGGTGTGATTTCTGCCTCCAATATTCTGCTCAGTTCTTGGAACACATCACCCCAGTAGCGTTGTACCCCCGGACACTCCCACGCCACGTGTAGAAACCCTGCGTTTTGCGCTGTGCATCTCTCACATGTCGCGCACTCACGGAGCCCAAATTGATGTAATCTCTCCCAGGTGTGATATACTCTATTAAGGAACTTAAAATAAACCAGTCTATGCCTGCCGTTCATGGAGACAGACCTTGTGTTGCTGCCGCAGTAACGCCACATGTCAGGACTCAGTGATGTTTAATTCACAATGTCAACAAATTTCAGTATTGAATCATTTTCAATATTATTCATACCAAATTCAGTCTTGTTACTCATTTATCTTAAACAGATAAAAACCACCTACAAATCCAATAGTCCTTTCTGGCTTTAGGCGTATGTCAGTTGTTGTGTTATATATTTGGATGCAATAACAAAAAACTCAGAGAGGAAGCGGCAAGCGAGTAGGTTGACCTGCTATAAGAATAACGTACGTTTAGTTTACAAGTTAAGCCACGTCCCTATTTACATAGGCCACACCTCTTTAAGTGACCCTCCTGCCCCACTTTTTGCATCCCACTTAAAGCTCTGTATGTATCTGTATTCCAATGTCCACTGGTCATTTCTTGCATACATTCCTGTTCACATTGTAAAGAGCAGCCACCCTGGTGTGACAATTTTCCTGTACTAATTATAGTACATATAAAGGAGGAGACTCTCTCAAGTGGCATTTCATCCCATGCAGTGGGGGCGCAACCGTCACCAGGAGTGCAGCAACGACTCAACAAGATGCAGGGGCGTAACACAGGCCCCCGCGGTGTGGGGTGGGCCCAAGCTGCAGGGAGACTCCTCAGCACAGTACTCAGGCCTGAGTGCTCCGGATTAAATCCGGAACGGGGGCCCCTACGTGTACCTTGCTGGGAGGGCCTCGACTTTTATTACGCCACTGTCAAGATGTTTGGACCCTTGCCCTCCTCGGCCTGTAAAATCAGATGCAGCAGTTTGGTGTTAACATAGTCTGTCTGCATTCCCAGGCTCAGAAACTCTCAGTAGGTAGGCTGTAGTTATGCTGTCTGTTTTTGAATTGTGGTTGTGATTCTGAGCGTCAATTTGATACTTTACAGTAAAGAATGCATAACTTTCACAAAGAAGATTATAGATGTTTCAATCAAATTGAAAAGGCAGACTGAACAGCGTAGTAGTTGTATTTTGGAGGCATGTGGCTCTTATTATTCTGTTATATTACAATATGGTTCTTATTACTTAGGAAAGAGCAGTGCTTGTGTGGGGTAGTCCTACCGAAGTTCACATTTGTTTCTTTTTGCTTAAGGGGAATGCATGGGAACTTTTGACCAACGAAGCGAGAAGTTAAGACTCAGCCTCTGCCACTGATTTCGGCCGACAGGTGTCTGAATTAGGTGTAGAGCTGGAGAAGTGATATTTATAACCTTAGGCAGTGGTAAACGGTTGCTTGTCACAGGAAAATTTAAGGCATTTGCTGCTTTTGGGTGGAATTGTAGCAGCATTTGATGACATATGTAAACTTAACAATAGAAAACAACAATAAGATACACAAAGCAATATAATAAAACAATTAAAAGATAACAGCATATGACAACAACACTTTGTAAACAGAATGCAGCACAACAATGCAGTACAACACAACAAAAACACTTTTTAATAATGCAGCACGAAAACAGAACACAATACTTCACCGCCACATGTAATGTCCATACAGCAAAAATGTACAAACATTCTTGTCAAACATTACCTCCTGCGGAATACTGTTTTTGTAATACTGTGGTAAAACTTAACTTACTGACAAGGACATGAAATAGAGCCTGTCAAATAAATGTATTGTGATCCAGCTCATTTCCTCAATTAAAAATTCAAACCTTTTGGTCAGAAATAGAAAGAAACTTACCCCATCATATTTATTTACAACCTCACTCATGGAACAACAGCAGTAAGAAGTACTTGCCAAATTTCTGAGTGACAATGAGTTAATCCTTGTGTACGTGACAGTGCATCAGCAGGGCCTACAGATACCCCCCCCCCCCCTCCACTGCAGATCTTTGCACAATGAATCCAGTCACAAGCTGCCTTCACAATGTGTGATTAGAATCACACAGATTTGCTTTACTTACTATAGTTAGGATAACAGACGAGACCCACTGCAAATAACTGTAATTGGTTTTCCAGAGTTTTACTTAATATTTAGTACTCATCCATTGGAAACCAAAAATACTCTTATCCAAAGAGAGAAGACAAACAAAGATAGCTATCCCCAGCCCTATTGGCTTTGCCAATGTGTTTTTTTTTTGTGTTAAATCTTTTGTAATGGTATGGGACATTCTCAGCCTATTGCTTCACTCTTTATTCACACATTGTAGAAAACCCGCCTTCTAGGTTCCTAAAGACGTAAAAGGTAATATATCTTGTTTTCATTTAATTTTCTTAAATGAATATCCCAGTTTCTGATTTTCTGGAAAAGTATTTAGAAATTGAACCACTCATGTGGTAAAAGTTCAATGAGTTTGGTGTTTTTTTCTTTAGTTTTTCATGCTCCAGTAGTCTCTTTTGCCAGGGTTATTCAGTTTCTCCTCCAGTAATTTCCTTCTTTGATTAAATTATGCTATATTCCGGCATAGCCTCCTCTCTCATTAGAACTGGAACATGTAGGTCTGGCAATAATAAGGCGACCTGACCATGCTGGCCGGATACTATTCCCAAATAGCAATTTTCAGTTGTAGATATAATAACTTGAGTGCGTTCCTATTAATTGCTCGATAAATCACTTTAATTCCATGAGGCAAGCAGAATGCAGCAAGCACACTGTCTGGCACTTGTTCGTAGAGGCAGTTGTAATCTATAGATGCTGGCCTACTGGCTCAGCTGATGTCAAAATGCTGCAGGTTCTGCAATCACATATGCTTTTCTATACTCTAAAAGAATTGTAGAAATATAATTGATTGCATTTTGAAAATAGATTAATGGTTTATTTTTTTTATCTTCCTAAATGGAGTTTCTGATGCATATTAGTGTTGTGCCAGAGGGAGGCGACTTACAAGGACTTGCATTAGTTTCAAGATTTTGCCGACAAAGGCGGCCAGGAGTGCTGAGCCGACCTCTGATGAAAAAACTTGTAAATATCAAGGGCCAGAAGTATCAAAGGGTTTTACCCATTCTGTGTCGACGGAAAAATGTGTTCGGAGATATGGCCCCAAAATCGGCAACCACAAAAGGATCCATCTGCATCTCAAACGTTATATTTGCAAACTAGGCACAAGGTACTTTTTTAATCCTTGTGACTTTAGTCCTACACAAAACCATCATTTGAATGTAAGTAATTGTTGTAATTGCTCTTTGTATTTTTATCTAATTGTTTACTGTATATATCATTTTAAATATAGTTGGTACCTCCCTATCCTCCCCATCATAATTCCCTTTGTTCCGTGTTCCTCTTAATTCCCTTTGTTCTGTGTTACATGGAACTCCTGGAACACCTGGGAGATCAAGTTAGAATGTTGGAGTCTGTGGTTGCTGTCTTTGGGTTCATCGTTTGTATTTAATAAAGGCTTGTTACTTACTTTGAATCCTGGATTTCTTCATGCGACACCTCTTCAGTAATGCATTCACTGGGTAAATTCTAAATGTCTACCAGCCCTTCGCCTGCAAGCTCACAGCCCTCCACAGTTCCCTGCATTCTTAATTGATCTCCAGTCAATATTGTCAGATGGGCAGTTCAGCTCTGTAATCAGCTGCATTTCATGAATAAAATTCTTTGTTGGGGGTCTTATTATTGTCTCTGCTAGACATTGGCCTGATTGAAAACACCATCAGACATTCTAATAGTGGGGCATGTTGGACACTCACCTCTGCAAATTAAAGGTGCATGCACACGAAGGGCTAAATTGAGCAGAGCTCGAATGATGGTGTTGATTGATTTTTCTGAATAGTCGTAGCAGCAGAGGTCTTCGCTGCTTCGGTTCCTACGTAATTCTTTTGAATGGAACGCTGTAGAGTCTTTAAATGGCTGTTCAATTTAAGGTGTTGGACATCTTTCAGCGTCTGCATTACTGATTCATATAGTTTAATGTTTGTGGTATGATAACAGTTGAACAGCAAACTGTAGGCAGGTTCATGGTTCCATATAAGAATTCTTCTTTCTGAATAGCCACATAGTGAAATAATAACTAAAATGCTTGGCATTGTGGAGTATGGTATTGCGTACATTTTCTGTTTATTCCTTACAAGATTCTGAAGGGAACAGCAACTAATATGGGTCAAAATATTGAAAAGTAACTATGTAGATATGTTCTATGCCTAACTTCATATATATGAACCTTGACAATATATATATATATCTTAAAGGTAAGTTGATGTGGAGTTAGGAAGAGTAAATCTACACTTCCCCATTATGCACTTACCTTTCAATATTTTGTCTATGATATTCTTGTATCACAATATTCATATGCTTGATATCCAGTGGTAAGCCAACAGATGGCAGATGCCTGTAGAATAGCATGCAGCGAGAGACAATAGATTTTACAAACAACTGATTGCCTTTTGTACATGTTTTATGGAACCTCTAGAAGGTGGGTGATCCCTTAATCTCCTGGAGTGTTCCCTTACCCTCGCCCATACATCCACCAGGGCCTAAATGTTCATGCATGTTATGGTCCTTTTGTTCTTTTCCAAGGCACGAGACTTAGGATTTCCGCAGCAGACCTTATTTTGAACCTGATGAGCCGCGCTAAAAATCAGCGAGCATGCTGGTTACGGTCAGTTTCACTTTATACGCCTTTGAAGTGAACAAAACGAAGCCATTGATAACATTTGCAGCACTGCTGTGCACAACAGCCCAAAATGTATTTCAGCGGCCAGCCAGAAATAACTGATCTCAGTGTAAAATACTGCTGTTCTACTTTATTTGTCGTCAGTTTTGCATCAATCGACCTGTGAATAGAGTGTGCGCTCTGTTTACCAGCATAGGCAAGTTTATTTCCAGAGCATTATTTGCTAACTTTTGAAAAATATGCCATCAGTTTCATGATAAAATACAGTTTTTATATTTTTTTAATGAACTTTAAGTGCATAAGAGAACTTAAATGGCATAAAATAAAAAAAGATGGAAACTGTACAATACTGCATGCGATATTTGAATTTTTAGATGATGAAAAGGATACATTAGGGAATGATTTTAATAATTCGATATGCACAGGTTTCTCCGAGCCCTCATCACAGTTCATTGTTCCATACATATCCACAAAGCCGTACCTAGTTTCTCATTGTTATTTGTAGTGACTCTACTGTGACTGATTACCACTTGATGAAGCCTTTCCCACCAGCACATTTAGGCTGTCACTTAGGGATGGTGTGGTAAAACCCCGGGGCGCAAGTACCAGTCACATTGGGTTTGCACCAGATTTTTTCAAGAAACACTGAAAAGTAATGGGGATATCCGATTTCTTTTCACTTGCTATAGGCCTATATTTTTGCTTATTTTTGCAAAGACCAAGCAAGCAAGCAGGCAACATTAGACGTCAAATGGAATTAGGTGCTAATGTAAAATCAGGTACAAAGATCATTTGAACACGTGTGTTATGCATAAGGGCAGACTCAATAAAACACTTATGCTGTCCAAATGTTTGCTATGATATGGCTTTTTCCATATTAGCAGTCGTGATTTTCCTGACCACCCGAACATGTTGTTCTCCCACCCCAAGCAGAGCAGGGGAACTGCTTATTGGTTGTCAGTAGAGCCAGCACCAGATCTGCCTGAGTTAAATAAAAGATGGTTAACCTTCTGCTACAATGTGGTGGCAGTTCATACAATGGTGGTCTACAAGGGAGACTTTCCTGATGCATGTTTCCCTGCCTGGGTCTTTGATGCGAGGCATGGTGGTCACTGACAAGGAGAACTAATAACAACCCCAAGCACAAAGTGAAACTTGGTGTATGTCTGGGACATTGATATGTTGCAAGCTTGTTTGTGAATACCCAAAAAAATGTTGAAACGGCAAAAGATATCATAATGGCTGCTCTGCATTTAGCAATGCTGAAAGTGTATTTGCTAAAACTGGTGGGTGCCCTGTTGACCCACAAGGACGATGGGTAACTTTAAATATGACAACTGTTATTCTAAATGATGGGTGAAGGGCAGAGCCTCCGCTGACGCAGTGGGCTGACAGCATATCATCCATACCCTGAACTACCCGCTCAGGCTTTATTGGCCATATAAGCTTTATGTATCAAAATTATAACTATACTGGAGATTGCAGTCATAGGGAAAACCCTAATATGAAACGTATCTGGTGGATAAGTTGTACATAAGGAATGGGGATGCAGTCATTCCAAAGGCAGTATATAAGTATCTTTACCGTAGCAGATGCATTATTAATTCTTCCTAATTTTCATGCTGTTATCTGAATTTATCTATAAATCCTAAATAGAATATTTTCCTCTGAGTTCACTAAACTTTCTGAACAATTATAAATTGGTGGCATCATAACAACTAGTGTGTTGCAGAAAATTGTATATTTCCACATCTGTATCCAATGTGGAGGTCTCTCCCTATCTCCTTTGTTTTCAGCATACTATCCGGTAGGGAGGAACGTGAGAAATTCATGAATATTTGGGACAGTGTTAGTCTGAATACATGACAATAATGACTCTCTTGCCGCAGTCTCTTGATCAAAGGTTTTTAAGTATTGCTGGTCTTCCCGGCTGCTTGTGCCAGTGCTTGCAGTTAGTGCTGGTTATCTTTTGTCACTCTTGTTATGGTTACCTAACTGTTAGTATGTATTTATGTATGCATACTTATTTTGATGTATGTAAAGCACAAACACACCAATGTACACAATAAAAAGTCGGTAACAGGAATGAGGGAAGGTGTTCTATTCATTGGGTTTGTACGGAGGGAGTCCAGATGGATCTAGTAATGTCAGGTGAGATTGTCCTTGAAATTATAGGTTTCACCTTATCTTTAAAGTGGAAAACGAAATGGATGGAATGGATCTGTTGAGAGTTGTTGTCCCGTCAAGTGTACGGCATGGGAAAGTGTGGCTTCTTTCTTTTGTTCTTATCATACATCTCATTCTCAAGTCTGTGTTTCCCACAGGAGATGTTAATTATTTCAGCCACTTAGGTTGCTGTGTTAGAGGTTGGTGACTTAGAGAGAATGCAACAGATCTTGAATGGGAAGCAAACTGGATTGGTAAGCCAATGGAGATGTAAGTTGATGTTGATTGAATGTCCTCACACTTTGTTGAATGTTGCTGCTGTATGCAAGACAATATTCTGTGAAGCTAGATTCATGTCAAGGATGCTGGCACCATTTAAGGTTGATCTTAAAACCTACAGTTCAACAGCTCCGTTATTATCTAATATTCTTGATCATATACAATTATATTTTCACTAAAGTGACTATTCTAACAATTAAAGTTGGGATGAAAAATGTAATTGAAAGTATTGTGTAAAAAGATTTCAAATATTCAAGAGAGGCTTTCAATGGCACACAGCTGACATATTATGAAAGACACGATTGAAATAGTACAAAATAAGGAATGTTTAAGATTTTGCTGAACATTTGCCCCAAGGATATGTGTTACATGCATAGAGCCCAATCAGTACTTCCCATAGATAGCAGTTTATTGTGAATATTTTGATTAAATGAATATAGCATTAAAACTTGCAGAAACTTCATTTTACCTGAAGGAGGTTTGGTATGTTTTGATATGTAGCTCCTTATCTATGTAGCCGGAGTTCCATTTTTGGAATGTTAAATTTGTTATTAAGTAGTCCCTTTTCCATCTTCCTGATTATTTTGCCAACACAAAATTACACTGTGGGCAGTTTTATTGTGATTAAAGTTCTACTTTCTTTACATCAACAGTCATGAACCTGCATCCTGTTTGTGGTGTTGGAATGCTCTTGGGTCAGTTGTCAGAATACATTCTTTGCTCATTGGTTCTTTGATCAATTTTGGTAAATTTGTACTACACTTGAATTGGATGAGTAGGATTTCCACCATATTGGAAACTAGATAATGAGAACCATAATTCTGGAACATAAACTCAATACCCAGTCATATTTTTTTATTGGGAATGTGTCAGCTGCAATATATAATCTTTTTTAATGAAGCGCCTGTTCTGTGGTCAATTATGTTTTTATCAATCTTTATAATTCGTAAAAATGGTTTATGATTTAAACTATTTCAACAAAACATCATCTTATTTTTCAAATTAATCTTTTATTTATAATGCTTATAAATGCTTTTATGGTGTAAAGAACCCTAATAAAGTTGAACTGACTAACTAACATTGCCCAGTCTTGATGCTGTAATGCGGAAACCAGTGTATCACTCAAAATACATATTTGGCAGGGAAAGTTCGAGGATAGAATTTGCCTGTTTTTCAAGGATATCATTCAACATCCCTCAAGGGCTGACCTTTAACTTTGTTATAGAAAAGGAATCAGAGCTATTTCAGACAATTAGTGATACAATCCGGTTAACTCATTTTGGGCGTACCATCCCCATGAAGTTAAGCTGAATGACTAAAATCCCTTGGGATTTCGGCTTTCAAAAACCTTAAGATATGCCTGGTACAATAGATGAAAGTCAATCATGAACAAACAGATGCTGGTGTATAGTATACTGGCTTTTACTCCCCTTTCACGAACGGACACGGTACTTTGGGGTATTTAAAACCACTGAAAACCCTTTAAGGTCTAAGGGCAAGTCATACTCACCAAGATAAGCAAAAAAAGTTTCAGAAAAAAGAGTATCAATGTATTAATTTATTTCCTGGCTTAAATAATATCAAATTGTTATAGGTTAGCAGACGCATCCCATTCGGATGGTACAGATTCTGTTGCTGTAGTGCTGGAGTGCATTACTGTGCACACTGTGACACCCTGGCGATGTCATGCTGTCACAGATGAACATGGGTCCCTTTCTCTGTTCCAAAAGGGGCTATGGATAAACATGGCAAAAATACAGGAAGGGGATCATACCTTTAACCCATAAAGGTCCTTTAGAGGATTGTTTATATGAGGGTAATCCAGGGGAAAGAGTATGTGCCTTTCTACTTTGTTCATGAAAACATTGAGGGACGTGAAAAAAATGTCACCGAAATGAAAGCACGCCACGTACACGCCCTCCAAGTTCAAAACAGAGGGAATTTGTAAAATCGTTTGAGGCTGGTGCTTGATGTTGCCGCAAAGGGGAGCGTGCAAGAAATATAACCTATGTTTACTTAAGCGCAGAAATTACATATTTTTCGTAATTCATTTAACTGTTATTCATGTGTAATTACACATTCCACACTGCGTGCTTACGTCATTTCATGCATAAATGCATGTTATTGACGAACATAGGTAACTTACTCAATTTCTCAAAACCCATGATTGCATGAAGTAAATCCAGCTGCGTAACACAAGCCCCTGTGGTGCAGGGAGGCCTCAACTTATCAAGATCGCTCCCATTGAGCCCAATGCCAAGGAATATCTGTAACACATGGGAGTCTTGAGGGCCCCTCATGGAGGACCCCATCATTTTGCATTTCGCTACTGGGTATAACATGAATATTTAGAAAATATTTTCACTTTGCAGTTCAATTCTCCCCAGGGTTAAACGTTCCAAGTCAGGAGGGAGGGCATTCAATGTGGCCGGCGCCCGCCTGTGGAATGAACTACCTCTGAACCTCAGACAAGCTGACTCTTTGCTAGAATTTCGTAGGTGCTTAAAAACTTGTCTCTTTCCTAAGGTTTAACCTCTGATCTCCCTTCTTCCCGCCCTGACCTATTCCACTCTGGTCCACTCTTCTCTGTCTGAAGCGTCAGGATACCCATAGGGTGTCAGCATGCACTATATAAGCATTAAAATCAATCAATCAATTCTCCTTATTATTTTTTGCTTATATGTCAGCAGTTCCTAGACATGCATTGTAAATAGTGTAGGTTAGGTGTTTAGATAAGTTTGGCACATGCATTCCAAATCATCTGTGACTCGGTAGGCCTGTGGATACCAAACTTGCATTGCTCACCATTGACTCTCATACATGAACACCTTGCTGATTCAGGTGGGAGACTACAGATTTCAAAGCTACTCCCCCACCTCCCGATTGCTGCATGCAAGATAGCAGGGGCTGGTCTTGTGTGACTTGGATAATGCGCTGCCAGTAACCTTCTCCTGCTAGCAAGTGCACACCACTTTGTCATGCTTTCTCTGCCTGCCATAGCGATTTCTCTGTGCTCCTGACGGGTATGGAATAAACGTAAATGTGAATTTATGATTTCCGATCCTGCAGCAGCACACTTGCAAGCCCAACACACACTGATAGACCCAATGCAGACCGTAATAGAAGTCAATGGGCTAAATATATTCTCCCTATTCTTTTTTTGAAACCTCCCACTTTCCTCTCCCAAATGTTGGCATGTATGCAGACGCTCACCCTGGGTGCACCCTCTTTTACGCCACACACCCTAGCACATTACACTTTTATGAATCATGTAGACAATACAGACAGTACTTTGTGTGCTTTTCGAGGCATAAACCCAACATACCTCTAAAAAAAAGGACAGTTAATGGCAGCAATAGGTTTATTTTACATTAATTTTATGTTTATTGCAATTCTCTGAGTCCACTACACAAAGATATTTCCCTGACTTTCTCTTACAGTAAATTGATACTTGTATAGCGCACTACTCACCCGCAAGGGTCTCAAGGCGCTTGTACGAATGCCGCTGTGGAACCCATCCTGGCTTTCCCTGTGAGGTGTCCACTCCTGGGCACCCCCAAGGTGGAGGCCAGGCATCCTTAGCGTTGTGGGGGCCGTTGTGGAGATTAAGCAAGCTTTTGCCCAGAGTGGGACTCCATGATTGGAATAGGCACCGAGGCAAGAATGATCAGGTCCGTGGAATTTTGAGCCTCAGACCCGCCGAGGCGGGGAATTGAACCCTGGTCCCGGGCCAGACCTCTGCATCAGGGTCTGCCGCTCTAACCATTGAGCCACACTTCTCCACAACAGTAATTCAGAATTCTAAGAATATCCTATCCTTAAATTCATGAGTAAACCAGAAGCACTTCAAGAGTAAGTCATACTAACACATACAACAATCCTTGAGAATCAGGCCCTAAGTGTTTGGAGTAAAGCTGATCAAATATATGGGTACTGGGATAGGTATGCCAAAAACCTCCTTGCATGGCAGCGCCACATCTAGTTATCATTATCAGTGTAAAACTAATCATGCTTGCGCCTGAGTCTGATAATGTAAGGTATGAAACAATGGATCGAAATCACAGTAGTTGACACACGGGGCACATGAAGAACTGCCTATGCCCATTTGAGAAATGATTTAAAACCTCAGAATGTGCATTTTCATAATTTAAAGTATGGGTTCCTAAGAGTGGAATGTTCCAGTGGTTTTGTCGTAGATGACACACCTCTCACTAAGCATCTAGCAAAACCCTACAATTATAGCGGTGTCTTTAATAAATGGGTTGTTTCGACTGATGGCTAGTTAATTATCTCTTCTGTTTTGCACAATCATAGGATATCCGTTCAAATAAGTCACTCTTCCACTTGTAACAGTGGTAGTAGTGCTCTCCACAGAAAGAGCAGAGCACCGGTGTGTGAAAATTGCAAAGCTTCAACCTTTGTTGCGATCCCAGTGGACAGTCATACGCCTAATATTTGCTGATTGAACGTTTCACCACCTAGTGACTTTGTGGCTGTTCCCCTAATTTGAGCACCTTATCTCTGGCAGTAGCCTGGAAATTTAATTTAATTGTTGTGTCTTATTATTTTCTGAGAAGAGCACTGAGAATGGATTACCAAAATACTGACATGAAGACTATCATTCCACCTGGCGTTGACCTTAATTCAATGTACACAAATAAGAGAGCTATTCAATGTGTTTTGCTGTAAAGCAGTTAAATACACAGAGCAATCTCGAAAAGGAATTCAGACAAAATGGTCACCCATTTTTCCAATCAACCCAAGTTTACCCTACTGCATACCTGCCGACAGGGACACCTAGCTTAACTGAGATTTTGACACCAATACGCTACCTTTATTGCAGCATTTTGAGTTCGTTGTTCCATTCTATTACCACCACCTCGCCTGAGATTGCTGCATTCATCCATGCTGTGTCTTCTTGGGAACGCTTGGGTTCCATCTTTGATGTCTACCCCCTTCAACCTCATAGATATGCCACTGTTCTTTCAATCTCCCACTGAGCTAATAAATGGTTGTTTCTTTTAAAATATTTAAAAGGATGAGGTATGTGAATGTTGGAACCCTCGTGCCCAATGGCCTATAACATGATATGCCTGTCTTAGTAGTGAGGTGCATATAATTGTAAACTATATTAATTCTCCAATAGAATTGCACCACTTTTCTACTTTACCTACTGAATCTACATTCCATATATATATGGTCACCTCAAAGGGACACTCCCACTCCTTGAGCATCAACTGCTCTACTCTTGTACTTGTCAATTGAGTTTCTTTGTCCCAAATTTAGAATGACCAAATCCATTCCTCTGGCCCACACAACTACTCTTAGCAAAACTCCCCATGTAAACAATCAGTCCGGTTGATTAGCTACAGTTGAACGCTCCTAGTTATTTTACTTTTTTTAGAGTTTTATGTAGCGCAAACTAGACCCGAGAATCGGGTATCAGAGCGCTTTACATGAGCACCAGTTTCGATTCACAAATTAATTCTATGTCTTGTGTATTGCTCTTGATTTAGTTGTGAATTACTCCTGAATTTCTAGGCGTGAGATACATACTTTCACATCTAGGAGGTTTTTGTGAATTGGATATTTTTTAATACACCCTGCCACCCCCTCCCCCTTCACAAACCAAAACATTGAGACTAGTGTACAAAGACTTTGCTTTCACTTACTGTTGTAGTACTTCTGTATTTCTGAGGTTAACCAGGGGCAACCACGCCTTACTTATGAAATTCATGAGCAAGCCATGAGAACTACAAGATTAGGTCACGCTTACTTAAACGCCAATCAATGTGAATCGTGCCAATTGAATTTAACGATATCTTAGATATGATTCCTTCCATGCTCAAATTTGCACAGTTGCCTTCTGTTTATTATTGTGACCTATATTGGTGCTATTCTCTGTTTCATGCTCTATATTCAGTTTCCTTTTCTTCTTCCCTCGGGACCTCCCTCTGTGTTTACCTACATTACCTGCTGCCCCTAGCCCCATAAAGGTCTGTAAGAAGAGGCCAGTCATAACATGGAAGGGCAACTTCCTGTTAGAATGCCTAGGCAATTCAATGGTACCTGAGAGACAACATGAAAATAAACTCTTTATAGAGTCCACTGCATCCTCCCCAGCTAAAGCCATTGAACTGGAATGGTGTGATGTTCATGTCATTATCACATCTTTAGTTTGGTGAGGCTGCGCAGTAAGCCCTTTTCAAGTTGAAGGGTGACCTTCCACCCCAAAATATAAATAGTAGAACAATAATTTCCCCTTTTTAGTGCCATTGCTTCTTCTAATGTCAGCAATACTTGGATCATGCCACAGCCACTCTGCCTTTTCTTCAGAGCACTTTAGAAGCTGTGCAGGGGTGCTCTGCTCTGTAAATCATCCTCGCCTACCGCACACTATATCTCATCGAGCTATAATGCATGCATTTAACACCAGCACACCTCAACCACGAGATGCAAACGGAGGCGCCCCGTAGCTCCTCAAAGGGACATGATAGATGCATCTCAATTCATACATGCTAAAGCAGGACTCATCTTGTGGGCTGGAATTAAAAACCCTTGAAATGTAACAAAACGCATCTATCACCGTGTAGTGGCACAGCCTGGTTGTGGAGATGTATTTTGATGCTGAACCTAGCCTGCTTATATGCAAAAGACGCATGCTGCTCTTTTTAGCATGCAGCTGCCCTGTCAAAGGTGCATTTGCGTGATGCAAATCTCTCTGTTTGCATCTCAGAAAAATATCTGGATGCCTTCTGTCTAATCCCTTTTCAGAGTTATGCAAATTAGATACACTACCTTGACTGAACACTAATGAGGATCTCCAGTTTCTACAACACTGAAAGTACCTTAAATGCTAGTTATATTACAGGGTGTATCTTTCTCAGTTGCTTGCCTGCGCATAGCTCAATTATTTCAGAAACTAGTTCTGGGCCATTTCAGGGGTGTAGCTACCACTGCTGCAGCCAGATCAATCCACCGGGGTCCAGAGGTGGGAGGAGGCGCGGCTGATGTTGGATCTGGTGGCTCAGTGGACTAATGCGTCCACTGCAGGGGTCTGTGTTCGACCTCAATGTCACAGGTTCAAATCCCGGCACGTCCACGCAGTCTCTCATCCTTTTCCCAGGTTCATAAAATGAGTACCAGTGAGTTGGGTAAAAAAATATATATGTTATTCAGCGCCCTGATGCCCTCTTGGGGTTTAAAGTTTGCTTTACAAATATGCATGTTATGCTATTTCATTGGCTGCCTGTTCTGGTTTTCTGAAATAAGAAAGTGCACGCCAGAGGCTTGGGTGTGTTCAGTTTTCAAGGGGAGGGGTACAGAGGACAAATATTATAAGGGAACAATACAAACAAGAGAGGAATAGATGAAAGAAAAGGAGAGGGTGAAATAACAGGCGGTAGGGCAGGAAAAGGTGACAGAATGAGAGAAAGAAATAAGGGGGAGCAAGATAAAGAAAGAGGAGGATGAGAAAAGTGGGCAAGGGAAGATGAAGATAAAAGAATCAGAAATAAGAAAAGAGAGGAGGGAGATGAGGATAAGCAAAAGACACAAGAGGCGGAAGAGATAGGGAATGAAGAAGGGGATAGCAGGCGAGAGCACTAAATGGATAATGGAGATGAGAGGAGAATGAGGTCAAGATAGGGAGGCGAGAAAGAAAGACAATTAGAATGGGGAACTTGGAAACCCATACGTTGCGTGAGTGCAGCGGGTGCAAAGACACCGGTGTCCAGAGGTGTAATGGGCGCGCTGTGCCTCGTTTATAGCAGTATTTTAATACCGGTTGAGGGGTATGGTTTAATTACTTGCGCTAGAGCCCATGCCCCCTAGGCCACGCCACTGGGCACATTTACTTGTTGATCAATTATCACCATCTGTCCGCATGTCATAAATGATGTGTCTGTGTTAAAATCACAAAGTATGTTATTGACCGTTGAGTGGTCAGTATCTCCGATTCTCAAACATGCACATACAACCCACACACACCTCTACCACTCACATCCTGCAAGAGGTCAAGTCTGTTACTGTCCTTGGAGGAATATAACATGTGAGCAGGAGCACTTGTTTAAAACATTTTCAATAATGAAATCAAATTGCAGGCACTACTTTTTAACAGTGAGGATTACATTTTTTTAAATAGTTAATGGTTTACAAGTTGTCTTTCAAACCATGTCTTAAAATAGAATAATGTTATTTGTGTGTGGATGTGTGTATGAAAATATTTTAATTTAAACTTCAAACTTTGGCATAAATGTGGCCCGTTTAGTAAGGGATGACCTAAGAATGAGTTATGTAGGGCTAAATATAGATTATTTTACTTTTGTGATAGAATTTGACTAAAGTAAAATCATTTAAAAAAGATCTGGGGCCTCCTGCACGAAGAATGTATTAGGTAAAATAAGTCGTAATGTGCGCACCTACTTTTAACCAAATGCATTTTTAATTTTTCAAACCTTCCTATGTACTAAGAGGTCAGTTCACAAAATACAGAATAGTAGTGGGTCGCAATTCGACCTACATCTTTAATATTTATGAAGTAGGTCGCAATGTATAACCCACTACGATTGGCTGCAATCTCAGCATGCTGGCCTGCAGGGGTCAACAGACCACCATGTCTGCGATTGCTTTTAACCCATTAAGTGCTGCCGCCGGCCAACGGTCGTCACGAGCACTACCTCCCCAATGCTGCGCACGACCGTTGACCGACGGGCCAGCATTCGTTATTCGAACGTTCAGCACTGGGCGCTGAACGTTCGACGCTGCGTTGGTGTTAAATGAAGCATTTATAATTCAGCCCATATTTCCTAAGAGAAAAACGAGATGCATTTAAAAAAATAAAATGAAATTGTTTACTAACTTATTTTTTAGGCTAAGGCCGTGGTATTTTGCCTCCAAATTTTTTTTTCACCATTCGCAAAGGGGAAGGGGTCCCTTGGGGATCCCATGTTATTTGCGAATAGGTTACCACCTCCTTTGAGTTGGTGGTAGAAAATGAATGTTTTTTAGACCGAATTTCAGTCACAAACCATTTACATACCTTAAGAAATTGGTATTTAGAAGATACACCCTTAAAACGCCCCTTCCAAATAGCATTTCTTTAATGTTCCCTAAACCAATTTAACAAATCAAAAACAGTTTTCATGTCTTAAATGGGTTTTCTACAAAGTTTTAGCATTTGCAAAACTTCAGATTTGCTGAATCAGAGGGCTTGTGAAGGCCCTTACATCTATATCTCAAATAGTTAGTTAAACCAAAAATGACTTCTACTCATCTAGCATAAACAACTTTCAAAAACGAGCACAAGAAAGACATTTTGGTTGGTTACAGCAACACATTTCAAAATCAGTTTTAAAATACTACACGACTGGAGAACCATACCTGCCCTTGTCCTAAATCCTTTTTGGGCCAGAATCATACCTGCCCTTGTCTTAAATCCTCTTTAGGCCAGAACCATGCCTGCCTTTCCCTGAGTACTTGTTGAGTTTCGTTGAAAAGTATATCCCATATTTATTCTTGTACGCAATATAAGACTACCTTCTCAAACAACTATGAATGTGGTATTGAACACACCTCATCCACTGTATAGAAATGTACAAATATGTGTCCGTCATTTGATAACTATGCTAAATAAAGTTGATAGTCTATTTCAAAAGGGGCATGGGCTGTACGATATACTCCTAATTCTGATAAAAGTTAATTTGTTGGGGAGTTTGCTGATATCTTTGGTATAACCACTGTGAGATCTCTTGTCAAGTTTCCAGCACCACCACATTATTTCAATTGAGGTAAAATAGCAAAAGAGTCACCAATGCCCGCATTGACATTTAGTTTAGAATTGAACTATAACATTTTGTACCAAACTCAGTTCCTTTTTAATATGCCCTAGAACAGTGGTTCTTAATCTGCTGTCCACAGACCCCTGTAGTACCCCAGCACCTCCTCAGGGGATTCACAACTGTTTTGAAAATTTCCATTTTTTGCAGATTAATAAAGTATATATAAATAAAGAAGCAAAATGTAAAACTAACAATCTACAATGTTCTGTAAATGTGAAGGAAATTGAAATTGGAGGCAAAAAAAAGTTGAGATCCTTAGCTTGATTTTTGGGAGCAGCGCAAGTACCGCAAACAGAATGTAACACGGACAATGGATGGCAAACGCTAACAAAAAGAGAGCATGCATTAGGAGGAAAAAAGACAGAGATATGCTAAAGTCTAGCATACCACTTCGACTTTTAGAATTACATTTCGAATTTAGACAAGCTCTAACCTTCCCAGTAAAATTAAAAATTTCTGTATTATTGAATTACATAAAATATTTCATAATTTGTTAATTTGTTTGATGTATGCTTGTTTCTGCATTTTTGTGTATTGTTTTGAGGTTCAAATTGTATGAACTGCTTATACTTAGACCCTCGTTTTCCAGTGGTGATTCAGTGGGGTTCCCTGGATTCCAGTAGTGATGCAGTGGGGGGTCTACAGAAGTTAAAAGGTTAAGAACCATTACCCAAGATTTCCTAAGCTATTACACCCAAACATTTCCCAATGGACGTTTATTTTAGATCCTATAAGGGATATAAATTCCACAGTTTAAATCAGTGCAGCTGTCAAAGCATACAATGGTTCCTATTGATATTTAGTCATTAAATTTAGCACCCTGTCACTCACAACCATGAATTACCAGATATTGAATCATTACTGCCCAGAGCAAGTATAACATAGACATTTACCATGTTCTGAAAAATGTATTCCGCCAATGCATCTAATATTTAATTAACTATCCTGCATGTGGTAGGGTACATTTTCAATTTGTTTCTAATGGCTTTCGAATGATCCATAATTAGACAGACTGAGCACATAGAATAGCTGAGTTTTTCTGCAAACATAAATCTCTGCATACAGAACATGCTCATGATATAAGGCCTGCCATGAAGAGTCATAGGTTTGTCTCATTTATTTATAATTAGAGCAAAGACAAAAAAGGTACTAAGTGGAATGGCTTAAAATATTCATAATGTGAGTCTTCATTACTGAACTTGTCCTAATCAGTAGTGACAAGGGCCTCGAAAATGCTGGAAAAAAGCTGGGCCAGACAATCTGCTCAGGTAATGAATACATGGCACCTCTGCACTAAAACCTAAAATATTTGATTTTCTACGAACCCTTTCCATGTATAATCGTTCATTTTTCATTTTTACAATCAACATCTTTTTTCTATGGGAGATGGTAGATATGTTTCATTTATGTTTTCAATTATGAAACAATGTGACCTGAACATTTGTGAAATGGTTCCATAAGTCTTTTTCCACCAGGTTAAATTATGACTCTAAATAAAAAAAGATTTTTACTAGCTGGTATTTTTGGAATCCCTGCCGGCATCTAGTATATTGCATTTCCCCAACATAGCCATGTAGGGCTAAAATATTTGGTATAATTTGAGGAAAGCCAAGATGTGTGAAACATTTTCAAGCTGTGCTTGAATCAACTTGAAATTCTGCTTCTGATCAATTTACTTTGATATTGCCATATGTTTTTCAGTTTTAACCAATGTATCTTCCATAATGTACAGTGGGGCGTATTTACTATTTTTTCTTGTAATACAGAGTAGCAAGCAAAGTTGCTGCACTGTGTGAAATGGAGATAGATGAAATATGCCATAAAAGCTATGGCAGACTTTTGCTCCCTCTTAGCGGTGGCTTACTAATACCAACACAGGCTCCCTTGCACCATGGTACAAGTTTTTTTTGTGCAAGAAGGCATACCTTCTTACACAAACCAATCCTCGGAGTAAATTTCTTCTTTCTATGCATTAAACAGAATGCATCATGCATAGAAAGAGGAGGTAATAGGGAGAAATATTTCTCCCTGTTATGCCTCTCTATTGTTGGTGCATGTTTTCGGCACAATCCCAGGTTTACTGCCTTTAGTAAATCTGGGATTGCATCAAATTCTATGGGTAGATGCCTAGGAGTGACAATGCTCCACCCATGGAACACCTACCAATATGAAATGTGATGTGCAAGCTGCTGTGTTGCATTGTATTTCTTTACAAAGTCATTTCCAGGATGTGCAAATCGCCCCTGCATGGCTCTTTAAATCTTATTGAAGACTTTCTGTAGTAACACAAGGACAATGGAAAGGCCTAGTAAATCTTTCTCTTGTATTAATGGAAGTAGGACTTACACAGTGTTTGGCTGCAATAGCAGGGAAGCAAGGACAACTACATATTTTAAATTAACTCACTGTGTGGAGACCATTTTAAAAATGTTGTCAATAATCAGAGTCGGTGGATAAAAAAATCACTGCTGATCAAAGCACATTAATATGGTATTAATTTAACAAGATGATTTTTTTATTCTCTCTCTCTCTCTCTCTCTCTATATATATATATATATATATATATATATATATATATATATATATATATATATATATATATATATATATATATATATATATATCAAAACAAAACCCTTTCAGGCATAGAGTGACGCATAAATTATGCAAAAAAGAAGGAGAGAACTCTGGGTAGGTCTCAGTTTAGGTGGAAAGCAGCTCCTTTTAGAGCACTCTCAACACCAGCGACACTCTAGATCTGCTCACCTCAAATGTCTGTTTTTCTATCAAAGTTTTTAAGCATAGGATTAGACAGTGCTATCCATGCCGAGATAGAAAATGACAAAGTCTTTCGCCATTTAAACAGCAAAGTCTTTAAGCATAGGACTAGTACAGTGCAGTCCTTGCCGAGCTGTCAAATAACAAAAGCCATTTATCACTCCAGGCACAATATTACAGCTTTGAATTGGTAAAATACCAACTCAAGCCAACCTGAAATGATTAAAAGCAACCCCTGACACAGTGTTTCGCTCTAATTAGAGCTCTTCAGAGAGGTATAGCTTTGTCCAGACACAAGGGAGCACCCAGTATTAAGTCAAAACAAAACCCTTTCAGGCATAGAGTGACGCATAAATTATGCAAAAAAGAAGGAGAGAACTCTGGGTAGGTCTCAGTTTAGGTGGAAAGCAGCTCCTTTTAGAGCACTCTCAACACCAGCGACACTCTAGATCTGCTCACCTCAAATGTCTGTTTTTCTATCAAAGTTTTTAAGCATAGGATTAGACAGTGCTATCCATGCCGAGATAGAAAATGACAAAGTCTTTCGCCATTTAAACAGCAAAGTCTTTAAGCATAGGACTAGTACAGTGCAGTCCTTGCCGAGCTGTCAAATAACAAAAGCCATTTATCACTCCAGGCACAATATTACAGCTTTGAATTGGTAAAATACCAACTCAAGCCAACCTGAAATGATTAAAAGCAACCCCTGACACAGTGTTTCGCTCTAATTAGAGCTCTTCAGAGAGGTATAGCTTTGTCCAGACACAAGGGAGCACCCAGTATTAAGTCAAAACAAAACCCTTTCAGGCATAGAGTGACGCATAAATTATGCAAAAAAGAAGGAGAGAACTCTGGGTAGGTCTCAGTTTAGGTGGAAAGCAGCTCCTTTTAGAGCACTCTCAACACCAGCGACAGCTCGGCAAGGACTGCACTGTACTAGTCCTATGCTTAAAGACTTTGCTGTTTAAATGGCGAAAGACTTTGTCATTTTCTATCTCGGCATGGATAGCACTGTCTAATCCTATGCTTAAAAACTTTGATAGAAAAACAGACATTTGAGGTGAGCAGATCTAGAGTGTCGCTGGTGTTGAGAGTGCTCTAAAAGGAGCTGCTTTCCACCTAAACTGAGACCTACCCAGAGTTCTCTCCTTCTTTTTTGCATATATATATATATATATATCTATATATCGCTTCCACACATCCGTAATTCCACGAAAGTAGACTGCACTCCAAGTTAGTGATTATAAAAACAATTTATTGGCATTAATTTAGCAATCTATATTGACATTGATTAGGGTAAGGTGACGATTTCCATTGCCTAAAAGTTGAATTTATATGTGAGGCAGTGACATTTATAGGACATTACACTGTTGCAAACACTGCAGAGCTTCTGATGCTTTGCATATTGATTGAGATTGATACAAAGTATACATATGGCGGCGTTCTGGCATAGGAAGGCAATAGCAGCAAGTAAAACCCAAGCACAGCCATCTGGAACCCGTATATTTCGGTTTATAGAAGATGAAAACACATTGCGCACAGCTGGAATCGAGAGAAATCTGCCTGCTATGAAGTAGATGATAGTTAATGACGACTGTGGTCCCGCATCAGCTACAAAAAGGACGGGAAAGAAACATTGCTGATGCATCTGGCATTGTCCATCTGGCCCAAGCACTTTAGTATGAGGGCCCACGCGTTTCCCTCTGAGGTCCAGATAAAGTGCTACACATATTGTAATTCCTGCTGGCGATTCATGGCATCATTTGAACAAATCTAACTTGCTGTATATCAGCTTATTTTATGGAGGGAGGGGGGGGGGGGCTGGAAGGTCACCCTAAAAGTAACACAAATGGTAATTTGTGTTACTTTAGCATCAAGGGGTAAGATGCTACCTCCAATGCTTTTTGATGGAAACCAATATCTACTAACAATGGTAGACAGGGCTTTGTGTCAAAAAATGATGCCTCCTCAAAACTGGTGCCAACAAGGAGAAATGTTCTTATTTATTGTAACCTTTCCTGAAATGCATGTGTGCTGCCTGTACAGCACACATACAATGTGGGATCTTTTTTTAGGTATGTAGAAGCATAGTATTTTGTACTGGAAGGTTATTCTCCAGTTCAAAATATATGCTAGAGATCATGAACATTTCTTTGCACTGCAGTGTAAAGGTGTGAGCACAGGACTAGGAGGCATGGTTTCTCCACCAGCACTAGAGGAGAGGTCTGCAAAGCTATATCTTACTAGACATGACTGCAATATTTTCTGTTTCCACCGCAACACAGTTTGGTTGCTGCGCAAAAGTGTGCAACATTTGTTATGAACTCTGGGGCAGATTTATGAAGGCCTTGCGCCGCCGGTGCGTCATTTTTAACATGGGAAAAAGTGACGCACAGGCGGCGCAAGGCCTTCATAAATCTGCCCCTCTGTCCCTATATTAAAGATGCATATGTTTTTAAATATTTTTAGATCACATAACACACAAAAATGAACAGGGTCTCATTTACTAGATTGTGACGCAAGGTAGTGCAGGAAGGCTTTCTGTCGTGCTGCTGTGCATAAAAAAATAAAAGGGAAGGAATGCACCTATATACATGATACGAAGCATTCCTATACTGAAGCTGTGCGCCAACTAGACACCCTTGCACCATGGTGCAATGGTGCCTAAGTTGCTTGGTTACTTGTTTTTTTGCAGGTGGGGTCACCATCCTTCACACAAACAATCACCAATGGCATTTTACTCTTTCTATGCATGCTACAGACAGCGGCATGCATAGAAAAAGGAAAAACCGAGGAGAAATAAAAGTATTAATCCTTGTTGCACTACTCCTTTGCCTCCCCTGTGGAGGTGTAGTATTCTGATGCATTCCCAGCTTTACAAAACGTTGTGAATCTGGGAACGTGCAACGTTCCATGGATGTTGCATTGGAACACCCACAGCAAATCCCATGGTACGCCCCTTTCACGCAGATTAATGCGTGAAAGAGGCCCATATTTACAAGTCCATTGAAATTCAAGCAGTGTGACTTTATGTGGCCTTGTCAATAGGGGCAAGCCTATTGCGCTGCTGATGCGTCAATAAAAGTGACGCACCTGCGGTGCAATGGGCTTGTAAATTAGGCCACCAGTGTTTATTCAGTGATAAATTTTGGGTAATGCTAATTGTTAGTTTCCAATCTTTGCTACTCAGATTTTGGACTGACTTTTTAAATTGCTACAAAATAACAATTTGGGCCATACAATATGGGTACACATAGTGAAACAGCTGTTTGAAATCAAGGGATGTCTCTTGTAGAAAAAGAGAGGAGGACACCCCATAGCAAAGGAAATAATACAGTTTGATGTGACAAATAGGAAGTGGAATACAGAACTCAGAGCCGCAGTAACAGCTAATTTAATGAAGTTAGAGGGCCAGCACATGGCACTATCTCTGAGCCTTTTTTGAAGTCAGCTGTGATTACTACAAATGCCTCTACAGACACAGCAGCAATCACTTGGGAACTGCTTTCACATTGCCATTGATTTCACCAATAACCCCTAGTACCCTGGCCCAGGAGCAGCCCACCCTGGCTGATGTATATGTCCAGAAGTCAATGGTCATCCAACCAAAATAAACACCAGGGGCTATGCCTCTGGAGACTGTTATCATCATCCACAGCAAATTGTAATTTACATCAATGTACATCTGGCGATGCAACAGCATCTGGTGCCTCCTCTTTCTTCTCTGACGCAATCACCAACACGACCTCTCCTTTGCTCTCCACTCTTGCACCTTGATCACTATTTGTAAACTTTCCAGCATATCTCTATTATTTTCTCAAATGTTCATATATGTGCACAACACACATAATTTCAGTACACATTGTTTCACACAATTATTTCCATTTGCTGTAATATACTTTATTAAACTCCCAAAACGATTTTTCAGCTTTTACACGGATAAGGATGCTTGGAAACTAGTTTCATGCTGTGTTGCTTGGAGTCCTTTCGATATAATGAATATTGGCAGCACTCAATTTCAACAGATTTTTCTCTTCCTTTGGAATTACTGTTGAAATATTGCTGCCTTTTTCAAGAAGTGTGTTCCTCTGCTGATTAGTTTACTAAGCACAGAGTGTCTGGCTCTCCCTGTGGTGTACAGCTCTGCTACTCTCTATTACACTGAGCGCCCCCCCCAAAAAAAACCCAGTATTTACCACATGACGCAAACTGCATACTACCAACCTGCCATGGTGCCCTTCATTCTTTCCAACTTTTGTATACATTTTATATCCCAGCATCATTACTGTAATTTTTTCATTTTGCTCCATGATAGACTATCAGCCCTAGGTAATGTGGGCAGCTTTTTGATTAGAAAACGTGTCAGTAAAAAATGGAAATTTCTGCAGAACTTTGCGTAAATTTGGACATTTGCTAACCGTGCCTTGGTGTAGCGATTTATTCATCAATTGTTAGCCCAAGTCAAACACTAACCTTTCAGTGTATGTATCCTAGTCTTTGTAGTGTAAATCTATTATGATTTGTCTTCCTCTGTGTTAGAAATGTGGTCTCTAGTTGCCAGTGGTATGCAACCTGTCCAAGTAGGGACCATACCTCTAGTCAGGGTAAGTGTGTTACACACTTAAGATAACCCCTGCTCACCCCCTTGGTAGTGTGGCACAGCAGAGTAGTCAGGCTTATCCCAGAGGCAGTGTGTAAAGTATTTCTATACACACACACTTGGTAACAATGTGAAAACACTACAAAAGGACTTCACTTCAGTTTAGAAAAAAGACAATATGTATCTGATTAAAATAAGACCAAAATGACAAATATCCAACATACATAAGTCAAGATATGAACTTTGAAAGGTTAAATAAAGTTGTAGTTCTTAAAAATCAATGAATGTGCTTGATTAGGACAAAGCACCTTAGATGCGTCAAAAATCAAAGATGATACGAGGCGTAGGGGAGGTGAAGCATCGAAAAAGCAGATGAGGTGATGGTTCCTTACTGCCAGGCTGGGGGAGGTGATGCATCATTTGTGGCCACAATACCTTGGTTTCTTACTGCAGTGTCCATGAAGAAACCGGTGCTCATGGATGATGCATCAAAAATCAATTCATGCTGCATCGATTCCAAAGTGTTGAAGCAGGCAATGCATCGGGCGGTGCGATGCAGTGCTCAAGACTCATGCAGCGGCAGTTCTTCAGATGCGCTGCAATGAAAAGCTGGGGCCTGCGTTGTGAGCAACAGTCATTGCAGCAAGAGGGGAACATGCTCGAGTGCAGGCTGGGCAATGCATCAAGTTTTGGCAGTGCTGCGCCGATTCCGAATAACGCTCGGAGTCGATGTGTGGATATCTTTCATTGTGTCTCCTGAACTCATTTCCAAGGGCCCAGGAACAGGAGTTGGCACCACTTAGCAGAGTAGGACTTCGAGCAGCAGAGTCCAGGTGATTGCAGGTGAAGTCTTTGATAGCCCTGAGACTTCTTAACAGGAGGCAAGCGCAAATAAAGCCCTTGGAGAACCTTGGAAGCAGGATGTAGAAAGCAAAGTCCAGTCATTTCACTCCCCGGACAGAAGTAGCAAGAGGCAGGCAAAGAGCAAAGTGACAGTCCCTCCTGAAAGCAATCCAGCTCTTCATCCTGGCAGAACTTCCTCAACCCAAAAGTGTTCTGAGTATATGGTGTCAGAGGTCCAGTACATATACCTGATTCAGCCTTTGCATCAGACAAACTCCAAAGGAAAGTCTTTGTAGTGCACAAGACCCTGTCTTGTCTTACCCTGGCCCCAGACACACTACAGGGGGTGGAGACGTCTTTGTGTGAGGACAGGCACATCCCTATACAGGTGTCAGCTTCTCCCACCACTCTAGCTCGGAAAGGCCCAGCAGCCTGGTGATGGGCTATCAAGATATGCAGGACACATCTCAGCTCCCTTTGTGTGACTGTCTAGAGTGAATGCACAAACAGTGCAACTGACATTTTTACCCAGACGTTTTTTTTCAGAGGCAGGCAGAGGCACAAAAATGGTTAAAGTAAGAAAATGGCAACTCTCTGAAAGTGGCTCTAACGACACCAAACTCAAATTCTCTGTCAGCTCCCAATTGGCAGATACACTTGTAAGAGGTTACAAGGCAGCTCCAATTCTAACCTATGGGAGAGCTAGGCCTTGATGTAGTGAAAAGTGAAATTGGGTTTATTTCAGTACATGTAAAACTCAACAGAACATGTCCTTTTAACTACACTGCACCATGCCAAAGGGACAACGTTGGGCCTACCTAAGAGGTGTCTTACATGTAATAAAAGGGAAGGTTTGGGTATGAAAGTGGGTGCACTTGCCAGGATAAAATGGCAGTGTAAAACGGCAGACACTGCACTGGCAGGCCTGAGAAATGTTTGCAGGACTACTCCTGTGGGTGGCACAATCAGTGCTGCAGGCCCACTAGTAGCATTTGACTTACAGGTTTTGGGCAGATTCAGATTCAGATTCAATACCACTTTATTTCGATTAATTAAAATCATAAAAAGTACAGGTTTTGGGCACACACAGTGCGCTGTTCTAGGATCTTACTAGTACATCAAATATGCCATTCATGGAGAAACCAATTACCACTACATTTTACACATAGAAAACTTGCACTTTAGCACTGGTGGGCAGTTTTACAAGTGCCTAGAGTCCTAACACCAGCAAAAACTAAATGCAGCACAGTCAAAAACAGGAGGTCAGAGGCAAAAAGACAGGGCACCATGCGAAAAGATGCCAGGTCTGACACACTGTTTGATTTTTTTACAGTACTCATTCATCACAGTGGTGGCACTTTGAAGCAGACTGATTGACTGAAAACCAGAATTCGAAGAATCAGTGAAAGAGAAACCCAGTATTTATGGCTATTCAGATGTGAATGGTGCAATCAGTGTATCACCAGACATGTTTATTCTGACATCTATGGCAAGTCACTAAAATATTAGTTTTCCCTTATCTGGTAATAGGTTTCATAGTTACATTTTCTCTTTATCAGTAAGTGGACAAATATGCATGTTTAGGAAACTGACCGTAGTAACCTGGTCTCTGAGTTACCAATTGTGTTTTTCTAGGATAGACATCACAGCATATTTATGAAATGTATCAATTCCTACATAAGCATCTTAAATATCCATAACACAAATTTGGCCTGGATTGAAATCCAGTATGTCATACTAAGCGGTGCAAGGCTTTTTTGGGGACATATGTAACCTGATTTCGTAAGCACAGACCATTATTTTGAGCGTTGTTGTGCTTAGGCCAGGTGTTTGTTCCTGTTTATTTTTTTATTCCTTTGATGCTAAAAAATGTATTTTTTTTAAGGTGTGTTTAACAGGCAACGTCCTGGAGTAGATTAATTGGTCGAATATATCTGGTTGGAAAGGAAGATTGAAGACAGCAGGTAGACATTTTTTAGCTTCTGGGAAATGTGCTCGGTAAGATTAGAGAAGTGGGTATTTATAAGATTTGTAGGCCATATACTGTCAGGCATTAATGGCTATTAATTGCCTTTTCCATCCATTATGCTCCTTGACCTCTAGCTGAAACATCTAACACTTCAGTAAGGGCATTAACCAATGTGAGCCTTAAGCAGAGAGTAATAGTGCTTAAATATTTTACTTATATGCACATGTCAACATTTGTGTTGGTGTAACTTTGGAGGTGGTGTCTAGTGGCAATCATTCACAAATAAAGGTATTTGTGTGGCACTGACTATTTATCCATACAGCGCTTGTTAGGAATCATTTTAGGGATGGAAGACTTGTAAAGCAAGGTCCTTCGGCATAGACCAAATGATGAATGTATGACTGTTGCATTTCTGAGTTAGTCACAACATATGACAGCCACCTGGAGAACAGTATTGTGCCATGTAAGGGACTGCATCTTCTTCTTTTCACATAGTTGAACTTGGACTAACCTGCATGTCAGTCTGTACCGATCCCGTCACTTTACTCTACTGAAGCAATTAAACATAAGAAGTAATGAATTCAAATGCCTTCCAGAATCAATCAGCTGTAACACTGCTGCAAATATTGTATTCTGTGGTGACTATCAGTGTTCTGTAAATTACCGTCTTTCATTGACAGTGGTTAATACAATAGATGCATAAATGACATTCTCATTATTGTCTATTTCTAGTCATGAATCATAATTAATTCATTAAAATACAATATCGACGTGAAATCATACTCTGCGTGTTTTTAAATCTTGACACAAAAATGTGCTTTTAACCTATTTGCATGTGATGCGCAATTGTAAAAATGTGCGGCACTTGTGTTACAAGGACTATTTCACCTTTAAATAAATACTGTACAAAGAAACACTAATTTTAAATTGATGACGGTGGATTCATGAATAGATGATATTAAGGTCTGGCTTGACAGTATAGATGTTTCTAATACGATTTGTTACCAATTCTTTAAAATATATAAAAAGTTGCTTTGGCTCCACCCAGAGGAATATTACCCTTTTACCTCACGAAAATGGCTATTGGGTGTATCATTTCACCTTGTATTAAGTGTCTCCATTGGCAATCATGAGGGACTATTTTACATCTGAAAAGTACATTTAAACATGATGCTTAGCAAGTTCAATTCATTATCTCCTATAAGCATTCTAAACACCATGCGGTCTGTTTTAACCCCTTTTCTCGACCACTAGAAAAGCTAATAGTGCAGGTATTAATGCCATGAACATCAGTTGTCCATGCAATGCATGTAAACAGCATGTGTGAATGTGTTTTTAACCCCTTCGACGCTGATGACGAGCTGGGCTCGTCATGAGGTAGCCTCCTGCTACGCTGATGACGAGCCCAGCTCGTCACGTAACATGCGAATGAGTAAATCTCAGCGTACGGGCGGAATTCCGCCCGCACGCATGCGGTTAATAAGCGTTGGCACGTTATACCCTGACCTGTTCGCTTTGCAAACGTTTGTTGTTGTGGAGGAGGAGTACATTTTCCCTGTGAGGAAAAACAGGCATAAAATGATTCAATTTACTTTGTGAAAAATTTGAAAAGACATTCTTTACTTTTTTCGTTTTATAGGTGGAAATTATTTTAAATAGTTATAGAAGAAGATGAAATTGCAGCAGGGAGACAACTGATCATGATGGTAGATTTGTCACAACGAGTTTGTTTTTCAATTGCAAATATGTTGAAAATAACTTGACATATTCAATTTAATTTTTTGACACTTGGGGAATTCCATAATATTGTCAATGCATGGATAAACCAAACAGAAAAAAACACTAGCTATTACAAATGGTTTATAGCTGCTTTTGAAATCTGCAGTGCTAGCATTTGTATATTTTTAATGAAAGTTCTAATGACGTCAGTACGCATGCACGTCCATGTAAGCAGAATGCTCTGCAATACACCAAGTGATCAAGTCATGAATTAATCACATTTTGTCTCTAAGTATCCAAAGCATGAGGTCATTGAAGATGTCATACACTGCAGGAAAAATCCTAGGAAATTTTTCAGGGCTTGAAAATTATTTCCTACCATTATTCTTTCAAACTAACTCTATCAGTCTGGCGATTTATTTATTCAAGTCATAGCTTAATTGCGAGGTCTTCAGCTGGTTTAAGGGAACTTTGGATTTGAAGGGAAGTGGCAAATACTCATTTCAACTAGAACTATTTCTGTTAAGATAACAGCACTCGTGAAAACTGTTAAATTGTGCGACTGTTCAATAAGATCACATCTATACTAAATGTATGTCGGGTTACTTTGAATATCACAGGGACTTGGTATCTAGTGGACTTTGCGATTTACCAAATTATTGGGAACTTGCATGGATTGCCGTTTTTCTTATCCAGACCAGAGTCAAATGTGTTATATCATCAGTTATGCAACTGAAACTTAAATGAGGAAATCGCACTCCACACATAACATTTGGACTCCTAATCTAGATCATGCATTCTAAATGTAGTCACTATAAACTTAGAGCTCACATTTGAAGATCCTTTGGAAAACATTGCTCTTTCATTCGAAACTAGCACTTCCAATACAAAAATTGTATTTTCATTCCAGATGTGACCTAATATATTGTAGACTACCACAGGTGTATGCCACTACATGATTGTGACTTACTGAGATGCTGTACTCCATCAAAAGTGCTGAATTAATAGCCTAGTGACTTGTACATGCTGTATAAAGTCATACAGCAAATAAGATCTATTGAACCTCACACCCATTGGAAGTCCGGCTGTGAAGCAGGGAGGGAGATGTAAACACGCGGAAAGGAGCAGGATCATGGCAGATGGATAAAGAGAGGTACATAGATGCAAGTCACAGGCACAAGGAGAAGAATCCAGATCTGTTACAGAACTAACTTGGAGCAATTTGGACATGTTGGTACGGGGAAATAGGCGTTGGCTTTAATGATAACTTAATAACTTAACCTTAATAAAAATGAATATTCCATGAAAAAATATTTCCAACAATGTGAGTCAACTCATTGGGCTGTAATTCAGTTCATTGGTGAGCCAAACATTTTAGAGGAAGAAAACATACATTTTTGGTTATTATATAGGAAGAAAGGAAGCATTCATGAACATTGGGTCCAGCCCGTGTTCTTCACAAAAATATAAGCTATTGTGAACAGTTATACATGATTGTTTAGTAGAGAAACCGAATACTAAAAATGTAAAAAAAAAAACTATTCACATCATATTAGACTACATGCTGCTTCTTTACTCTTTTATGTGTCAGACTTCAGAGTAAGTCTTTGCAAACAATGTTTTGGAAGAATGTGTTATGAGTTTTTCAAATACAAATACATTCCAATCATACTTTTCAAGGATAATCTTTTGAGGCTTTTGAATAGGAAATGCACAGTATGTAAATCTTCGGAGAGTTTACCTAAGTGCTATCGTCAAATATTCTCTTCACAGCAGACGGGTTGCCTTGAGCACATAATAGCAGATAAGGTTTGCAATTATCCAGCATCCATATAGTTTGTCATAGGTCTTACATTTTAAATGCATCATTGAATACTTAGCCCCTGATACTTTTAATTTGATTCATAGCGATCTTGTGTGAAAGCGTAGCGAGTGATAGAGGTTACCCATATGTATCATGACTCCATTAAGATCTCCACTGAAACTTGCGCCCAGAACAAAATGTTCAGAAATATTACTGTTTGAATTAGAACAGGGACAATTGGACCATGGAATGCATTATAACTAATGGATCCCCCTCTACAGAACCTGACTACTTTGACTGGCATGAAGATATTACCATTCATTCAAGAGTTGTTATATGTTGTGGTAGTTGAGTTAGAGTGCTTCAACTTCTGAACTGAAGTACCCAACTTTCCACAAACTAAGTAATGCTTAAAGCCATGAGTTCAGCACAGTATAGTTAACAAGTCGAGGGATTTACTCATTCTGCAGATCACACCCTATATTTTATTTTCACCTCCCATGAGTTGAGTTCAATCATTCTGCTAATCTTCCTGGACAGACCATTATATATATTCAATCACACCCTATATTTTATTTTCACCTCCTCTTACTGAGTTGACTTAATCATTCTGCTGATCTTCCTAGACAGACCATCATATAATATTCTTCAACATCATTTACCAAGTAAAAGAATAGCAATAATCATGCAACAGTAAATGTGAAAACTCACAACGGGAAAATATTTTTTCCTAGTTGAATTGGTTGGTTATTTTAGGAAATAGGTTACTGGATTGTAGTTTTAATGACGCTCAAAGCTCTGAAGCTGAACTGAAGAAATGTAATTCCCTGCTGACTTGACCAGGAATAGTTGAATGGAGATCAGGCATGGAGATCAGACTGTGCTTGGCAAGTGTTGATGGGTCCATGGAGGGTTTCTTCAGAAATGGGAGTCCAGTTGTGTGGTTCCAGGCCTATTCGAAGGTCGTAGAAGAGGTGGAGGCATTCTGAATGGGTGTGGGCCTCGTGCTGAAGGGTTTCAGACCTCTCAAGAAGGCGTGGTGGGGGCAGGCGCCCGATTAGTCCCCCTAAGTGGATGGACTTAATTATGGCAGTGTTTTTTTCTGGGGTGATGATGGGCCATGTGGTCGTTAGCAGTGATTCTTTGGATAAGATCGGGAGGCCTTCAAAGGTTATTGAAGGAGTCCGGACTTATTGAGCTGTTCTCCACAAGTCCAAAATAGTAGATCTCATTAGTGAAGAATTTAACAACCAGGCTGGTACAGCTGATCACAGGCGATGGGCTCACCTACTTACCCCTTTTTGGCTTCGCCCGGTCTCACCAGCATAATGGTCAAGAACTGACCTGGAAAACAGATGGAGAAAAACCTGTTTCTACTATTTTGGACTTGTGGAGAACAGCTCAATTAATCCTGTCTCCTTCAATAACTTTTGGAGTCCTCCGAACTACTTTATCATCTTTGGCCAGGTGAATTGTCATATTTCAATGAGGCTTTTTAATACAGAACGGTTCAATTTGTATCCATATGGAGTTTTGGCTCTTCATGTGATTTCTCATCTGTATTTGTTTCTGGATAAATCATTTAATGTTTTATCGAAAATTGCTTGGACACTCCTAAGTTTATTTTCTTATCTTGATGATGACCTTCTAAGTTCATTTTTGGTCGATACACCATTGACGCTTTAATGTGGCCCTAATTGAAGAGGAGGCTTTTTTTTTGCTGTGTGCTGTTTCTTCTGAACCCTCCCTTGTATATTGTCCCTCGGCCACTTTGTTTGAATATACACTGAATTTTTGGTACTGTTTGTGTAAAACTATGAGCGCCATTATTGCCTTACGATTGTTTGCCTAGCTTTGTTAATAATAATAATATTAAACAAAAATGTTCTACTTCATTGAAATATTGTATATATGGGTATCCTGTGCCCAAATAATATCAGGCTGTCTTTTCTTCTTTCTCTCCTCCTTTTTTCTTACATGTCTCCTTTTTGGGTGGTTTAATTATTTGAGTGTTATATTTGAACCCTTGTTTGGATTTGAGTTGGGTCGGCATGATCTTCCAGATGGAAGTTCAGTTCTCTGAGACGGATGTAAATGTTGGCATTGAGGATGAGTGGTGCAACACAGTCTGTGATGGTTTTGGTGAAGCTGGTGCGAAGTCCTGGTGGTCTGTAGATGAGAGTGCTGCTTAGGGTGAGGTTGGTTTTGAGGTGGAGCTTGAATGACAGGTGTTCCATGTTGAAAGATGGCGGGCCCGTGGAGGTATTACAGCTGATGGCATTCTTGTGGAAGATGGCAATTTCACCTCCCCGCTTGTGAAATCTGTCTTGCCTGGTGACCCTGAAGTCAGAGGGGTGGGGAGGTGGTGCTGTGATTATGTCAGAATGCAATACATCGGTCAGCCAAGTTTCCGTGAGATAAAAAGTAGATCTGGGTCATTATTGTGCAGCAGGTCCCAGATCTCTGTAGCATGTTCAGTGAGTGAGCAAGTAATGAGGAGCAAGCATTTGAGTGTAGAGTGTTGTGTGGGGGGTTGCAGGACTGTGCTAGTGTGAGAGAGTGGGGTGTTGGGTGCTGTTGGTGCAGGTGTGATGAGTATTAAGAGCTTGAAAGCTAGCAGGAAATCCAGGTGAATGACCCCCCAGTGTTGTGTGGTGCCGCAAGGGGGTTAGTGGTCAGAATTTAGGGCATGGAGAGTCACAACGGGATAGTGGTGGGAGGGGGAGGATGAGGGTGCCTTGCACAGACGTGGCTTGCCTTTGCTGTGCCCACTGCCCACGGCTTGCCACTAAATAGGTCTTGGAAGGGGAATGGGGTGATGCCATGTCCAGTGCAGATAGAAGAGGAGTCTTTTTTCTTGGCATTTTTGTTTTAAAGTTTTTGTTGGAAACCATTGATGTCATTTCCTGTGCAGATAGATGATGAACATTAGACCTCTTAGTTGGCTTCTTCTTTTAAAGAGAGTTTTGGAGGGAAACCAGCGATGTCATTTCCTCTGCCCATAGATGTGCAATACAAACATCCATTGATTTTACTTCCTGGGCAGATGGAGGATAGAAACTCCAGTGATGTAATTTACTGCGTAGATGTATGATGTGAAATCCAGTGATGTCACTTCCTATGCAGAAGGATGATATGTATGAGTCTTCTTGCTTGGCTTCATCTTTTTAAGACAGTTGTGGCAGAAAACCAGTGATGTCACTTTCTGTGCAGATTGAGGAGGGGAAATTCAGTGACATCACTTTCTGTGCAGATGGACCATGGGAAATCCAGTGATGTCACTTTCTGTGCAGCTGGATTAATTGTTTTTAAGACAAAATGTTTATTTTGTCACAGACCTAGGATATTTCCTACACACATTTTTATAATTGATTGTAGATTACCTGTATGACCTTTTTTGTAAGATCTGCCACTTAAAGATTCAAATGTGAATGGTCTATGCAATCTTGCTATTTCTTTTCTCCTCCTAAACGAAGAAATGTCACAGTTGCATTAAAGTAGAACCCATTTGCTTGAATCCAGATTTATTATTAGCCTTAGTGTTCTTAAGCACTCAGCAGCGTCATGCCAAGATTATTGATATGGCGTGGGGCTCTGTGCAATCCTCTTTTGATACATTACAGCTGCCTCATGCAGCATGCAGAATTATGGCAATCCTGCATTCATTTATTTCCATGAAGTGGGCCATTTGATGATTGTGCATCCCTTATAGAGGGCATCAATCTATGAGCCCATCTGTGCTATGACAGATTTGCTTAGCTGCTGCATGCAGCATGCACACAAACATGTACAAACATTGCATCAGCGACTCCTGCTTTGTGTCTGGCCACTATACGTAACGGATACTAACTGCAACCTGTTCTTTCTTTATATTAAACAATGTGCATGGGCTCTGCGGGGCATATTTATGTTGCCTGGCGCATCTCTGCAAATCAGCAGAGATGCGCCAGGAAAGATACGACAGGCAAGTTTATCCTTGCGCCACCCATGATGCGCCGCATTTACAATGCGGCGCACCATGACCCAGGAATAAACAGATGCTTGTCGCATCTTAGGCGTAAAGTTGGCGCAGTGCTGAAGTTGTGTTGCGAGCGGCACGCAACTCCAGCACTGTTCCAACTTGCCCTATTTCTAACGTGGTGCGTCAAGCCTTACGCCTGCTTCAAGCAGGCGCAGGGTTTCGACACATCAGCGTTAGGAAAGTAACTCAGTGAAATCTTGTAGATTTCACTGAATCACTTTTCACGGGCGTTCCTGCGACGGAACGCCCTCCCCTGTGTGGACACGCCCACCTGAAACCTGACGCAGGTTTCATGTGGCGCAGGGCCTTACACCGTGACGCATCTCCATAGATGCGTCACGTTGTAAATGCCTCGCAGGGATGCGCCCCGTTTACGCCACCTTGCGTGACGCAACAGCGGCGTGAACGTAGCACAAGGGGCTTGTAAATATGCCCCTAAGTTTTTATTAAGACCCTTCATCTAGATTTTGCAAAGGCCATGACTGCCAAATAACAATGCAGACTAGTCTAGATTCCACCCAGTGCTTAATCTAAGTTGGTTGGTGCAGGTGGGACCAACCAGCACTCATTTTTGGGGAGTGGCACTTATTTTTCCTCGTCAGAGGAATATAGCAAGAGAAAGAAACACACAAAATGTGGAAATAAGAGAAGAGTAAGAGGAAAAGCAGTGACAAAGGGAGAAAGCAGGAATGAAAAAGGACCTGAAAGAGTGAGACCTAGAAAGAAAGCAGCTTTGATCTTCGGCACCCTTGACATTCGATATCACCAACAGTAGACTTCTGAGCACAGTTTTGGAACCTGGCACATCTTTTTTTTTACAAATTGAGCACCGATTCCACCTCATGCCTCTTTCTTCCACCCCTCCAGTTCCTGTCTTTTTGTCTCTTGCAGGTACTTTTTTAAATCTCTGATTTCATTCTTTGCCAGACTTTTCCTATTTTTTTGCTTTTACTCATTCTTTATATCTTTTCTGCTTTTCTATCTCTTTTCACATCTGATGATGAAAATTAAGTTCTGGCCCCAAAGAAAGATGGCCGATGGCCTCCACCTACCCGCAACGCAAAAAAAGAACAACCTCCATGACTGCCAGCTTCTGAGATCAATTTCAGCGCAGCATTAATACGTTTTAATGCTTTGTTTGTCCCTTTTTTCTGTTACTTGGTAGGATGACTGTAAAACATTTCCCTGGGATACTTATACAATCACCCTCGGAAAAGCAGATTTTTATTAACTAAGCTAAAATATAAATATTTATGATTCTGTCTCTTACAAGCACTGTGGTCTCCTGCGGTGGTCCAAACGGGAATTGTAAATTTACAGTTGAACAAATATTTGTGTTTTAAGCTAACCTTGCAGAAAGGTTGCAGTTTTAAATGTTTCGGCATTTTGCAAGCATTAGTATTCACTTATTTTTTCTATACCGAAATGTAAATCCAAATGTTGTGCTTAAGGATATGTCAGTGGAGACATATTTGTAAGCTTTGATGACATCACAAATATTCCATTGCAACTAAATGTGAATTTCTTTCTTCAGACCTTGCATGTTTGTCTTCGAGCAGAAGAACCTGAAACAATATAGAAAGAATACAAGTTTACTATTGCCCAGTTTTTTTTTTATTACTGTAATTTGTGTGCATTTCTCCTCCACTTGAAATACATGAAATGCATTACTGCAAAGTAATACTTCTATCAGTATTCTTTTACTTCTTTCAGGTGACTAATCCACAGGATTAGACATGCATTCCTCTTGAGGAAAGTAATCATTCCTAAACCATGAAACACAGAAGTCTATGTGTCATTCTTTGAAGCCACTCTTATTGTGATGGATGAATAAGTAAAAATATGAGATAACACTTGGAAATGATTTCATGCGAAAAACACTGTTGGGTGGGAACAGACTGTATTTTCTCCCGAGGTGAAGAAGGCGTCTAGAATGCTAAAAGCTATTGGGCCTCATTTATGAAAAGTGACGCATCGCTGCGTGAAAACAGCGATGCTTCACTTTTCACTGCGTCCTCCTTGCGACACCAATGATGCGTCATATTTACAGTATGACGCATCATGTCCCAAGCAGTTACAGATACGTCAGTATTTCTGACGTATCTGTAAGGGCAAAAGTCACGCTTTGCTGGGGTGTGTCACAAAAGTGACGCAACTCCAGCAATGCGTCCTTTCACATGGGGAAAGCCCTATGTGAAAGGGCCTGCGTCAGTCTTACGCCTGCTGTGAGGCAGGCGCAAGATTTTGACGCGACAGCGTCCTAAAAGTGACGCAGTGAAATCTCATAGATTTCACTGCGTCACTATTACGAGGCTTTTTGCGGGGGAACACCCCCTCTGCATACATTATACCTGACGCAGGTATAATGTAGTACAGGGGTTTACAAAGTGACGCATCTGCTTAGATGCGTCACTTTGTAAATAGTGCGCAACAGGAGGCATGTTTTACGCCGCCGATGCAGTGACGCATCGGAAGCGCAAAACTGACGCAAGGCCTCATAAATGAGGCCCCATTATATTTAGACTATGGGTGTCAAATATTTCCATAGATTTATGTCTGTGTACATCAATGCTATTTTTGTAAATAAAAAACATAATATACAGATATAGTGAGCTTTGCGCCATACTCCTTCGGACCATTAGCTTCTTTGCCTCTAGCTACTGGTTAACGACATTGACAATTATATTTGGATCAGCTCACCGACGTATTTCAGTCTCACTGCTTTCCTATTTGCTTTTTGGTGTATCGCTTCCATTTTACTAGGACGCATGTATGATTATTTTATATCTGAAAAGTAGATGACATTAATTTACATATGTGAAGCACGCATTTTAATCAGAAAGCAAACTTTTTTTCTTATTTTTTTTTTTTACCCAAAGCATCCTTTTTTTCAGATGATGCTTTTGAGGATCAAATTTGAGTTTGACTTTAAGATGCCACCCTAGCGGCATGTGACTTATAGATCAGGACCGCCTTACTTCCAGATCACTGAAGTTTCTCTAGATCAGCAACAAAAGGCACGTCTCAAAAGACGTCAGGGCCATCATGTTGTCAGGCCATCCAAACTCCTCCAGAGTAACATGCATCCAGCGGCTACTTTTGATTCTGCGACTGTGTCACTGCTAATGAGCATCAGCAGGCCAATGTGTCCGGCTTGTAACTCAAAATGCGGGCCAGAACTATTGGCTTTGACCACTGGTGTGTGCGTATGTGCACATGTGAATGCAAGCATGGGTGTTCAAATGTATGTGCATGCACTTCTCTGTATGGGGAATGCACATGTGTGCGTGTATGTCTGTGTGTACACAAATGTGTGCACATAAAGTTTCTCACCTTGATATCGTATTTGGATATCAGCTGTTCTTTACATTCATATTCACAGTGAAAATTGATGGCATGCATAATTCAACAGAATCAAGGGTTCAAAGGAGTTTTAACGATCAATGGAACCCGAGGGTCATTTGGCCCATCCAAGATGTGTGGAGTCATGTCTCACTCAAAAACTGGAATTAGCCCTCGGGCCACAGGAGGCCTAAGCCGCAAGATTCTCAGGATCACAAAATGTTCAAGATCACAAGAAGCTCAGGACCACACAAGGTTGAGGATCACAGGAGGACTAAGGGCTGAACGGAGTCATACAGTTAGATAATTATTTCAGTCGTAGAAGACTGTGTGACTAAAAGTAGGCATGGGATTACGAAGAATCTGAGATCACCTGAAGATTGGAGTCAGGGAGGCTTTTGGTCACAAGAGTGTAGGTTGCTAAAAAGAGCATTGGCTATCCCTGGTGGTTGGGGATCGCAAGAGGTTTGGGGTTACTCGAAGCCTTGGATCTCAGAACGCTTGGTGTACAAAGACGTTCAGAGATCTAGTTTCTTGAGGCTCAGGATAGAGCAAGACTGAAGAAATTGAACTAGAGTGCCATTGCCAGAGCAAAGATGTCTAGTGGGAAAAATAGGGCCTCAATGTGTGTGCTTGTGTTTTTGTGTGTCAGTGAGTGTGAGTCCGAGTGTGCACTGGGTGTTGCTCCTTTGGCCTAGCAGTGACCCTCCCTTGTGGTAATCGTCTTGTGGCCTCTTGTGTTATCTGCAGTTGCCCACACCGGACATAGGATATGGTGGCCATTCCTGTCATATTGTGAAAATAATGTCCATTGTTTCATGCAGTCAGAGACTTCAACACTTCTGTTGAGAAGCAGTACCCCTTTAAGACTCGAAAGTAGTAGAATTGTTAATTGCCCCCTTTTCAGAATTGCCTGTAAAATCTATAGCTTTTTTCCACAAATATATTTTGAACGTTATGTTGTAAAATACACGTTTTGCTATCAGTTTTTCAAAAAAATTTCTTAGAGGAATCTCCCCAAACAGCCCTTGAAAAATGTCACCCTCTAAGACTAAGAGCCTACTTATTATAATATGTAGCTGGTATCAACATTTTTGCCAGGACAGGTTTTTCTTCCTTGTACGTTACTGACTTCTCTGGGTTGATATTCTCTTCTGTTGAGGTCAAATAATGAGTGGCATTGGCCCTCTTTTCCCACAATGTAAGGTTTCTTTTCTCTCTCTTTCAGTTAAACTTAGAACGTTCTATTATAAAGAGGTGGAATTTTCTAATGTGAGGATCAGTCTTCCACTGATGCATATTATATATCCTCCCCCTTGTTATTGGTCCTCATTAAAACCCACTATATATTCTTCGCTTTACGTTTGGTACTTGTTAACACCCAGTATGTGTCTCCTTCATTACTATTGGTTCCTGTTAACATCCACTTTATATCCACCTTCTTGCTATTGGTCCCTGTTAACAGGTGTATTGCCACATTCTTGCTATTGGTCCTTGTTGATTAGCTTTGAACTAGAATAGGCTTCTCCGCTGAGTAGCTCGTGAGCTGCTGGTAGCTCTCCAGCTACCTGTAGGTAGCTCTCAGGTGTACAGCCCAGCCTACTAAATTAGAAGCTTTTATTTAGTTTAATTAATGCATGTATACCATGTTTGAAAAGCATGTATGTGTGATGAAAATGTGTGCATTTTCAGAACTCATATGCTGATATTTCAAGAAAAATTGTTGCATGTACAAAATATATTTATAGCTGATGTTTGAATGATAAATAATGTAATCTTGTCTGGTATGGTCACTATTACAACACTAATATTAGTAACAGGGGATTATTTTTAATGAACATAAGTATCTCTTATTACAGGAAAGCATGGAGACACCTGATTAGGACCTACTGGAATTTGTTTGGCTGTGAGCTGTATCACAATGTTAATCGTATTGCAGTTATTTTTCAAATCATCACTCAAACGTGTACCTTCAAGACCATGATCACTCGTGTAATCCCAAATATGTGAAATTTGAATATCCTCATTTAATTGTGATAGCTGCATTCTGTAATAGGCCTGCTCTTTAGAGACCTCCTGCTGAGCAGGCGTGTGTGGCCATTACACAGGAGATCAATTAATAAAAATATGTTGAATCTCATAGATGAATTGTGCTTCAATTACAAATGGGCCATAGGATTGACTAGAATAGATAGAGGATAGAAATGGGCCATTTTTAGATACCACGGCAGAAGACTAACAAAGATATCATACGTCAGTATAAGCCTGTGAAGGCTCGGCTCTGATTAGCTGTCATGTCTATCATTATGGCTCTTCTTAAAAGCGTGGAAAATAACAGCATCCTAATTGCATGTGCTAACATACTACAATAGTTATTTGTGTCTGTGTAATGAGCGGGGTAAATACCTGTCACTCAAAGACACTGTGATCATTTCCACTATCTCTATAAGTGAACTATGGTCTATGAGAGTGGAGGTTTGGGTCAACACACAATGAAAATGGGTTGGTTATACTCTTTTATAGTGTAGTGGATTTTTTGTCTGTGTGTCCATGCATATGTGTGTCCATGCGTGTATATGTTGTTTGCATGAACATTGTTCTTCTGTTCTGCAGCTTGTTTTTCTGCTTTATTAAGACAACTGAATGACTTGAATGGGTATTACAGGCAAGCTGAACACATTTTACTGTAGTCCTTCTTCTTGTCTGGCTGGCAATTTGTCTGTAGGATAAAGTAAGAGCTATGTTCGGATAAGTGCTGTGTACCTGATGAATGTCATGTACATTGCTTGTCCTTCCCTCAAGTGTTCCTCTTCTTTGCTATTTGAAGCCTTTGTTTGGCGGACATACGTATTAGAATAGTACAAAAGGAGCAAGGTTGGAAGAGAGGAGGGTAAGAGAGATGGAGGAAGTGAACCTCATATCATGTAACACTGTTTGCCTGGGGTCCATTGTCCTTGTCAAATCCCAAAGTTGCAGACTGCAAAATGACTGAGATTGTCCCACACAGAACACGGGAACAACATTTCTCTCTCTCAGGCATACCTAGATTGTAATTTTTGTAAATCAAGTCCCATCAGTTAGTGCTTTGTTTCTCCATGTACCTTCATCAAAGTCCTTTTCCAAGGCCCTTTTCCTTATCTCCAGTGCAGTAATATATCTCTTCTAAACTAACAGTGCATATGAATACCTGCAAGGAATGTAGTGGTTGCAGAAAATGGAAAACAGTGCGCTTTGCTATGTTATTGTTATTCTATGTTACTTTGTTATGTTATGGGGATTTATAAAGCGCATAGCTGGCCCAAAAACGGGGTTTCCCAGTGCAATACCTCGCAGATTGATAAGATATAATCAACAGCCCAACAGAAAGGGCAGGCATTAGATGGAGAAGAGCCATGTCTTCAGAGATTTCCTAAAGTGCAGATGGTTCTCAATGTTTCTGATAGGGAGAGGTAGTGAATTCCACAAAACAGGGGCCTTGGCACGAAAGGAATGACCTCCAGCTCTTGCTCTCCTAAAACGTGAGACAATGGCTAGATTAAGATCAGCTGAGTGAAGAAAGCGGGAGGGTTGGTACCGCGATAAAAGACAAAATGGGGGCCCTCTGGAGTACAGAATCCTATGAGCAACACAAAAGGTTTTAAAGTGGATGTGCTTTTCCACTGGGAGCCAATGCAGTTTGAGGAGAAGACCAGAGACAGGCCAAAACTTCGGGAGTGGAAAGAGCAGTCAGGCTGATGCATTTTTGGCAGTCTGGAGTCTTCTGACGACAGACTTGTAGTGCCTAGATACAAGAAGTTGCAATAGGATAGCCGTGACAGAATTACTGCCTGGATGAATGTTATTCATACGTTATAGCACGCGTTTAGAAAGTTAAGTCTCCTCTTCAGAGAAAGTATATTATCTATTAAACAGGCATGGTTTTATTATTCAGTCAGCTTTATTAAAACAACTTAATTAGCATGGTTAAAAACATACTTGAGAGTAGACTCACTAATTCTACAATAAATGCCCTCTTCAATAGTAATGTCGAGGGAAACAAATTAATTAATCAATGAATAAAATAAGAAACATGTGCAAAGTGCATGTTCATATCATGTATCTGTTAACATTTTCTGTCAAAATGTGTGATATGTAAAGAGTGGTCAACTTTGTGCGGCACCAGGTGCAACTGAACACAATATTGCTCTAGAATGAGAAAAACATAATTAAATTATGCAAAAGCAAACTAAATTATTTGTTGGAGTTCAAACTTTTATTTTTCCCATGCTTCATTACTTGGCGCCAAATATAAATGTTTAGGTGAGTGGCTAGAGAGGCACAGCAAAGACAAGAACAAACGCGACTCAGGGTTACACCAGAGTCGAGCTAGTTGTAGGACCTCGATGACAGGGTTTATGGTCTGGAAGTGACTTTTAGACAGGTGCACAAAGCACTTTTATGGTTGCAAAGGTTCTGATTCAGAGTTTGTGATTGCTAAAATGCTTTTTAGTTCTAAAGCCATTTTGAGTTTGTAACTTTTATCCGACTGATACAGTATGGATGAGGAATCAGTGTTTGGAAGGGGCGTGATGTAGCTGTCGCTTCCAATATGTATGGATGGCTTAGATCCGAGCTAGCGGTGTAAGTCATTGAAAAGTTACCTACCCACCAAGTTGGGATGGGAACCCCTTTTCAAAAGGGAAGGGCCCCCTTGCGACTCCTTACCCTTTTCAACTGTTATGAATACGTTTGTTAGTGAGTAGGCCATGATCTATGGGAGTACTGGCAACTTTCAAACAAACTTTTTAGAAAAGTAAGCTTTTCTTTCTTATTGTAGTCCTTTTTTTCCTTCAGGAAAATGGTCTGCATTGAAAAAACACATGTTTCTTTTATTGAAAGGCAATTACAGACATGGTGGTCTGCTGACCCCAGCAAGCCACTAAGACGGCAATGGCCTTCAATCGGAGTGAATTGCAATTTGTGATTATTAATGAGGTGGGTTGGATTGCGATCCACTCTGAATCCGAATTCTGTGAACCAACTTATTTGCATATAAGTCGGTTCCAAAAATTATTTCGCGATCTCCAAAATACTGGTCACAAATCGCAGCCAGTATGTGGCGAGCAGTAAGTAGTACATCTGGCCCTTAGTGTGTCAGATTTATGAAATGAGTATGAAAGCGTAAGTGAGTCACGCGCCCTCCTACACCCTGTCCTCAATTACTGCTGGGCGCTTGCAAGACTGCAGCGAGCTATAAAACGCGACACAACATGATGCGCAGAGTGATTTCTTATCCAGTAAATCATTTGATGAGCCATTTCAAGAGATAAGATGACCTGATTAGGCTGATGTGTGGGATTAGCCCGTGTAACAAGGAGTCATCGCGGAGCAGCGGAGAAGCAGTGGCCATTTTTTTTCGCATGATGAGCAAAAAGCATAAAGAATTTGTGTCTGTTGCAGAGAAAGGGCATGTCAGTGTCCACCGACTATCCACTCGCCGGGCCTATTTGATGAGGCCCGTAGAGCGGAAGGACATTTTGCGTTTTTTTCTCAGACGTGACCCTCCATGCTTACTGCACATTAAGCTCGGGCTGGACGACGCAGACTTCATTCAGTCGATACGTTTTACCATTTTCAAGCCACTGAAGACTTCACTGTTTTGCAATAATTGCGCCCAGAGGGATTCCCGTTCCGCGGCAGGTCATTTGCTTCGCAGTGCTTCACACCGACTTCGGAGGCACGTGCTTTCATTTAATTTCCCGCTTTCTTCGGTGAGCGCGCGCTTTTGACGGACATGATGTGCACTTTGGTGCCTATTTGGGAGCTCCGGAATAAAACGTTTGCATTACAGGACTTTTATCACATTATGGAAAAGTGGAAGCCTCGGCGATCCCAATGCAAAGAGATATACCTGTACCACAGTGCAACCAGTCGATTTCCTTGCTACACCGTGGCACGATTTAACTCATTGGCACATTTGCATTAATTCACATACACCGAAAATACATTTTTTCACCATTCTATATACCTAAGTAGCAGAAACTTTGTTAGTGTCGGCTTTTTATGGGGCCTGAAAAGCTCTTATGCTCGTTGTTATGATTAAATATTTGAATGGATGAAAAACAAAACAAATAACGTGATAAAAAGATAGAGAGGTCTAAAAAATGGCTCTGTGACAAATGTGTTCACTTAAGCACAGGCCTTCCCGCAGTAATTGATATACACGCCAAAATACACTGGATTTATTCTGACAAAATGTTAACATATTAGGGACAAGGGAAATAAAAGAGGAAACATGAGGCCAGGTTCTACACAGAGTTTGCAGGAAGCACACCAGAATTGGTGCCACAATGGCTATGGAAATTCTGTAGGTGAGGGGTGAGCCAGGGAAGGTCTGTGTGCATAGATATGCTTGGGAAGCAATGTGTCAACAGAGACCTCATTGGTGATGTGGAAAATACCACCTTGAAGGGCTATTAAGGAGAGATGGGATCCTGCTGTGGTGTTTGCTCACCACTCTTGCATTCCTTTTTAGGCTGCAGTCACCTCTCTCGACCAGCCCTTTTTGTCCTGAAACTGCTTTCAACCAGGGGCAGTGTTGTGGACGGGCGCGCAAAAGCTGTGTCCTTATTTTTTTAACCCGTTCAGCGCGGCGCGAATTTTCGCGCTGTGCTGAACGTTCTTAAAAACGGGTGTGGTCATGACGGAACGGTTCCATCATGAGCACAGCCCAACCGGCGCTCATGACGGAACCGCTCCATCATGAGCACCGAAGGGGTTAAATATTGCATTTCCTAAAAAGCACACACCTGGGCAAGGGGCATCGTTAATCTCCCTCTTTAGCAGCTACTGCGGGGGTGGGGCTTTTAGGGGCCTATTTCATCATCAACTTGGCAGATAAAAGCTCATAATTAACGGCAGGCTGTACTGCTTTTTTGATGGATGGCTAAGTCAAATGAAGGATGCATGGGTAAATTAATGGATGGAGGAAGCGTGCATGGATGATGGATGTGCGCATGAATAGATGGATGAAATGGTCAATAGACGGATGGAATGGGTAAAGATTGAATGATGGATGTCAGAATCTAAAGGTGAAATGGTGGAGATCAATGGGTAGATTGAAGGGTGAAAGGATGAATGGATAGATGCTTGGATGGAGGAGAAAAGGGGGCTCTTCATAAGAGGTTGAGGCTCACTTGCTTTGCTTGCTTGGTGCCATCAGGGCGTTGGTTTCAAATGGGGGTATTTTCATTTTATGGCTACTCCCTTGCACCTGGGAATTCTCCAAGTTTGCGCCTCAACAACAGAGCTAAAAAAACAGGGAGTAGTGAGTTAGTGTATTAACTGTAGATAGCACAGCTTGGAAACAGAGGAAGGCAACCACTGCTCGCTTTTTCCCGAGCTGTGCTGTCACTGCTCACACACTATGTCACAGAATTTCCAAGTTTAGCATAAGCGCTTTAAAAAGTGCAGTCCCTCTATAAAAAAAAAAAAAAAAAAAAAAGCAATGCCTTGAAAACAGATTTGCGCCCATTCATGACACAGGCCTCGGACGACAGAGCTTTTCACACTCAGGTGTGCAAAAAGCTGAATTTGCAGTTGGAATCCCCAAACTCTAATTCACAGATTGAGGATTTGAGAGATTTCGACTGCAAACTATATTTACGACTTGGGAAAACAGCCAGTGTGAAAGATTGTCAGCAGTAATTGTAGCGAGGACAAATATGTAAAACTGCCAACTGTTAAATAAAAAATAAAAAAGGCAGCCAGGGAAATGATTTGTGGATAAGGAGCTTTTTTCGCAGGTTTTCAATATTTTTGAAAAGCTCCATACACAGTATGTTGCAAAAATAACGCGACAAGACTGTTTTTCAATTCTGTAACAAACACTCAGAGTTAATGTTGCATGTTGCAACAATTGCAGAAAACTATAATGTGCTACTTACCAATTACAAATTGGTAGTATATTGAGGACACAGTCCATATAGCAACAGGCTGCTCTCAAATGACTGATTAGATCCACAGGAGTATCATTTTGACAGACATTTGAAAATCTATTATAATTCTTATTTTTATGAATTCAAAATAGATATGTATGCATCGAAAGCACAGCACTAGGAATGTCATGTTGCATTTGGTAGATTTCATTTTGCATTTATGACACATTTTATATTGCATCTTGTTTATGGTGTGGTTAAACAGTAACAGAAGACAATGCACCAGATTGTCAAATATTGTAATCTTTGTCCCATGCTCATTCGGGCGTCTGCTAGACCCTGGGGGGTCCTTATAAACAATATAATGTGCCCCAGGGTAATAAGGCAACATCAGATGAACAAACAGGATGGTTCTGTCATTTGGATAAATTATGGACCATTAACGACATTCTGGGACCCATAATAGCGTATCCCCGTTTATCAATTCCCGCTGTTAGTTACACAATATACATTTACAATTTAATGTATTGCCACTATAGGTTGGCATATAGTTGTCAGTATCCCAGAATCTCGAAGGGAAGGCACACGTGACCTTCTTGAATCTGGGACATTGGCTGGAAAATGTTACTGACTCCATTTAAGAATGTGGTGCACATGTTGGAACCTGGGAATGTGATACAAAACTGTACGCAGTGTACTTTTATGGTTTTTACTAACCGAATAAAGTGGTTTTGACTGACTGTAACAAAACTGTGCTAGGTGGTAGCGCTCCTTTATGAGTCTACGTTTAGGGCCATACAGTGGGTTAGTGTTACATAAATGATTGAAAAATGCAAAAAAGGTCATATTCGAAAAGGCATTATGGAGTATGCAAAGTAGGAACCCCGTAGCTTTCCCTGCTCGTGTGACTGTGAATTGGCCCCAGAAAAGAAAAAAGTGATGCCTGAAAAGCAAGCACCGGAAGCAGGCATGCTGGCCAGTCAAAGCAATGGTAAAGCTCCACGGGGATGGACAACCACAAGATTGACAAGCTAAGACACGAATAAGAAGCAGGAAAATAAGAGTGACAGGGAAGCCAACCAATGGTAGGCAAAGAGGACATGCGCCCTCTAGTATACTCGACCTAAAAATTGGGATTTTATATGGAAGTGTTTCCTTTTGTAACTACATTGTTTTCTCTTTTGCTGCTAGTTTTTTAGACTTTTTTTTAGAGATGCATATGGCCATAATTAATCAACATCATAGGAGAAATTAAGAGCAAACAAACATGCCACTAACTACAGATTTAATATTAAGAAATTTGAATTACAGCATGTCAACTAAAACTGCAGTTGGAAGATTTTTTTTGTATCGTGGTGGTGCATAAAAACATGTTTCATTACCATCTCATTTAGCATACTGTTGTGCTGATTAGAGAATTGTCATGTCTGCCTCACCGCACTTCATTGTCTGTCAAGTAGTCACTATGGTTCAATGAGATGTGTGAACCACATAAAAAAGTCTCAAATATAATGCTTAACACAAATTGAGATCCACATGCAGGAATCTCAAAAGTTTACTTCATTAAAGATTAGTTATTGATGTGACATTTTGTGTGCCAGATTCAGCAATATTTTGTTCAGCATTATTTTAGTTGAACGGTCATGTTTCAATGAATCAATCAGTCATTTATAAAGTGCTGCTCTTCACCCTTGAGACTATACGGTTGCTAAGGTTTCGCTGGTCTCAGTCAAAGAGCCAGGTCTTGAGTCTTCTTCCGAAACCTTCATAGGAGGGTGAAGTTTGTAGGTGGAGAAATAGGTTGTTCCAGGCCTTGGCAGTGAGGTACGAGAAGGAACAACCTCTGCTGTGGCTTCGGTGAATCCAGGGAGGGGGTGTGAGGGCCAGGGTGTGAGGGCCAGGGTGGCGGTGCACAAGTGTCTGGCGGGTTGGAGGCAGCTCAGGCAGTGGTTGATGTATACTGGTCTCTGGTCGTGCATGGACTTTCACATCAGAGCCCCTACTTTCAAAACTTTTACCAAGGCCTGGCCTTATCACCTGTACATTCATGACTTGCACTACTGTGTAGAGGTCCACACTCTTCAAACAGTCTTGTCAATCTAGTGGCAAGACACTCTCTACTTTAGCAAGTGTCTCAGTTGGTTGTCTTTCTATCTGCAAAAGAGCTTTAAAGTTGGGGTGCGGAGTGAAGAGGTTCATCTCCCCCCACTGAATAGTACAGTCCAGTTGAGTTTTCAGAAAGAGCAAATAATCCCTACAGAAATTCATTTTAAACATATCTGCCTCATACATATTTATAGTAAATATCTTTAAAACCTGACTTGATATTGCTATTTGGTACATCGACATGCCCACTACTAGTATAATGGAGCAATTTTATAGTAGCTCAAAGTACCGATTATTTTTGTTTTCTTCGACCATTAGACACATTTCTCTCACCTGGGGAGGGTTTCTTGCTAGCTCTTTGCAGTCTCAGCCTGTTTTGTGAATGTGAGGTGTCTAAAGTTCAAAAGTATAACTCTAAATTTCTCCAAGTTATTGCATGAATTGTAGACAGCAAAAGTCTGAACCATAGGGAGGCAATCTCTGTTCACTGTTTCTGATTTGTTCTGTTTAAAGTTCATGCATTAACCCGCAGACATTAAAAGTAATGTGTCTGAACTTTAGACACCTTGTACTAAAAAAGCACAGGTGCCCAACTCTGCGCCGAGCTATCATGATACAGCTCCAAGACATCTTCAGCATATCAAGTGCACATCCCTTAACGCAAGGGAGAAGATAAAAAGTTAGCAAATTTTAAGAATTGTCAACATTTACCTTATATTATATTATATATCCTTGCAGAGGCCTTTTCCAGCAAACCAAGTAGGATTCCGCAAATTGTGGGGTTGACTGTCTTATAGGTGCCTCACGTTCTTCCATCTTCTTTAAGGTTTAAAATGGCAAGTGGTTTGAAGGTGTTCCCTTTGGATATGAGAAAATTTGAGTTTTCAGTAAAATTGGTAGAGACTTGGGAAATGCAGATTAAAAGTAATACCGGAGCTCTTATAAAATGAACTTGGATGTTGTAACGTTTCAAGAACTTGCTTTGTTTGATTCGTACTCATTCTCCGTGCCAGCTGTCCAGCTGTGTTACTACTTACTAAATCAAAACTTGGTGTATTCAAATGAAATAAAATGAAAATCTAGAGAAAATCCATCACACATTTTACCACAACCATCCATCCCATGATATCTTCATTCGAAAGAGTCAGGGCTCTCAAAGATGGATGATGTTGTGCGCCTGGTGCATCCTCTAGAGATGTGACATTGTACTGTTGCGCGGCACTGCTAAAACCTTCGTTACAGCAGCGATGTGGCAGGGGGGATTTGTCAGGTTCTTGGAGCTCCCTGTTCAGCACACCTGCAGGTCATCCTTTTGCAATTTGAGATCTATTACTTCAGCTCAGATGCCTTTGGTGGCTTGGCCATTTCCGAGGAAAGTAATCAGCAAACACCAAGCGTCCGGAGTGATGGATCCTGCTTCTGAATACTTACACAGAATCAGTGTCTATGAACGATCGTAGACATGCGGTACCTCACCTTTCTTTTAACAGTGAGCACAGAATCTCTAAGAGATTGTTAAAAATCTTAGGAAGAATGCTCACTCTTCTGATTTTAGCATGTCTTACCATTGATTAATGATAGGTCATTGGATCAGAAGTAAGATTTTCCTCCAATTGGATCTTCGGATTTACAGTGTGTGAGCGAACCAGTGTCACTGCCTTACCTTACCTCCCTTTTGGTTTTGTTTGCCCAATTAGTGCACATTTTCGGAAATAATGTAATTACATAGCTCTATTGTTCCGCCATATATAGCCAAATGGTTTTGACAGGTCACAAACCTCTGCGGAAACTTCAGTACCCTTAATTTTGAAGATATATACTAATGTGCCCCATTGTTCATAACACCAGCACCTTCATCGCCTTCAAAAAGCATTGAAATTCTGCAACAATATCTCTTTAATTACGTTTTCATTGTGTGACTCATCCACAACGGTGTTCGACTTTGCGTACTACGTAAATAAATAATGAAAACAAATCTTTTATCTATGCCAGAAAGGACAGCAACCAATGCATCACACATTTTATGCTGTTTTATTAGTTTCTCTGATTCACTAATGATGTGTTTTTTACTCCTTGGCAAAGGAATTAAATTCAAACAACCATGCCAAGAATCTTGAGTTTGTTCTTAGAGAATAATTGATCATTCAAGTCACCTTCCACTAGTTTTAAGTTATGTGTGGTCGTGGCAGAGTCCTTCATTTTGAGATCACTTCTCGACCACAGTCTATGAAGAGTCATCTTCCACTAGTTTTAAGTTATTCATGGTCACAGCAGAGTCCTACTTTTCCAGATCACTCCTCGCCCATGTCTCTGATAAGTGAGACAAGTGCCATCCTGCTGCTTCTGCTCCGCACAACCCTGAATGTGGTGAAGGTGGCCTAACTTCCAGAACTTCTTCTGAGCAGATATGGTGCACCTTCTGCCTTCAGTGATGTGAGAGTTTTACTGGAGGGGACTGATTAAACCAAGCAAGATTAGGTAATCAAGTCATACAGATCCCCACCATTTGTCACTTTGCCACGTGCAAACTAGAGACGTGAGGCTAGTACATGTGCTTAAGATGAGAGAAGTGTCATAGATCAAGGTCCCAAATTCACCACAATATTCTGAATTAATTTATTCAGGAAGAGGGTTTCACTTTGGTCACCTTAAGCAACACTGGATTTCTCAGTGGCACCTCTGTGTAACCCTCAGTAGAAAAAGATGTCTTTCTGATATGAATACCATGGAGAATTCTTTGTATTTCACCTATATTCTTTGTACAACATGCCACATCAGCAGAATTGGCAGGGGGTGGGTTCACAGATGTATGGTGGCTGTGTGTACCGTGTGAAGATAGGTGAATGGAGACCACAGGCGAGTGTTGACATAGGGGCCCCCAATCGGAGCAGCAGTTATGACGTAAATGGGGATCTCATAGTCTGATCATGGGGGAAGAACAAAGTTTCTGAACTGCTGTTGGACATGCATGAGTAGAGTGGCCATTGGAGGGAGATAGGTTGTTTGCGCAGTCGACACACCTCCTCTTAGCGGAGTGCATCTTCCTGCGCTGCACCCCATTTGCGTACCGCACCATGCCGTGAAGCCACCAGAAGGGCTGTAGGTGAGCACCCGTGAAATGTGAGCATGCGTTTGGCAAGAAGGAGTGCTAGGGCCGTGAAGCGAGTGTGTAATTTATGTTGTTTCTTATGCCTAAAGATGCATAGGGAGCATGCTTCCCATGTGTAAATATCTAGAAACGTTGTGACCTCATGCAGGGTGGTGTGGACTGAGTTCCAATGGCTCTGTTGGACACAACAGGACCACGACATACGCATGAGATCCGCGTCAGGGGCTCAGCAATGTGGGCATCCTACCTGTGTCTCAGGACAGGTTTAGTTGGGACAGGGTTAAATATGCCCTATGTATTTGAAAGAATTGTATATTCTTGAAATGGGAATTGCAGGCGACCGGCCAAATGAATTCTAATGCCCGTTCCGATTCCCTGTCATGTAACACCCTTCCAAGGTCATATTTCCATTTATGGAACAGTGTAGCGAGGGAGGTGTTCACCAGTTCGCGAATGGCTTTATAGACTCAGGTGACACCCGCCACCCATGGTGAGAATAGCCTGCAGAACAGGATGCATGGCGGGTTCCCCCTCCAAGAGATCCCAAAATGTGTGACAGGTATGGCTGAGCTGTCTGTGTAAAAGGAACTGCCTTGTGGATGGTCATAATCCACAGCCAGTTGGTCAAATGAGAGGAGGCGGCCTTCAGAAAATGTTTAAATCACTCTTATCACAAATAGTTACTTTTGTCACATTCCAGTCCATCATTTTTCTCCAATGTGCCACTACTGACGAAGACCAACCTTATGCAAATCAGCCTCGGTCCTGCAGAGCTAGTTCAGTCTGGCACACACTGCCAGGCCACATCTCACATGAACAGAAACAAAAGTAACCCCAGACTGAATCAGTCAAGTTGGCATCTTTGGTAGCCAAGCTCAGACAAAAATGTAGGTATCTTTGTTATGAACTTCAGGTATTTTGTGAGTTATTTTCCACATAACTGGGTGGATACACTAACGCTGCCAGCAAATAAAGGCCAAGGGGCCTACTTGGCCTGCTTTCTTGTCTGCACCTATGCTGTATTCTTATGCCATTCCTCCCCTTTGCCAGCCTCCTGTGCCATTTCCCTGGTAATTCATTACCATAACAGCGGTGTGCTCTTTGCTTTAACCTGTTTATTAGGGACATCAGCAGCGTTGCTCATTATTCTTAAGCCAGTACTTCGCAGTTGATGGGAACATTAGAGCGTACTGTAAATAATTCTAAAACTTTTGTTCCTGCCCATTTCAGTGTTTGATCTGGGAATAATTAAGAACACTGCATATTAACAATGCAACTTGGAAAATCCCCAAGCCACATCTGAGACAGATGACTTCTTCAGTTATTGAATTACTGGCGTGACATATTCCAAAATATTAATTGCTTGAATTGCATTTCCATTTTTTAGTTACTGAATGGCATTAATTTCGTTGCGGTTGCAAGTGCTGATTTTCCATACTTGGCGACGCTCTGTTCAAGCAACTTCCCCGGTTTCTGCTTCTGATTTGTTAGGCTTTTTGCTGTCCTCAAATGCAAAACTGCCTCCCTGTGGCTGGCGTATGAATGCAAAAATACCTTGCAAATGTATCCCAGAGCATGAGTACATGTTTTTAGAACAGCCTGCTTCAAATAACCATCGCAGGGTGGGTCCCGGGGACATTTTGTTGCCAGACCTGGCCAAGAGGAATGTGTTTTTATATATTTTGTTTAAACCAGTGGTTAATTTGTGAAAAAAAAAAAAAAATTACCTGTCGGGGCTCTTGTCAGGCGGAAGCTTACACCAGCCCATTTCTCCTGTTAGTGCCGCCTAAAACAGAACCAGCTACTAACCATGAAAGTGGGGAGAGGTTGTAATGGTCTTCTGAGTTGGGAACCAGGTTCGAGTCTCGGCGTCGGATCAACATCCTGTGATTCTGGGAAAAACACTTAATCTCCCTGTGCATGCCATACATGCATATGTCCTTAACTGGTGTTCATGAAAAGAATCGGGTGTTAATCATTAAGTGCTGGTGCTGAGCACTGGAAACCACTGCCTCAAATTAAGCACTGGTTTAATCCCATTTAAAACTACTTTTAAGATTTTATGGTACCAAGCTCTGGCTCCAGCTGGTTTTTCCCTGCGTGAGGTAGGGACATGGAGTTCATTCTTATATGCCCCATTCACATGGAGATACCTCAATGAGTTAGACTTTTTTTTTGCCATGGGGAGATTAAATGATTTACCCGAATCACAAACTGTTAAGCAGAGGCTAAGATTAAAAGCTGGATCCCCAATTCCAAAGTTGGCAGCTCAGGCCGTTTTTATTATTGGTTGTTAAGGAACATACAATTGCCGTGCCTTTATGCAGTTTTGCTGTGCCACTGATCCTACAAAATACATATCACAAATGTGATTTCACTGGAAAACCCCAAATGTACAGAAGTGGGAACACGTGACATTTCTGGACAACCTGTGACGCTGCCCATGCACGGCCCATGCCACTAGGACTCAAAAGTCCTCAGTGAGCTGAGTGTGTAATTTGACAGAGCTAATCTCGAATGGAGGTTACACAACACACAACAAACCATAGTGGGGGCCTAACTTAATCTATCCTGGCCACGCTGCATAGACATGAATGCGAGCTGTTGGGACAAGAGCGCAATGTGTCCCATGGGAACCCTGACTTCTACCTCTGGTTTTCTCAACCAACCTTTGGCCACCAGACCCATCGTTGAGAAAAACCGTGTCAAGTTGTCATGTTGGTCATAGGAAAATAACCATAACTGGCTCTGACTGTAGTTGGTGATGCACAAACAAAGAGATTCTATCAATGTGTAGTTGCTAGAAATTTTTATATTTTGGTTTTGTGAATAGTGGAATAATTGACTCTCTCTTAAGGTGGTAAAGATGAGAGCACAATGTGCTTGTTAAAATACCCCTCACACACTAAAAAAATCCAATAGTGTCATGCTTCATCATTGGGGTCTTCCCGTCCCTCTACGGGGCGGGGCGTGCTACGACCTGACGAACTACGCGGGAGCACTGATAATGTGACAAGGCTATGTGATAGTGCAAGGTGGGTGGTGTTAGTGAAGTGTAGGGACCTAGTAATGTGTGGGAATAAAAAGCTAAAAATCCTCTGGCTAGTGGAAAAAAACAATTTATTCACTTCCCTAGCTGGGGACGTTAAGAAGGGGGTTTTGGGGTAGAGCAAATAGCTACTACCTGGTCTACATGTTTCGTAAGCAGTCCCCTACTGCTTACTCATCAGGACCTTCTAGTGGCCCCTACTAGGAATTAGCTCAGTTGCTAAGTATAGTAAGCCTGTCGTCCTAAAAACTAACAGTAAAAATCAACTGTTAGTTTCAGCTTCAGGGCATGAGCTGGCCCATGGGAAGCGAAAAATGTATCAAAAGAGATGACCTAAATTGGTCTCTGTAAAAAAAGGGAGAAAAAAGAGAGAAGTACAAATCTTTACCATTGTAACTGTGATTTGTCTATAGACACAACATTTAAGTAGCGCCACAAGTCCCACGGGTCATTCATGTTTTGCCCATTTCATAAAGAATGTATTTAAAACTTTATGGACAGAGTGATGGTTCAATCTGCCATCCCCTGCACGTTCGTTTCTATTCCGAACATATTGTTGCCCCACATAATTGAGGCGGATTCATCATAACTCACACACACATTCATAACTCGATGCACACATCGGCACCACACGAGGTTAAAAAAGAGGGACCCGTTTTTTTCGGATTTCAATATCGATAATAATGTCTTCTGTTTCAATACCAAAAGAAATAATCATTAGAATCCCCATGACGCACACACAGATTGTTATATTGATTGTCATACATACTGCTGAGGCGCTTAGGATATGCCTCATGAGCTGACAGTCGGTAGGTGTGTCACCGCGGTAATCTGGAAGGAAATAAAACCGCGCCCATAGCGTCAAAACACACACACACATTCCCATGTTATCCACTGTCTTTTAGACCAGGTGTTTAGAGACCTTTGGCAGAGTCTAATACTTACAATAGCCGCGTAAGGGTATTACCTTACTCCTACCCGTGCTGCCGCTCTGGAGAGTGCTCGCGTCTGGAGACCGGTAAACATTTAAGCTTCACTGAGAAGCACTCTCCAGAGCGGCAGCACGGGTAGGAGTAAGGTAATACCCTTACGCGGCTATTGTAAGTATTAGACTCTGCCAAAGGTCTCTAAACACCTGGTCTAAAAGACAGTGGATAACATGGGAATGTGTGTGTGTGTTTTGACGCTATGGGCGCGTTTTTATTTCCTTCCAGATTACCGCGGTGACACACCTACCGACTGTCAGCTCATGAGGCATATCCTAAGCGCCTCAGCAGTATGTATGACAATCAATATAAAAATCTGTGTGTGCGTCATGGGGATTCTAATGATTATTTCTTTTGGTATTGAAACAGAAGACATTATTATCGATATTGAAATCCGAAAAAAACGGGTCCCTCTTTTTTAACCTCGTGTGGTGCCGATGTGTGCATCGAGTTATGAATGTGTGTGTGAGTTATGATGAATCCGCCTCAATTATGTGGGGCAACAATATGTTCGGAATAGAAACGAACGTGCAGGGGATGGCAGATTGAACCATCACTCTGTCCATAAAGTTTTAAATACATTCTTTATGAAATGGGCAAAACATGAATGACCCGTGGGACTTGTGGCGCTACTTAAATGTTGTGTCTATAGACAAATCACAGTTACAATGGTAAAGATTTGTACTTCTCTCTTTTTTCTCCCTTTTTTTACAGAGACCAATTTAGGTCATCTCTTTTGATACATTTTTCGCTTCCCATGGGCCAGCTCATGCCCTGAAGCTGAAACTAACAGTTGATTTTTACTGTTAGTTTTTAGGACGACAGGCTTACTATACTTAGCAACTGAGCTAATTCCTAGTAGGGGCCACTAGAAGGTCCTGATGAGTAAGCAGTAGGGGACTGCTTACGAAACATGTAGACCAGGTAGTAGCTATTTGCTCTACCCCAAAACCCCCTTCTTAACGTCCCCAGCTAGGGAAGTGAATAAATTGTTTTTTTCCACTAGCCAGAGGATTTTTAGCTTTTTATTCCCACACATTACTAGGTCCCTACACTTCACTAACACCACCCACCTTGCACTATCACATAGCCTTGTCACATTATCAGTGCTCCCGCGTAGTTCGTCAGGTCGTAGCACGCCCCGCCCCGTAGAGGGACGGGAAGACCCCAATGATGAAGCATGACACTATTGGATTTTTTTAGTGTGTGAGGGGTATTTTAACAAGCACATTGTGCTCTCATCTTTACCACCTTAAGAGAGAGTCAATTATTCCACTATTCACAAAACCAAAATATAAAAATTTCTAGCAACTCCACATTGATAGAATCTCTTTGTTTGTGCATATCTGATCGGAGGGTGATTCTGTCAATACCTCTCCACTTCCTCTTTTGTTTTGTAGTTGGTGATGCACTGGTATGAGTGGTAATGTTTAAATGGGTTTTCTCCATCAACATTAACCTGCCAATGGGCTCAGCGGTATGTTCTAAAGCGAAAGTCATAATCTAGATCAATCTTCTCAATCAAGACAATCTAAAATGGCTTCTCCGGGTGCTGAATGGTTCTTTTACCGGTACTGCTATGATGTAAATAAAACACAGCAAGACAAACACAAATACTTCGTGTGACTACTTCACAGAATTTTATGTCCTCTAGTTTAGTAATCAGGCACCATACATAATTACATTAGGTGTCTGTTCTCGTGTTGCCTGAGTGATTTCCAATGGCAATATTTTAGAAATGCTTCTTCTCAATTTGAACATAAAATATTTAATCAATTAAGGTGGCTAGACTTTTCCAGAATGAAGGAATGGTCTCTATAGTATGATGAACGACCTCAAATGTAGTCAGTTGCATGATGACGCCAGAAACTCCACTGTGCAGTAGCTGTACCTTTCATTTGCATGTACGTGATGATACCCTTGGGATATATTAAATTCAGTTCTCGTTAATTCTGCATAACAAAACATTGGAAGATTGGTTAAAATTCTCCAGTACAGTATTCACAGGCTGAAAATGTACACAGAAATAGCGAGACCCAAAATTCAAATATCTGGTAGATAATATGTGGGTAAAAAGCATGACTGATTAGCCATTTCATTCCTTGATCGACATGTCATCGTTTTGGAATCTGACCTGTGGACCTCCATCACACCATCCTTCATAGCAGCTAAACCTGTGAACATGGACACACTGGCCTGACTCTTTAGTTTTTTTCCCCCATTAAGACTGCCAACAAGTAAACATTTCTATCAAAATAGTTTACCACCTGTTGAGTTACAAGTTCTTTTATCCCTTTTGGTCACCTGAACTTCCTAGGCCATCCAGCACTTATTATGCTTACGTCTCAGGATGTGGGACTGCTTTCTTGGCTGGGCTCTTCCAGTATGTTAGTTGTCTGGCCACAACCAAGGAGATGTTTGCTCTTACTTGTGGAATTATGCATATACATGTTGGAGTGGTCTCCATAAAAGCAAAATTCAACCACTGGTTATTCCATTTGACCGTCCTATTGCTGTTCCTATTTGTTCATTCTGGCGTTTTTTGCAGTGGTAATTATGAGATGAGCAAAGAGAGACACCAAGTAAGTAGTTCTTCAACCCGACAGAAGACTGAAAATGTGCACCTCTGGCTATGGTACGAGCGAAGGCATGCAGGTTAAGGTTACTGTCTATAGTGAGACTCAGGAATTGAGCGCTTTATGCCTCGGACAAGACACACTATTATTTTGTACCAGTGACATCTAGGTCATTTCAGTTCATTAGTGTTAGAAATGGGGTCTCTAGTTGACAGACGTATGTAGCCTGTCCAAGTAGGGACCACCACTCTAGTCAGGGTAAGATAGATACACACTAAAAGATAACCTGTGCTCATCCTCTGGTAGCTTGGGACAGAGCAATAAGGTTTATCTAAACAGGCAATGTGTAATGTATTTGTGCAACACAACACACAGTAACACAATGAAAACAGCACAAAAAGACTCCACACTGGTTAAAAAGAAAAGACAAAAATGTTATAAATAAATCAAGACCAAAACAAAAAAAATGCAATAAACAGAAGTTATGAATTTTTTTAGAATGAGTGTTTCTAGCACTTAGAAGCAATAAGCACCTCTGGGGCTTATCTGGTCGCACTGGACTGAGGCAAAGTAAACAGTTCAAGCAGCCCACCCGGAAACGCTGGCTTTATACAGGAGCCACCCTGGCCCGAGGAACAGAATACCTTGATCCTGGACTCAACAACAAGATGCAGGGTGCACATGAGCAATGCGTCGATGTTGAGCCCACAGTCGGCTGATACCTTAATTTTCTCCACAAGTGATGCATCGGTTCCAAAGATGAAGCGGCAACCAAAATGCATTGGTTGTGAAGTGCGATGCACAAGGTTTCTCTATGCAGTCTAGAGGCTGCGACGATCTCTCCACACCGCAGCGTTGGCGCTGCACGGTTCTGATGCAGCAGGCTCTCAAGCCAGTCGCAAAACATAAACTCTTCGCTAAAAGATTTGGTATCTGGAGGTGAGGTCTTCCGAATATTGAATCTATCCCCCAGATGCATCAACAAACCGATTTGCGATTCCTTAATAGCGAAAAATACCGATTCGCTATTAAGGAATTGCAAAATGGAATGCATCAAGAAATCACTTAAAAAATAGCGATTTCTTAGAATTCCTTAATTGCGACTCGCAAATTGCAAGTCGCAATTAAGGAATACCTCCCCATTCCTTCCTATGGGCCTAGAGGCCCATAGGAATGAATGGGAAGACAATCTCAATTTGCGAATCGCAATTAGCAATGCGCAAATTGAGATTGCGATTTCAAGAGTGCAGGGGTGTCCAAAGGACACCCTGTTGCACCCCTGAAATTGATATGTGCACATATGTTGCGGGGCACGTGTGTGCGCAACATGGAACTTTGAAAAATGCACTTTAGTGAATTTTTAAAAGTTTTTGCAAATTACCACGAAGTTGTACTTCATGGTAATTTGTGTGCCCTATTAGCGAATTCGCTATTTTAAACACTTTCATGCATTGCATTTAAGGAATCTCAAACTGAGATTCCTTAAATGCAAATAATCGCAATTTAGCGATTTCTAAAATTGTGATTTTTGCATGTGGGATGATGCATCCCAAATGCAAAAATATCGCTCACAAAGGGAATCTGGCCCTTTGCGAGCGGATTTTTGTTTGATGAATCTGGCCCTATATTTATTCCCAAACCCAATTAGTGAATCGGTAAGATTTGGTAACATGTTACTGAATCATTATTTTAGTTTAGTAAGTAATAAAATACCATTTTGCGGTCGGAAAGGCTCTGATTTTACAAATGGGAGCCTTACCGACCATAACATTGCTCGATACATGAGTCACTAAATACTTAACAGTGCTGTATACTTGCTGCCTACATAACACACCCTCAATAGAAGAAACACCCCCCAGTATCCAACAGCTTTTAGTCGTGTTTCCATGTGGCTTAGGAAACTGTTGCTGAGTGATGTGCTCTGCGAGGTTCCGTTAGTTACTGCGATACTGGCATTTCATTTTAAGAGCTTCATTTTATTTGGCACATTTAAAGATTTCTTCTCAGCACTGCTTTTAACCTCATTGGCATTAATGCCTTTCAGTTGCAATGCTGCAAAGGGGAAAAGAGCGGCGCGGCCTGGCATGCGGGCGAAGGTGCTGAGATTGAATCGCGCGTCAGCCGCGTTTATCCCAGCAGGATATAAATACAGGAGGCTGTCTTGTAATGTGTTTATTACAGTATATAAAAGTATAACTAATACATAGAGGTCAAGCAAATAGCACAGCAGCCTTTGGACGACATCCAATTTTTTTTGTTTATGTCCTTATCTTTTTTTAGTGTTGCACAATGTTATTTATGGAGCAATACAGGGTAGCTGAGGGTTGTTTATATGCTTCTTGCTGTCTTGTATTCTTGTTGAGCGAATTACCAGCTCACAAATAAATGCATCACACTGCTTAATTTGTGCTGGTGGGTGCATGTGGTGGGCAAGCGCTAACTTCTGATTACTGGGACTTACTTTTCATCATAAAGCTTGTACCCAGAGCTGTTGGGCCCAAAGAAATTACATTTCACTGGGTATGTGATCATCCTTAAATGGCGACCCTCAGAAGGGCGCCTGATCTGCCCAAATAATTTACCCGAAAAAAGGACAGGTTTTTATGTAGTCTCCTGTCCCCCACAACTGGACCCTGAAGAGCAATTATATTTTGCAGATTTGTAATACACAAAGGGCTGCAAGCTGAAAGTATTCCATTAAAACACATTAGTCAGGTGAGAATTTTCTAAAGAAATTGAATACCTAGCTTTTCATACAGTCAAACAAAGACAGCAAGGGGCATGAATTCTACAATCAAGGGTTAGCTTGACTGCCTCAAAACGTCAGTGAGATCAAATGACTCTGTACCGGGCATCCACATTAACCTAACCCAGCCGACACTTGGTTGATGGCAGAGAGCAGTAGCCCACACAACATCTTTAAATATCTACACTTGGCCATAATTGAAGGTACTTGGCCTTGTCTCTTACTGGATTAAGGTCATGTCACTGCAACACACATGCTGTCTTGGCCTTTTCTACACATGGAGAAACTTCAGAAGCTTTGAGAACAGACTTTACTGTATTACACACACCCAGCGGCGTAGCAACACCTGCGGCCATCCGTGGTGGCTCCTGAGATTGCCTTTCCCGCGGCGGCCGTCTGAAGGATGGATGGGGGTTGCTGGCGATTTTTGCGACGGCTGCAGTTAAGAGGGGAGGGGCGAGAGTCGCTGCTCTGAAAACTTATACCGTCCGGGGTAGCCCGCGCCCACTGCCGTCTCCCTTGCTACGACACTGCAGGAACCAAGAAACAGAGGCTCGTTGGAGATGTTTCATTCATTATAGATGCAAAGTGTCAAGATAGCTCCAACACAAATGCTATTGTGATAAATGTAGGACTAGTAACAACAACGCGGTAGTCCTGTCATATTGCTTTTTGTTCAATTTCTGTGGTTCCTTCGGCTGTGCTCATAGTACACCTTGTCGCCTACATATGAGAAGAGCCTCCAATCTCAATAAGCCTGTCCAGTTATGACTCTGTATGCTCTGATAGATTGATCCACCTCACCCTTCATATCATAACCATGCAGTATTTTAAAGCAGTATGCTTCACAGTGTTGGCTCACAAGAGAAATCACTACCAATGGTTGATTATACATGAACAATGTTACAGGCAACTATGTCCAAGAACTCCGATTCCAAAAAGTCAGACAAGGAGGACGTGCTTTTACCGCGAATGCAGCTCAGATGTGGAACAAATTACCAGCTCCATTAAGATCTCCCTCTGACTTATTAAAATTCAGAAGATCAATGAAAACCTGTCTGATTCCGCATTAATAACCAGTTTTAACTTCAGATCTCCATCAGTTGTCTTTCCTACATAATGGTAATAACTAGCGCCAGGATACCATTTTTGATCACAATGCGCTTTATAAGCACTAACTACTACTACTGGTACTGGGGCAAATTAATGACCAGTGTGCACCAGTTGCAAAAATAGCGCACCTCTATGCATGCATGCGCAGTATCATTTCTAACCAAACTATGAGTTTGCACCCATGCCCTATGTTGTAATTAGTACAGATCTACGCATCACATTTTTTCAACCATTTGTGCACATTCCATGAATTTGCTCTTTTCTGAGAATTTGAAAAAAGAATTTTGCTCTACTCTGTAAGACATAACTTTATTAAAAAAAAGGACACGAGCTAATGAAGAATTTTTTTAACAATTCTGCCCTAATCCCAGGGGCCAGCAGGTACTGAAACTTTCTATGTCAGAGAATGATATGCAGAAATATCATCAAACAGAAATTTTACATCCCATTTGGTATATATATTCTATTATTAACTCAATAATATAATCCTTGAAAAATATTTATGTCAGATGATGACCTGATATTCTAGTACAAAAACGCTTAAACTAAAAATGAGGTATCTAAATCACAGATAATGGGATACAAGTGCCCAAACAAAGGTGTACTATGCAGAACGAGACATTAGGTATCATTCAGTTGTGAACAATTTAATCGATAGCCCATATTTTCATCCAGAAAATTAACAGGGAAGTGGAGCTACTGGCTCGGCTCTAGGAGCCAGAGTCGTAGCTGAGACATCAAAACCTTTGGCATGTAAATCGTGCAAAGATTGTCCTTTAAAAATATGACAAAGACTCTCTAAAATTCAAACACGTGATTTCCTTTAGCATGTTTTTTCTGTAGTAGCTTAGAATTTATCACTGCATTGAGTGCTATTTATTAGGCCTGGTAATTTCTAAACATGAATTTCTAAACATTCAGGACCCTCACCTCATTCTACAGTGCTGCTTACTGCTGTTCCTCCTGTGCCTTCCTGTACTTGTAGACCAGGGATTGCAAGGGTTGTGCCATGGGTACCAATGGGCAAGGGTCAAGTAGCAGCTACTACGCCTGCTTCCATGCAACCTGTAAACGTTTATTTCATTTACACATTTATGACTGTGTAAAATGCATTATGAATGTAGTCATTGTCCAGTGTATAGCTGCCCAGAGGCAGGGATGGCTCCTCCTCCGGAGCAGAGGAGCATCACCCCGCCTGCTGCAAGCGCCGCAGGCAAACAAACATAAATTAAATGTCATTTCAATGCCATTTAGTTTATTGCCACGGGCACAGCTCACGCTGTGAACTGCGCAATGGTGGGGCGGAGCTAAATCGTGCAAATGCAGGATTACAGCAATGGTCTACAGTGCGCATGACAGATTGGCTGGCTGTTTACAGCCGTCCTATCCAACATGGTCAGTGTAGACCCAGAAATCCATAGGTTGTGAAACAGCCTGGGGATTGCTGCAACAGGCCCCCAGCCTCAAAATGAGTGCTGGGTGAGCCTGCTCCTACCAATCCTGGAGCAGCTTTCACAGCATGAAAGCAGCTCCATGATTGGTTGGAATTCCATTCCACAAGCAGTAAGGAAGTCCTTCCTTTCCCTGCTTGTGGAAGGTAGAAGTTCTGATGCGGTCGTGCTCCAGCTCGAGTTTATGGTCAGTAGCTCCTTTGTGCCCTACCATCAGTAGCGGTCGGTGGTGGGAGTGCTGCCGGGCGGTGACGTGGGACAGGGGAGGGGCATGGTGGGGGGTAGTAAACTACGGAATACGGCCAAATACAGGTAAGTAAACATATAAATAAATAAAACAAATTTTGTTGCGCGCATTGCAGCGCCAAATGCGATACCGTGCGCGCAATGAAATTTGTTTTATTTATTTATATGTTTAGTTACCTGTATTCCATAGTTTAATACCCCACCCCACGTCACCGCCCGGCAGCACTACCACCACCAACCGCTACTGCCTACCATTATTTATTGAAGGGCGCTGCCACTGCCTAGAGGCGCCCTGGATCTCTAAGCACAGCTTCGTCCAGGTCAAAAACTGGTCAGAAGTTACCTTGTGCTAAGCATTAGTCATAAACTGGAATTGCCTTATATGTGTTAGTGCTAAAATATCACCCAGTTCGCAAAGAAAGGAACTTTCATTGCTGCTGATTCACTACTAAATAGAGTGCCTTCAATTTCTCACAGTTTACAACCTTCTTTTTCCCAGATCCTTTCATAACACAAGCAAAGTGGTTACTCTGGGTCCCCTCCGCCCTCGCATCATAGCACTGTTTACTCTTGCTGGCCTCAGAACAGAGCAGCGCACAGATTGTTTCCCCCTGTTTACATCCTGTCTATAAGCAAAAGCCAATTCCCCATCTTCCTATCTAAATAAGACATTAATCTGAAAGGTTTTGTGGTGAAGATGTCTGTATGGGCAAAGGCAGATTCAGTGTGCTGGGAATTAGGGAACACAGCTCTCATCTCCCAGACCCTAGCATGATGTTGGGTCTTAAAAGCCTAATTTATGAAAAGCACCTAAAATATCAATAATTATCATTCTTGCTTATACATAGAGGTTTTCTCGACTGAAGACACTGACACTTCATAGCTCTGTAAATACCAAGTGTTACTATTACACAACTTGATGGTGCTCAATTATCAGCATTGAAGGATACATTAATTAGTAGATCCTGAGATCAGAGGAGAGGACAGACTCACCTCCTGTCCTAATTCACTAGCAGAGATTTCTAGTGGATCAGTTAAGAGATTCATGGGACTCAGAAATGAATATTTTGGCAGTTTTGTTCTGCAGAAAATGAACTACTGTTGTGTTTTGTTGGGATATGTCATATGCATTTGTATAGTGTATTCCCACTATTTGTGTGGCCTCGGAGAAGTTAGAACGTCATTTCTAGCACACACAAAGCTATAGTATATAATAAGTTATGCACTTCGTAAAAACATTACCAAATCTTGTTTAGATGAAGATAGTATGAAATGTGGGACCTATTTATCATTATTTTACGCAATGCACTAGAACAAGACGCCTTGCTGCGCTGCACTGCGTGAAAGGTAGAGGGCAGGAATGAGCCATTTCTATAAAGATATGACGCATACCTGGTCGGTATCTGCGATTGCGCACAACTGCTGCCTAGCGCCAATGCAGGCACCCCTGCACCATGGTGCAATGGTGCCTGCTTTACAGGCAGGATTATATTGTGCAGGACGGGACACATTCCTGCACAAAAACAATGCTCTGAGGCTTCTTCCTCTTTCTACATGTGCTGCAGAATGCATGATGCAAGGGCAACGCAACACTTTGATCAGTGCTCCGCTGTGTGCACTGATGTAAACATTTATCTTATCAAAAAGAACGCGTCAACCCCGATTCTATTCGCCTCGTAACATCTTTGTTAAATGTGACTACCATGATGAATGTAGCTAAAACTAGACAGTGCCTCATGTGTAGAAAACATATGTGCTGGGGTGCAACATGTTTTAGGAGCCTGCCCCCATAATGCGGATTGATGGGGTTGCCGAACACCAAGGCGGCTTAGTCTTCACTTCACCTCATACCCCTTTCTTCTACCATTCTATGCATCTCGTCTCTTTCTCTCTTGTAGGCTCATTTTCATGCCTGCCTTCCCTTTGTAATTCTTTTTGTATCTTTCTCTTCCTCCCTTTTCTGCCTTTCTCTTGCTTCAGGTCAAACTCTGATAATGCAAAATAATACCCTGTCCCAGGGACTGCAATTACCCTCCTTGGCCATTCTTTTCCCGATGAGCACAGCCCTCCAAGACCAATGCCCATGTTATGATTATAAAGGTGATAGTGAGCATTACTTTGGTAAGGAGTGTCCGACACTGACTGTAGAGGCTGCAGTGCAGGTTTTGCTGTGCCTGCCATAGGTGTACGTGAGGCCGCCTCTGTATTCAAAGCACTTGGGTGGGCTGCATCGATGCACCCCACCACAGTATATGTCCTCATTGTTGCATAGTACAGCCCACCTCAGTGTGTGTCTTCAATGATGGATGATACAGTGCAACTCAATACATGCTCTGATTGGTGCATGGCACAGCTTATCTACGTATGTGTCCTCAGTGATGCATGGTGCAGCCCATCAAAGTATGTGTCCTCAGGGATGATTGGTGCTTCCCATCAAAGTATGTGTCCTCAGGGATGATTGGTGCATCCCATCAAAGTATGTGTCCTCAGTGATGATTGGTGCATCCCATCAAAGTATGAGTCCTCAGCGATGCATGGTGCAGCCCATCAAAGTATGTGTCCTCAGCGATGCATGGTGCAGCCCATCAAAGTATGTGTCCTCAGGGATGATTGGTGCTTCCCATCAAAGTATGTGTCCTCAGGGATGATTGGTGCATCCCATCAAAGTATGTGTCCTCAGTGATGATTGGTGCATCCCATCAAAGTATGAGTCCTCAGCGATGCATGGTGCAGCCCATCAAAGTATGTGTCCTCAGGGATGATTGGTGCAGCCCATCAAAGTATGTGTCCTCAGGGATGATTGGTGCATCCCATCAAAGTATGTGTCCTCAGGGATGATTGGTGCTTCCCATCAAAGTATGTGTCCTCAGGGATGATTGGTGCATCCCATCTTAGCATATAGGTCAGTGTGAAGCCTAGCGCAGGGATCTTTTTATGTATCCCTACAAAACATAGTGCAGTCGATATTGTTATGTGCTGTCAGTAATGCATGGTTCAGCACATCTCATGATATGTTGTCAGTGATGAATGATGCAGTCCACCTCAGGATATGTCTATCTTGATGCCGGGTGCAGCCCATCTCACTATGTGATCTGCCATGAGTAGTGCAGCTCATCTCTGTGCGTCTCCTCGTTAATGTGTGGTGCTTCCATCTCAGTAAGTGTTGGCAGTGATGCATGATGCTGGCCATGCCACTGTGTAAACACAGTAATGCCTAGGGTGTCACATCTCACTACGTGTCCTCCATGATGTGCGGCCCATCTCACTATGTGTCTTTCGTGATGCATAGTGCATGAATGGTAAACAAATCCAAATACGAACACTGTCAATTTCACAACAAAACAGATGAGCAACATAAACTAGTGCGCTCCGAGGAATCGACCTCACACCTCCTTTTTCCTTCCCAACATGGAGAGGTGTGGTGCAGCGGCCAGGACAGCTGACTTCAGAGCACAGGGTTCACGGTTTGATCCCCGGTGGCAGCTCAGCTCAGCACCATGTGACTCTGGGCAATGGCTCACTTAATTTCCATGACAGTCCCCAGTGCCTTGAGACTCGTAAGGGTGAGTAGTTCACGCTTTACAAATATGGACTTACCTCAAGTACCACGGTATCTTCTGCTTAGAAATTCAGTTTTGACATCACAAGGAGCACCAAAGCTTCTTTATCCATATCTCAAGCATTGACCTGGATATGGACAATGAGGACCTTTGGAGGCAGGCACCCAACCCTATCAATCTCTGAGTCACAGTCATGAGTGGCTGCACTTCCGCTTCCTTCGTTCTAGGTTTAACACCTTACACTTAGCAGGGCTGACTTTCCTCCTGAACCAGCCCCGGTCATGAAACCCACTTTCTCGAGAGGGGAAACATATTTAAAAAGCACAGTGCATGAATATTTGCACATCCATCTTTCCCAAAGGAGCCGGTCACTGTCTCAATCACAGAGCCGCAATGGATTATGGTACACAGCATTACTTTACATATGCTAAGTTTGGAAAGACTTATTTCTAGTACTGGTCTGTATCCTGGTTGTGTCAGTTTACGCACGTAGCACAGGAAAAACACAGGACTTGCATAGCTTGGATATCTGAATATTTATTGTGCCAATGTCAGAAAAGCACTGGCTGAAAAAATATTTAATTGTAATCTTGTCTCAGTTTCAAAGACCTGCGGCCTAGCATAGGAAAGGTAAACAAAGAAAAATTACAATTCATGGGATGAAAGTTAAAGACCTGCGGCCTAACATAGGAAATGTAAACTAAAAAATGTATAATTTATGGGATGAAAGTTAAATCATACATATATGGCAGATGTTTGTGTATCAAGATAATATGTCTAGCGTTCATTTTAATTAAACAACTCGGCGTCCCAAAACCCAGAAATGTCTAACCCTTCTGGGAGCTGCAGTCTGCTGTTCTGTATTTTATGTAGCTTTCTTTAGGGGAAAACCGACAATGCATTATGAATGCAGCACGTTTAGAGAGGAAAATCAACTTTCTGCTTAAAAAATAGTTGTATTGCGCCTTCATGGTTCAAGCTGTCGTTACTTGAAGAAGGGATATGGTCCTGAAAGCAGGTAATATTCTGGGTCACGTTTTAGATGTTGTCAGTCCAAGTAAATGCATCACTCCCTAAAAAATATACTTTTGAGAAAAATATATAGACATTTTTTAAGTATTATATCACTTCCAGAAGTCTGCAGTCAACCAGTCACAATGATTACACCAAGATGAAGATAAAATTCAATAATATCAAATCGATACCTCTGGCCATGAATTTGATCATAACTCTAAGATGTGCTTTAAATTGTGTTATATAGCTCTGGCTTTTGAGGTAATGCTGTGTACTGTTTGCCTTAAACATTGAACCACAGCTTCTAGTTTCGCATAGAACTGAAGGCACTACAGTGCGCATGGAACTCATAGCATGTGAAGTGTCTATAGAAAGCGAGTATTTGTTGTGTAATTTCAAAAAGAATTGATGTTGTGCATTAAGTAATGGTGTCTCCTTAGCACGTTCTCTGTCCTCCTGATGAGAGGTATGCAGCATTATCTACTTACAATAAACATATGAATTGGCCAACTATTACTGCAGGTGTTGCCCACTTTTCCGAGTTCTCGGGAGTGGTATCCCGGGCGATACCACTACAGATAATCACAAAATGCCTAGTGTTCCTACTCCTTGCTTTCCTGGGTAGGGGAACACGGGACCCAATGTTATCAGGTGGCATACTCCCACAGTAAAATTGTGTTAGGATAGGGCTGCAAGGGCAGCTCAGCCGTAGTCCACCTGCTCCTCAATGACCACCTTCTAAGGCATCAGGGACGCATTACTATCCCCTCCTGCAAGCCATATCCCTCCAGCCATTCCCAATGTCATCATATTCAGCCCCCTCTTTCCACTACTGCACAGCATCGAGCACCGGCTCACCTTTACCGTGTACTCACAGCAAGCAGGAAATATGAGTTTTCAAACCTAAGGAAGGGGAAACTCTGCAGAATTTTTGCCAGGGTGATTTTTTTCCTACAGAAAATTATTTTGATTACCTTAGACGTCTGGGAGATAGTTAGTATGTTCGTAAGCCACGATCCATGGAGAAGGGAACCTACTGGAGTAGTTTAAGACTGGGCAGCTGATTCTATGACAGATATATTCTAGCAGCCTATTAGATTGGAGGGTATATTCATCATAGGTTTGCATCGCTTTTCCACCACACAACGGGGAGCAAAAGTGGCGCAACCCTTAATTTTGGTTTCTCAAGCCATGTGAGGCCCTGAGTGGCTTGATAAATCCAGAGTAATACAACACGGCACAAATTGCTGTGTTGCGTTAGTCCTCATTAGGAAGGCATTCCATGGGTGGAGCATGGTTGCCCACCCGGATTCTGAAGCTCTCCCAGATTTACCATTACTGGTAGCCCTTGGAATGTGTCGGAATGCTACTCCTTCCCAGGGGAAGCATAACTAGGAGAAATATCTTTATTTCACCTTTTTACTTCCTCTTTCTATGTGAGCTGCAGTCTGCAGCACACATAGTAAGAGGAAAATGCCTCATTGGGTTGTTTTTGTGCAGAAAGCCATCCTTTCCTGCACAAAAACAATCCTGCTTATAACACAGGCACCCTTGCACTATGGTGCAAGAGTGCCTGTGTTAGTTTAGGCAGCGTATTGTGCGTCAGGACTAGAAAAAAACCAGGAATGTGCTGTATTAAGTTAAATACGGTGTATTCCTGCCCTTTTCCTGTCACGCTTTTCCTGATTGCTACTTACACACATAACACTTTTATATTCTTAGTTCACTGGATATAAACTACACCTCCTGGGTAAGGCTATGCTTATAATATTTCAGTCATACCCCCATGTGTGTACATTTATTTTCAAATAAAACATTCAGCCACAGACATGTCTCAAAATTCCTAATTATTAAGGATGATACTGGCACACTGGTCATAAGAAATGTGAAAGAATGTGAGGTCGGTCAGAAAGTGCCTCACGTAAGCAACCACCACAGAGCTGCTGGTAGGTACTCACCAGTGTGCTCACTTTGTCATCATCTGCACTTTCATGACAACAAAATTAAGTGACCTAACTCAAATAAATGTGAGAATGAGAAAGGTGTAACAAATAATGGTGCTAACTACCATCTCTACCCCGTAATGTGTAATAAGTCACCTGAACTCCCCTTTAAATAGGTTGTGCACACCTATCATATGTAGTTTAATATTTGTCTAGTGTTCACACCTAGTTACAAAAACAGCATGTTTAGACCATTTTAAACTGAACGCCGGCATGTTTCATTGCCTTACAGTTTTGTGGCAATTTCATCAGGGCACGGGGATACATGTCCACCTCAATAATAATGGACCGGGTGGCTGCCAGGTGGACTCCTACCAGCAACTCTCCAGGGAGGGCTGTCCCCTCATACAACTTTATACGGCAGGGAAATGCCTGCATCGCCGGGACCGGGCATATACGCTTCCCTACTCAAGTCTACTCAACTCAACTATTGACTTTGCCAATGTTTGCAAAACAGTCCTGCCAAGCGTCACGCAATAGGCGTGACGCTCACGCATTTCAGTGCGGTGATCCGCATCACCGCACTGTAATAAATTGTCACGCATACCAGCGGCGCCTGTCACTGTGCCCGACCGGCTTCTCTCTGCTGCTCCCTCTGAGAGAGGTGCGCAGCGCCGCCCGTCGTGTCCTAAACACTCACACACTGTCCTGCAGCTCTCAGCTCTGAGAGCGCTGCAATGTCGACTCTGCACTCTGCCACAAAGGAGAAGCCTGTTGCCCTGAAAACGAAATACGTCCACGATACATGAATTATCATGTGACATCATGACTCACCCCTGCCCAATTAAAATTACCGGGACCCCGGGGCCTGCCCTCTCAGACACAAGTGTTGTGCATTAATAACTTGGTTCGAGTGCAGCGCCTGGCGCGATTACCTCAGGTCCTGGCCAACACTGACAATGCTGGCGCTGCAAGGGACGTCATATCCTGCTGCGAGCGCAAGGAGTTTCAACTGTTTTAAAACTGAAGGCGGCTTGCAGCTACTGGTATGCGGGCAGTGGTGCATATTTAGTCCTGTTTTATTTTAATTACTCCCCCCCCCCCCCCCCCCCCCCCGCCCCCACCCCGATTGCAGTTGAAGAGGCGTCAGTGATGACCAGGGTTGCAGTTATCGTCAGGACATTCTGTCACAGGACGACGGCCCCGCTCAATGTCAACACTCTCCCTGAACAGCCTGGACGGACAACTTTCACTGGGCCAGGGCGGCAGAACCGAATTGCCGCGGCCCGCGGTGGCTCAAGGCCTGAGCCTGCCTTGCACTCACTGGGTGTGAATGCCCTGCAATTAATGGAGCGCCACCGTCCTGGCCCAAGTAAGAACCAGCCTGCATTTTAAAAATGACACAAATACATATGGCTGCCTGCGCGTGATCAGGCAGCATGCTGTGCCTCTCGGTGTTCGTTTGTCTTAGCCTAGGTGACAGTGAGTTGCTAAGAAATAGACCGTTCGGTTTACACACTAACGATAAAGGTGATTTATAGTTTGGCATTGGAGTCCCCGATAATAATACCTTCTCTTTTTTATATTACTTCATACCTCCGTGAGCCTCAATTCTACCTCGTGAGAAGGAAAGTACGTAAGGGAGGTTTGACCCAGTGATGTTTGCCAGCGCCTTGACTCACGGAGCCATTTTACCACTCTAAAACCGGATCGCCCGAGTATACAGATCCTGCTTACAAACAAAATGACTTGAAGGTCCAGATGCAGCTGGTGGGGAAAGTGTGGGAAGGCATAATCATCACCCCAGGTCTCACAGGGGTGAGGGGCACGAAGGGCAAGCTGGAGAAAAGTAGTTTTTTTTTAACTGAGAGAAGATAGCATTTCTACACTAATAATAAGTTGTTTTTTGTCTTAAATTGTAGCTTAGTGAGCAGTGAGCAGCAAGCTACAACTTATAACAAAAACAGCTTATTATTAATCACGTAGACGAAACCAGTGTATTACTAATGCTTGTTAGGATATGGATGCACACTTGTGTTTGATAAATTGAATGTTTTTCACACTAATTTATTTGCTGCACACACGTAGCTGGTTCATTCGTCATGATGTCAAACACCAGATGTGAATGGTTAGGAGTATGATTTCGTGCAGGACTGAGAGGTGGCGCTTCTAGTCCCATTACTAATAAAAGTGTGTGAAAAGAAAAAGGAAAGTAATGTGATGGGTCTTGCAAGGTTGGCACACACACTCATCCATCCTGCAGTGTGCTTAGTTCCCAGGTGCTATGCAGCAGTTTAGGATCTTTTAACAGTTTTTCGTTGCTCAAGTGAGTGTAATGTCTTATATTTATATGTTTCCCCCTTCCTCATTGCTTGATTTTGATCTCGAGAAAGTGTCACTCATAGTCGTTGAATGTCACTCATAATTACACTGAAATTATGGAAATGTCACACATAAGCAATCTGAAACCTTGGCAGCTATGGCAAAAATGTGTTGAGATTTTCTTACATTTTCAAGCTGTTCACCGTTTGTGTCTACACACAATGTGGCAGCCATCTTACAAGCGTATGAAAAAGCAAACCAATATGGCCGGTTTTTGCTTTGCCAAAATCGCTGATAAGCAAAACTAATGCTGACAATAAACAATCAGTGGCAAATCAAAACTGACTGGCTCTCTCAAACCTTTCTTCAAACGGCATTCACTTTCAAATTCTGAAAGTTCGTATGTTTGAACCAAGAAAAAAGATGCAAATGTTATCCATAATCGAAATGGGTCCTAAAGCAGCGGAAATATTTTTGAAAAGCCTGCATTTATTCCTTCTTTATTATTACTATTATTAACATACAACTGCACTGCAAATCCATTTTTGTTTTGAGTGGGTGACAACGTGTTAATTGTCATCTCGCTTCTTAATTTTTCTTTGAATAAACAAATCCTGAAGATTATGGTGGCGAATTTTGTATGTTTGTTTTGTTAATAAAAGCATGAAAACCTCGGAAATGTTTGTTTTCCTACTTTGTGGGAGATTTGGTAATGTGTACCAAGTCTTTCGAGCCTATTTGAGTCTGCTCGGTAAGGCAGGCAGTGTTTGCTTTTTCAACAGAGCTTGAAGAACAATCCCCAACTGTAATAACGTGCCACCGAGGCTCAGACCTCTAAAATCTTATGAAAACTACTTCGATTTCCAGATGCTTTGAGCTATGTCAACTGAAAAATAAGGCAGGGAAGCGAGGTATTTTTTCAGCTAACCTGTCTGTAGAGTGAGTTAATGAAACAGGTGGAAATTTAGAAGCATACACAAGCAAGATGGCCCACTCCTCCTGTCAGTCATGTGGCAGTTCGAATAATGGAGCACTGTGAAATGCATTGCACTGCACTAAATCACTTTTTGAATTCAGAAGCAGAGATGTCATTTTGCACTTTGTTACATTCTTCTGCCTGTAAATTGCAGATCAGTTTTTCCACTTTGGTTCAAAATTATTTGGGTATTTTTAATTATAAGAGTGTGGTGGAACACACATTTGGTATCTTAGAAAATATTTGCAACAAACCAAATCCACGCACCATAAAGATCTTTCAAAGAATTGTATCGAAAAATGTAAACCTAAAATATAAGAGAGAGCTATAGGTTTTGGTAGGCAAATTATTCAACAAAGATTGATAGTTTGACAGTGCATGCAAAAGTTGACACATGCCATAATATAAGTAAGTGCAAATGGAAGGTCTGTCATTAAACATAAAGCAAAATCTGTAATGGTTTCTCTCGGTCCACCCTGGAATTAAATATTTTGCATTACTTGTTACTAAGATCTGCTGAGGCCGCTTCATGGGAGGGCAGTGAGATTTTTCAATTAATTGGACTAACCATCCTTCAACCAAACTGGAATATGCAAGGTCTTTGACACAACCTGGCCTTCTGGGGTAGTAGGCATGTCACTTGGAGGGTCTGTCTAAGGAAAGTTATAGAACCTTTTGTTTCATTGCTCCCCTTCAAAGGAAGTTTGGGTTCCTTTTAACCCCTCCTAAATATATAAATCATGTTATACTAAGTGTGACAGACATGTCTTCTATTACACACTAAAGTGGATGGCCTAGAATTAATGCAATATTGTTTTTGGTGTAAGCCACATCTTGGCAACACTACTTCTCAAATTGTTACCTACAGTAATAATCGCAAACAAGGAATAAAATATTTAGATTGATGAATAACTTCAATACATTTGCGAATATAATTGTGAGAGCCGCATTTTTAGAGACTGCCTTCAGTTTGATATCGTTTTCTAGGAGCACCATTGAAGATTCTGGGCAAAAATAGTTTTTTTCAACTGAAAATCAGCCTACACTCAAAATGTGCTTGTGCATCAGATCCAAGTGGCTATTTCCCCTTTTTTTCTCACCACATGCATAGAGGATTATGCAATTGACTGAATGAAAATCATGAACATACGCATGGCATAATTGCCCCTAAGGTTGTTCCTTAACATCATGATTATGTTTTGAGAAACGCATCATACTTCTGGGCAAGCCACAATTTAACATGGGGCTGCAATTTTTCGTCTTGCTATAATTATCCTCCCATTTACAACACACAAGGCTTTGTTTTTTTTCTCTATTGAAACTGACCGACGGCAATACCAAAACGGGATTTATTAGAGACAAAATTAAGCCTATGTCTTTAACAAAGGGCTTTATGCAAATTCCAGGATTCCACTGATGCATCCAGGACAAATGTTTCCAGTTCAGACTGTCTCTAAGATCACTTATCCATGAGCAGTAGAATGGGTCACTCCATCTGAACAATACATCATCTTATTCATAGTGTGTATCTTAGTAAAACAGCTTTAAATATATTTTTACCCTGGAGTCTTACATAAGTGAATTCCTGGCCTTCAAAGGTTTAAAATTGTTTTAAAGTTCTATCTTTGAGTAATATTTGTGATATCTCTGAAGGGACTAAGATGTTTGATGTTCGGTGTTTGATGTTTTGTGCTTGGTATACTACTGCTTATACCTGATGGATCCATTTGTTACAAATAACTTTTATATGCTTGATTTGCTGAATGTCTTTGTTACTAAAGAATTAATGATCCTTCAAGGAGAATGAATGCGTAGGAGTGCACTCATGAATACATCCGGCTGAAATAACTTTGTGGGTCTGAAGATGAATGTTTAATTGAGATGAGTCATGGGACTAAAGGAATTTCATGCTGGCTTTTAATTAATAATTCTGGGTCTGAACTGGTCTCTGTGTTCCTCTTTATTGAGCAATGGTTATAAAGGGGATGACAACGCGGCTTTGTATGCATGTGGGCTCAAAAAAGGTTGGAATGTTTGAGCCACTGGTATTACAAGCGGGGCTCATTCCTGTTCATCGTTTTTGTGCTCGGTTTGCCACTTATCTCGTTCAAATCAGCCCTGTCGCCGCTGCATTAGGGTTAGTCCAACCTGAACTTCCAGGTCACATCCTCTACATATGGGAATAGAAGAAATCCTAGACTAGTTTTAGGTTTATAGTAATTCATTAGAGGGGTGCACTTTGCATCCTGAGTTGAATGTTTCAATTTAAAGCTATGCATGTATACTTGATTTAAGTTAATGAACAAATCATATCTGTCCATGATTTTGAAACAGTCAACCAAGGATTGACATGCATTTGCAGTGTTTTAACCTCACATTTTACTAAAAATTATGCCATGGTTTTGTATTTGCCAATAGTCCATTGGAGAGGAGTCGTTATACAGTTTGAGCTATTGTTCCAGTATCTAACAATAATTAAGTGGTGTGCTCTGCCAGACTGCTAGCTAAACCCACCTATTGTTTTCAAGTGTGGCTAAAACATAATAAGTTTACAGTATCTTTTGTTAAATATTTGGGAAATTGTATTCCTTTTCCGTATTCTCCTGATGACAGGAGAAATTAAAACTTAATGTAACACTGAAATTAAGACAAATATGCAACTCATACCTTTGACACCTGTCGCAAGGACAGGATTTATGGGACTAATATAGGTTTGGAAAAAGATTGAATCCAATTTTTGTTATACATCATCTTTCACGTATCAGACACGTTGTGAAAAGTTGTAATGATTAGCTGCGGGGAGTATTTTCACATTATCTTCCATCATGTGTTGAGTGATAGATATTATTAAAATGGCTATAGCAAATTCCTTCTCATGTGATTTTAATGAACTAATAACATTCTATCAGAATATATGTACGTTGAAAGCAAACTATTGCTTACATTATTCCTATTTAGAGTATGTATGAGCATATAAAATAAATTAGAAAATACAATATGTATATGGCTATTTAAATGGAATATATACAAGGTCTTCTAATAATAAAAAAGCCTAAAGTATTCAAACAAAAAACACTGACATTTTCTACTTATATGTAACTGACATGAATATAAGAGCGCTTTATTTTGTAATTCCAGTACTGTTAGATTTCCGCGCAGAAGGGGGCAGTGCAGGTAAACGCGGTGGGTATGTCGAAAGATGACTGGCCATGGAATAGGAATTATTTATTTATTTCATTTTCCCTATTTCATCATCTGTCGACTCCCCTCCCCCAAACGCCCCACCCACCACGCTACTTGCACGTGCTGCTGCTTTTCCCGCAAGAGTTCCTCAACTCTAGATACTACTATTTTGCGAACCCAAATCACACTTTCTCAGTAAAGATCTAGCATTCTTCCGAATTTGGTGTAATTCTGTTCACCCATTTTTTTGTAAATGTATGTTTACGTAAATCTTTTTTTTTAAGAAATAAAGAAATGCTCATGTCTGCTCGAAAAAACAAAAAACAAACTAATATTATATGTATTTCTTTTGTTTTAGAAATGCTGCATTTAATCATCATAGGACATTCTGATGGATTTTAACAGCTAAAGGGCGTGATAAGGTAATTTTAAGATTATGCTGTGAATTTCAATTTTCTGTAAAAAAGATTTATCTCTCGATGGTATTTGTCAAGCTTTACCTGGATTTCAGTGCCGCTTGGTGTTTTATAATTGAAATCTATTCTGTTTTCTGTTATCTAGAGCTTATATTTTGTAATATTTAAAGTATTTTTATTGTGTATGACTGATTCAAGAAAAAAAAGTTTCAAATGGGTTCATGTATTACTTCTAAGTTCTACCATGCACATTATTCCCCGATATTAGAATGCGGAGGGGCCACAAATAGGTTTCTAAACATGTTATTTCCTTAAAAAAAAATGGATGAAAAGGGAAGTAGAAAATGCATGCACACTCAACATTTCCACATAGCAACATATTCCAAATAACAACATACTGCCCCGAACATTGCTGTAAAAGATGAACTTCATTTAATATGATATATGTTCTTTTAGGACACCTGAAAACTCAGGGAAATATTATGGATGTTCATTTATTTGAAAGTTATTTAAAAGCAAGACCAACATTGAAACCAATTAAATTATACAAAAAAAGTGCTGGATGGAATGTTTGAATTAATCTCAGCCACTGGTAATCACTCTGAACCGCATTCCAGTCCATAGATATTTTGCCACCATGCTACCTCAGTTTGAAATCAGCCAAATGCAGATCATTCTTGACCCAGCTTCAATGGGAATAGTCTGGCCCAAACTGACAGGCCAAGGCTTCCGTGAGTGATTGCCAGTGGTCAGACTTACTGCAAACATTCCTCCGACCATTTTGTGTGTGTTTGATTAACACCATTGATAGCAAGCCTGGATACATTTCTGCAGAATAAGCATTTGAAAAAAATCTAAATTGAAGACTTTCCAAAAGATTAAAATATCAAAATACTGTTACCTAGAAATATTATAGCCAGAATATAGTTCACAGACATATTGCTCCATTGAGTGTAGATCTTTTATTATGAACCCCATTAGGATGATATTTTTGTAAAAGATATTTAGGACCGTACTGTCTTACGTTTTTGGGCTTGCAGTGAAAAGATGGACGTGGGTTTCTCTCTCTTGTTTTTTGTCTGATTGTTTTGCATGATGAAATGATTGAACATACAGGCCAAACCATTCTAAGACAAACCGAGATGAAGGCGTCATACCAATATGTGGTCTACAAAGGCAACTTGTTTCATTTGAGTCTGATTATGCACTACTTCCTAATTCCTCTTTGAGGTGAAATAACTAAAATAATAGCACAGAAGTGTCCAGCCTGGGTCCAAGAGAGCAAGATCCATGCCTGATTTTGGATCGCCACATAAGATAAATTCATATATAGTGTTTCTAAATGAAACTCATTTGCAAAGTCAGTTATCAGCAAAATCCGTCTTTGACTGACCACAAGGGGCTGACAACTGATACCCTTGGCAAGCTTATCACTTTGTCAGCAAAAGTCTTCTGTTTAGCTCTGTCATATGCTTACCTCAAACATGTGTTTTTGATTGGAGATACACTTGCACCTCTCAAAGCAACTTCTGAATAACTAAACTTACAATGGACTATGGAAGGTGAGGAAAAGGCTACACGTTTTTCTACTCACATTTTAGTCACTAGAAGGGCTTCTAATGCGATTGCTGAAATCTCATAAATTTTTTATAAGTAGCTCCACTTCAGGCTTACTAAGCAAACTTCCACTTTCCATGCCTCTTCAGGTCGATGAATCTTTGCCAACATATTAGAATGGAGCACAACCCAAACACATCTCTAGAATAAACATCTTCTTCAACATTAGATATTTAGTTAATAATTAGAGGTTTGGTGAAGTTTTAAAAGTGTATTTTCTTTTTAAGAGATCAGTCTGTATTTTTGTCTTTTTATTCAGTTTAGTCAAATAAATCTATTTACGGAGATAGTGAGAAAAGTTGGTTAGAACAAGCATACAAAAGAACAGCGTGTTCCATAAAGAAATTATTCCCTATCCTAAGCTAAAGGATCTAACCTATCCTAGCAAGGACCCATAAAAAGTTTCTTATGGAAAAGAGCAAGTAACATTTTGGAGCAAAAGTCTGATAACTATGAAAAGGTTGATCTCCCCATAAAGAGTAGCTCTGGAAATTCAGCTGAGTTCCATAACAGCTGCAGTACCAACCGTTAAAACAGGTAAAAGGAGTAAATCACAGCAGTAGCTATGATCGGCATAATGATAGAAAATCTCATAAAGCATAAGGAAAACAAATAAATTACAGCAGAAACTTATGGCAATTCAGGTTAGTACAACAAAGTGCTGTGTGACATGGCAGGGTAGGAGTGCATAGAATGCTTTAATTATGTAGCTAGCAACATGTACTATATAGAAAGCAAAAAACATGTTGCAAACTATGAATGTTGAATTATTTATAACTGATGATCTGTCGTCTCCTTCCTTCATTCTTCCTTGATTCCCATGGTAAATTTCCATGTCGACATGCTGTTACTCGAATGCAGCTACAACATATTACAAAAAGATATATTTAGGAAGTGCTCATGAAAGCCTCTACAAGCCTATTCTGTAAGCTGTTTAGTGTCACATTGTGTAACAGTGGCATTCTCTATGAAATGAAACATTAATATCTAGAATGTCCTGGTGAGATCATGGAATTTAAACCTACAGCAAGCATTTCTTTCATCAACATACTTGTTCATTATAAGCTTGTGGCTGAGGAAACAATCTAAAATATTATGAAATCATATAGTGTGAGAAAGGAAAGAAATACATTTTGCAGAAATAATGAATTTCATGAAGATGTCAAGCTCTTTAGTTCAGTTATAACGTTTAAATCATCACTTACTAAAAGGCATTTATTTTCTTTAAAAGATAGGAAAGAATCAAGACAATATTGAGGCCTAGCAGTGAAAGAACAGTGTAAATGGGAGCTTTCTACAGAAATAAGCAGCATTTTCACTTTTTGCAGGGTTAATAAAATTACATTTCATAACCACTATTTTTATATGAATTTTCTATGTTAAAGTTAAAGCGCATTTCTATTTTATTATGAGGTTAAATTTACCTAAAATGTGCCACCTTCCACACTATTAAACAAGATTTGTAATTGGCATGTGGTTGTATCAGCACATTTGACAGATGCTAAATAATTGATCCACATAAAAATGTGTATCTATAAAGACTTTTCTAGTTGTAAATACTGGAATCTCAGAGAGGACCATTAGCATCAACTATCCTACATGTTTGTGAAAGGTGACCCTGTACTTGCTAAGCATACATTTTTATTTACTTTAAATCTATGGTTTGATAAATGCCCAGCCAAATAAGATTCAGAAGAACTTATTTGCAGCACTCTTTGTAACTACTAAATTACTATTATGGGTGTTTAACTTAGAGACAGCTTATTTCCTAATATTACAACGAAAATTATAGGATAGTCATGACTATCCTTTCTCTTGGTTCAGTAATCTACCGATGTATTTAATATTAAGTTATATTGAATATTTGTATATAGCTTTATGCCACCCTAAAGTAAACGGGAAACAATAGAAAAATGGGAGCAGCGGAAAATAATTGGGGAGAATAGACGGGCTGAAGAAATCCCCTTGTGGTTTTCCCCAAAACGCCACTATATGACTCGAATGAAAGTTCATTATGGATAGTGAGCATTGAGCTTCTAATCGACAGGTCAGGAAGGACTAAGCAGGGAAGATAAAGGAAATGTGCCCAAATATACTCTTAAAAAAGTAAAGGAAGTCTGCATTCACTGGCTAGAAGTACAGCAGACTGATTGTCATAGGGAAGCATGCAGTGCACAATTTGCACTCATCTCTCATATCACAATATTTTTGTGCAATTCAGTAATGGAATAGCATGTATTGTAGGTTCCACATTTCTCTGCAAGAGGCCATGATCAATTACATTATTGTACATGCTTTATTTCTCACATTTAAGATAAATACTGTATATGAATTTACAAATATCATGAAAGAGCCAAAGTCTGTAAAGAATAAAAGAGAGAAACTGTGCCATAAAGTGAATACATTGAATTTGCCTTGCACTCTAAGGCTAACTTTAAACTGTATATATTGCTCATATTAAACAAATAAAATGTATTTTAAATCCTTGTAAACTAATACAAGTTAGAGGGTTGCTCAAAGACTTAGGGAAAGATTATAGTAGATTCCAGGTGATTGTTGTGTATGGACTCAGCTTCCTAAAAAGTTCATGTCTAAAGTTCATCTTTTATAACGCATCCAAATACCAGCTCTGTTTCACATTTGTCAGAACAGATAATCTTTTATATTAATGTAGCTGAAGGGACATCTGCTAACAGGTATGACTACAGTCATAATTTCCCTATGAAATTTACTCCTCACTGCACTACTTTTTCACAGCTGAGGCCATCATGAAGTTGCCAACACAACCTTTGCTCCCACGTTGACGTCATAATTCCCCAAGTGATTTGTACATAGCAGCTGCCTTGGTTGCTCTCAGATGGAGCTGTGTATCCTAGACACATGAAACACACTGGTGAAAAGTCAAAAATAGTCTTTCTTCTACATTTTATCCCTTAGCTCCAGCGCAGCCTTTATCGAAGTCAATACACTCTGATGAACCCTCCCATTTTGTTAGAATATTGTGATGTTGGGAAACAAACTAAACTGATTTAGAGTTTAGATATGTGCAAAGAGTTTGTAAAGCCTTTCCTAAAATGGTGCAATCTTCTGCATTAATTGGGAGTCCATTTTTAATTATACCAAAGGGCAACCAATGCGTTTTTGTATACCTGAACACGATGCACAGGCGCTAGCTGAGTAAATTTGTTATGCAAATTGAGCAATTAAATCTGCTAGTCTATTTTTGTATTAGGTGTGCATGGTCGTCACACCTGAGGTGTGATCTCAAAATTATAGTTGCAAATACATGGGCAGATTTGGTTAATGCAGGCCAGATAGCACCCGGCGTGAAATGTGATGTTCTGTCTTCTGTCTGCCTGTCACCTAATTTTAATACAGACTTGGAAATCTTCAGAACTGGCGGCTTGGGAGGAGGGTTCTGACTGTTTCTTTTTGCTAAAAAAAAACGCTATCACTTCAAAAATGTATTTATTTGCCTATTTCATAAAATGTCTTCTTGTCACCTGCACCCACTTCTCAACACTCATAGAAAAGAGGCCCTTGAAAGCCACCAAAAGAAAGAAAAAACCTGAGGGCCAATTCAAAATAGCACTTTGTGGATTGTGAAGTGGTACTCCTGTAGTAATATTTTATGTAGCCCTAATTGCCTTTGTGAATATGTCTCACAACTTATAAATGGGAATATTCAGGGAAATTCTTCCACAATAAGTAAATATAGAATGGAATAGGCACTTTTTCTATTACAGTGTTGGATGTTTTGAGCTGATCCACATGGGTATGTCGGAGTACGTAAAAGAGTAATACATGAATATGCCTCTGACTGCACAAAAAGGCCAGCTTGAGTGAAGGAGGGTTGCAGAAATGCATCACCTGGTGTAATTTAAATAATTTAGATTGTATCTTGGTGACACCTTTAGATGTATTTTGGTTTCCAAGTCACCTGCATAAGTCCCTGTTAATGGGATACATTGGATATCAGCCCCGACCCTTGCAGGTAAGATCGGAGGTCCGGTAGGGCCGGGTGTGGGGGGGGGGGGATTTCGACAAATGACGAGGGAAAATTAAAGTATTTTTTTAATTTCCCCTCGTTGTCTGTCGAAATACCCCCAGCCAGACCCACCGCTCTTACCTGTATGGGCCGTGGCTGTTGGCTGTGTTCTGTTGTTATACTTTTCACTTAACAAGGCAACATAAACTCTTTCTTTAATTTAATTTATTGTTTAAAAAAAAAGAAAAACAAATAGCACTGTTAAGGAAGAGCTATACGTTTACAACCAAAGAGCAAAAGCATTTGTTAGGCCTTCATGGATTACCAAAAGCAGAATGGTTGAACGTGATGAGGCTGATGAGTGATCACTGATAAGAAAAGAGTACATACATGAATATTTTAAACATATTTGTATTGTGTACTTACATGTTGCGGGGGTGGCTAGGAAGGAGCAGTGCCTAATGTGTGCAGGTGCCTGCAGGTTGCGGACCAGGACTTATTTTTGGTCATGACCCGAATCATGAGAAAGAAAACTGAGAAAGAAGGTGGAACAGATAGGGAGACACAGAGTGAGGAATTGAGAAGGAGGAATAAAAAAGATCAAGCAAGAGGAAGATGAAAAAGTAGGAAACTTGGGGTGGTGGAGAAAAGGGGTGTGAATTGAAGTCAAGATTATCCAGCCTTGATATTTTGCAATCCCTGCATTCGGCCATGCCAGTGGTGATCTTGTGAGAAAAACTTTAGCCCGAGCACTTATTATTTTTTTACTAGTTGAGCACTGGACGGAGTTTAAAAAACTGATTAGCAAAAAAACAACATATAGAATAAATGAGGTGAAACTTGATTTAAGCGGAGGAGCTGTAGGAGGCCCCCTCAGCACAGTACTCTGGCTCGAAAGCTCCTGATTAAATACAGAAAGGGGGCCCCTCAAAGTACCGTGCAGGGGGGGCTCCCACAAAATTCGTTACGCCACTGGGGCTAGAGAAAACTGGGTAGAATATGAGATTTCGTTACCAGGAGTAAAAAACAGTAATGAGGATGAACACAAGGCCTCTAGAGAGTTACTGGAAGATGTGTTAGTGTATGGCCAAGGATGGAGCTTGATATTAAATGGTTACAGCTGGTGAAGGAAGTGGCTGTGACTAGAGATAAACGTATATGGTGGGCGGGTACCACTCATCATCTTAAACTTGAGTATAATGCATTTGAACTCAGTGTTAGGGGTATACAGATTTCATTTTTTGGCAGTATGGTTTTGCATAATTCTTGATTTTTGTCTTTCACAAAGCTTACAAGGTTATCATGTTTACCTTTTTCTAGTTAAATGTTATGCTACGAATTGCGAGATAATTTTCATGGAAAAGCAAGATCACACTCCAGCAAGATTTAAAATGTATTCATTTTTTTCTCTGCAAGTTTTCTTTTTCCAGTTTTGTTCATAGGCAATAGCAGGAGAAGCAACACTAACTCTTATACAACGTATTTCTTTTCCATAATCCTATTGATAGTAATAAATAAGGCAATATGGCTTCCTAAATTACTGCATAAGTAATGATTTTCAAGCAAATGTAGCAAAGCAAAAATCTTTGCAAACTTTCTAAAATTACAAGGTGATACACAAAACTTTGCTAAGGTTGCTGAGAAAACAAATTGCACAAGATTTGAATATGAGAAAATGATTGTTGGGGCAACATATAGAGAAAAGACAACTCTGTTTGTGCACATTCACACCGACAAAAGGTGGTGCTCTGGCGGTCAGGAGTTCAAATCCTGGCAAAGAAGATGCTGCCTTCCATCTTTCCAAGTTGGGTAAACATTAAGGGGCTTATTTATGAGAGTCTTCCACTTCTGAAGCATCACTTTTTTTTGACACTCTGATTCTGCAAACATCTCAATCATGTCCATGAAGCGACGCAAAACAACTCTGCGTGGCTTTTCAAGGCCTCATAGATATGGAGTAAGACAAGGCAGCACAAGTCACTGCCTTGCTGTGCATCAAGGTAGTGTTCCATGGGTTTGCAGTGGGTTTTCCCACGCTACATCTATGGATTTTGTCACTTACCTATAGCAGGCATAAAGGGGAGAAATATTGTTATTTCTCCTTGTTTTTTCCTCTTTCTATGTATGCTGCATAGGGAAGTCGATCTCAAATCTGGGGAACCGGGTTCGAGTGTCGGCAATGACGCTCAACATCCTGTGATTCTGAGCAAATCCCTTGATCTCCCTGTGCCTAGCAAAAATGAATGTGTCCTTGTGTAACGCAACTGGTGTTCATGTAAAGCGCTCTGATACCTTCGGTCAAGTTCACGCTATAATAAACTCACAACAACAAAAAACCAGAGGCACCCTTGCACAATGGTGCAAGGGTGCCGACATTGGCGCTAGGCAGCATATTGTATGCCAAAGGACAGCGAAAGAATAGGAAAGCACCCTAATGCATCATATTTAATAAATATGTTGCATCCTTGCCCTTTCACATTGTCATTGGATAGAGCAGCAAGATGTCGCCAATTCCTTTTGAATGAGGCCCAAAGTACCTTAAACTGGCTTATAGTAGCATCTGTGGTTTACAGTGCCTGGAAACAGCAGAAATGCAGTATTTCAACCTACATTGGTTGAAATCTCCAAAAGAGAAGTAGTTGGAAAGCTAACGGATGTAAGTGGCTCAGAGTCCTGTCTTCTATAACCAAATGACAGGTTAGTCCTAATGCCCAATGCTGGGATTGCGTGACTAGGCGCTAGAAACAGGACTGGACCGTGTTTTGTCTGCTCCCGGATTAATTACAGAAGTGGAACTATTTAATGAAATGCTGCTTGGTATTGCCAATCTGCACTCTCTTGCTACAGACCACATGTTCCTGCTGGTTGCCATTAACTGCAATTCTTTCACCCTCTAATTGCAGAAGGAATTAAAATCCTGCCCCTTGAGCACTGTTGGATCATTTTCCTCTCATCCACCCCCAACTGATTTTTGTTTTCAATGCTGCCTTTAATGATTTCTCTAAAACGTTGTTTTTAATTTGCAAATGGCAGCTTAGATATCACTTTTACGGCGCTGGCCTCATGCGAACATTTAATCTGCAAGAGCTGGCAAGAGTCCGAATCTCTTTCTATTTTTTAAATCAAAACATTTTCAAAATGTTATCTGTTGACTCGTGAACAGAAACAACCACGGTCAGTCGTGTATCAGAGCAACATTATCCAAGGCCGTTATTGAGGCAACCTGCTGTGGCACAACCGATTTTATAAGAACCAACTGTTAGGACTTCTGTAATCGAACATTTTCACTATTAGTATTTTAAAACATGTATTTCATGTTAGCCTGTTAAGAGAAAAGTTGTTTGGCTTGGTTAAGATAATTTATCATAGTTCCCGTCACCACTGTTGATTGGCTCCCGTCACCACTGTTGATTGGCTCCTGTCACCACACAAACTGAGGGGCATATTTACAAGGCTTCAGTGCCACTGGAGCATCGCTTTTTTTGGCGCTCCGGTGGCACAGTGCCATTTTCCATATTTACAAGATGGCACTCAGCCATTTGTCAAAAACGAACGCCTTGGAATACCTGGTGCTAGAGTGGCGCAACAAGTAGAAATGATTGATTTCTCCTTGTTTTTTGCTCTTTCCATGCATGCTGCATTCTGCAGCACACAAAGAAGGTGCAAATTGCCATTATTGATTATGTGCAGAAAGGTGTCCCTTCCTGCACATAAACAATCGTCCCTGCAGCTCATGCACCCTTGCCACATGGTGGCAGGGGGCCTGTGCTGGCTCTAGGCAGCTATTTTTGTGCCTGTGCAATTGGAAACACAGTGGTGCGCCGTATTCGTGTGAATGCAGAGCATCCCTGCATTTTGAAAAGGTGGAGTGCGGTGCTGTCAAAGTTGGCGCAGCTCCGCGCTCCGACATTTTCTTGTGAATGTGCCCCTGAGTGGGATTGATGGCTGAATGGGTTTGGTCCATTGTTTGCCTGCACTTCACTGACATGCATCTACTTTGGAACCAGTGGCGTTACAAAACGCCCTGCAGCCCCTCCAGTGCAGGGGAGGCCCATTCCTTCAGTTGCCCCCTACACTTTAAAGGACCCCCCATTGAGGCAAAAGCCTAATTAACCCCATGCGAGCTGCGGGTTTTCCCGCTGTGCGCTGACTTTTTTAAAAAGCCGCGGTTCATGACGAGCTCAGCTCGTCATGAGCGTACGATAGGCGTAACTCATGACAAGCTGAGCTCGTCATGAGCGTGGACGGGGTTAATATTTGTGAAATATGAGAGAGTAGGGCCCCCGCATTGCATTCTGCAGGGAGGGGGCATCATTTTCCGCTACGCCAATTGAATCGGCCAAGACCAGTATTAGTGTAAAGCCATTTATCATAAAGCACTTAATCAATGTAGTATGAAATGGCTTGCTTGTCCCGGCACATTCCTTAATTGGCTGAGCAAAAACCACTACTGACAGAATTGACGTAAATGCTTCTCTTTTCATTGCATGCCGCCAATTAGTGGCTGAAGATTTCACAAGCTTAGGTTTGGAACCAGTTTGCTATTTCTCTGGCTTATAAAGTACATGACGTCAAGATATTATTGATAAAGCTTGCATTTGACCTCAATTAGATGCAGTCTTTAGTTCTTGAGGTTTGCGTCCGTGCCTGCAAATACACACCATGTGCATGCAAATAAGACAGGGACAGACCTCATTTGATTCAGATGCTCCCATGTGGCACCCATCTCAAAATGTAGAATTATTAAGAAAAACATATGTTGAAAAATGACAGAAAGCTAATCATGGCAGCAGAAGTATGCCGTTCAACTGTTGTTGTTTAGCCCATATGTATGAGTTCTCGCGCATCGCTAACCTATCTACTGGTTCTCAAAGTCGAAATAAGATGAGCAGCACAGTGGGCGGTCTCCTCAAATGCTGTCCGAAGGCGGAGCATCGGATGGTTTTCTTAAATCCATGACTTCTACGGTGACTATTCGCTTCTGGTTCAGACACATTCTCCAATGTTTGTTCAGACCTCTAACAAACAGTGGATGGGATCTTCCCTCGACATTAGTGCGTCATTCCCATGATAAATGTATACGTCATAAGAGCGTACTGGGCAAATAAAGATGGGGGAGAAATTATTGCATCTGCCCATAACCGTGGAGCATTTCCACAAATCGACTTTACATTTAGTAGACAGCATGTTTCGCTTATCCTTGATATTTTGAGATTCATACGGATCCATCAAGCAAGGGTCGAAAATGTATCATGTGCTGTTAACTTTGAGACTGGGTAATGATACTGCATCAACGTTTGCAGGAATTTAGAGAGTTAAGTTCAGTGTAGGACAGGGTTTGTGGGTTTCAATGAGATTTGATTCGGAGGAGCAAAGATAAAGGGTGAAGAAGGATGAAAATCTTTGATTTGATTTAACGTTGACGCCATTTCATTGATCTGGGCCAAATTTGGCAGGCACTTGCCATATTTAACTTACTTCTCACGTGCCGTTTCATGCAAGGGGAGTTATTAGTGTTCATGGAAAATAGCGCCAGTCAACGCTGAAAAACGACTGGAATGTTCAAGTTGTGGTTAGGACCACAACGCATATAATAGACATGCAAACCTTAAAATGTAGATATTCTTGGGTAGTGATCAGTGAGGCATGAGGGATGGTTGTGATCAACAGATACGAGTATCGATTGAGGGATCCAGTGGCATGGGGTAAATAAAGGATGTTAGAAGTATATGTTTAAGGAGGACTAAACACACTATAGCTAATGGGATGGAAAGAATAAAGGGAATTTACAGCTAAAATGGTGTTGGCTGGAAGCTGGAGAGGAGACTTGTTTATGGAAGGGGTAGAAGGAGTGACAGTTGCATAAATTGAGTGGAGACAGGCTAGTATATTGATGCAAGGGATGGAAAGTGTTCAAGGAAAGTGTACAGGGGGTTGGATTGAGTGGTGCAGCAGAGGAGGACGGAGACCTACCTCAAGGGGTAAAATAGGATTGAGGAGACGCATCATTGCCTAATGATAAAAAAGCGAATTGTTAGACATTAATATAAAATAGCATCACTTTTCTTTCATTTATGTCTTTTCTGCCAACCATTCCTTCTTTGTATTGTTCTTTCTTTACTTCTTTTTCTCTCTATGGCCCTTCTTCTCTCCAACTTAATCTTTCCCTTTATTTCTATCTCTGTGAAAGTTTTTCGGTCCCTCTCTGTCTTGTCCTCCCTTTTTTCCTTTCTCTCTCCCTGCTTTCTCTCCCGCTCACTTTTCCATTTTCTTTTCTCATCTCTGTGCTCTTCTTCCTACCTACCTTTCGCTCACTCCCTTCCTCTCTCTTCGTTTTGTTTTTCTTTCTTTTTAATTCTCTGTATCTAAGCTTCTATGTTCATCTCTCTTTTTTTTCTCTCTCGCTTTTTGCCTCAGTCAGTCACAGAAGATTAGGCTTCACATTAGACTGAGGGAGGGGAACAGGACTAGATCTGTATACAAAGCAAGAGCTCTATCAGGCAAACCCTGATCTAATGGAACAAAAAAACAGGTTTTTATCTAAAAAAATGTTTTTCCGTTGTTAGCATCTTCCCTGTTTGTTACCCATTATCAATGTAGTGGTGCTTTGCTCTGGTTTGTATATTAATTGTATTTAAACATTTCACGCATAGCATATACCTTATACAAGAATGAGCCATCACAAAATTATACCTTTCAGCATTCTTCATATTACTAGCCAAATTACTTAAAATCCACATCGCGTCCTTGTATTGTGGGCTGAGGCAACAGCTATAGTACCCTTCGTTGGGTTCGCTCTTTGAGTTAAAATAATGTAATTTTCCAGTCCATCAGAGGGTGTTAATAGTTGCTTACATTTTGCTGACCTGTGCATGGAGTTTGTGGCTGCAAATGAGTTTATTTGCAAAGCTCTCACATTCCATAGCGCTGCTGTCACATGTGGCAAATGGCTTTGCTGTCTCACGAGCAGCGGCAGCCGGTAATTTTAGCTGGGGGGGGGGGGGGGGCGGATGGGACACTTATACACACTCGCTCAGAACCGTGCATTCACACACATGCACACACACACACACACTTGCCTTCACAACACTCACTACCAAATATTCATACATGCACGCATTAACGCTGCAAATATTAATTTAAAATAAATTCAAACTTACCTGCAGCACTGCCTGGGAGTTCCCACAAAGGTTGGGACTGCTTCCCTCTCTCATTGGCTGCCCTTAGGTCAGGCAATGAGCGAACACAGCAGTCTCTCCCTTGTCACAGAGTGAGAAAGGGTCAGTGACACTTGCTGACTCCACCTCACTCTGTGACGAGGTTTCATTGATTGACACTCGGCCTGGGCATTTCGGTGCTTAAGACTGAAGCGCCCAGGGTCCGAGGCAATCATTGACACTGGGGAGGGAGAGCCTCAAGGTGCTTTGCCAGGCTGAACAGGTCACGCCCACATGAGCTAGGACATCTTCATCTACAAAGTTCTGCTCAGGCATCCAGGAGTCTGCCCATTTAGCACATGTCTATCTCTTGGCTGCCCGGCCTGAATATGTAGAGTGTCTGTCAGGCTGACCTTTTCTCTGTCTTACAGATACTCTCCTTGATGGGCAAAAGGTGAGGGGGCGTGGCACCTCACCTCCTATGGGAGATCCACAGTTGCTCACAAGCAAACATTGGTTAGCCCTGCTTCTGTTTCCGATAACCCTGATCTATCAATTAATAAAGTACTCCAAAGGCAGGATTTTTAAGTCTCGGCATCCAATAAAGAGCATTGTATAAGTATGATAAAATACAGCAGTGATCTATTTCAATCTACATTGCCATTTCAGTGGGGTTATTTTATGTTCAGTGAAAAGCAGTTTTTTTGATCCCGGAAACCATAATTAGAATTTCCTTAAAAAATGCTAAATGTGGTGTTTTGTACATTAGACATACTTTACCTTACTATGGGCATACAGTTACATTTGAGGATCTATTTTTGTGACTAGTCTAATAGTCTTAATTTGACAGATAAAACTATGAAAACTAATAGGTCACTGAAAAGTGAGTTTTACAGAGAGTTAAATAACTGCTGTATTGTCCGCTGTAGTATGGGGTTAATGAGCACAACAAAGACTCCTATCTTGGCAAGTTACAAAACAGATTGTAAATATCTGTGATAGAAAGACAAGTGAAACAAAACACATTTGATTCAATATTGAATTCTTAAAATCTTCTTGTAATGGAAGATCTGTTTTAGAGAAAATGAGAAAATCAGGCTGTTATACTTATCATGAAACTGAGAAACCTAGAGACAATCCATGCAATTTGTATTGGATAGCAGGAAGATATATGAGCTGAGGGCAAAAGGGTAGTTCAAGGTGTGTTTTTCTTCCTGATTATTAGGACCAATCTTTTTTCCAGTTGAGTATTTTACTAGACCAGTAGTCTGTTACTGCATTTATATATTTTTTATTTTAATTGGGGTGATGCCTATTTTTGGATTTTTATTTACTGCCTCTTTCAAACCCCATGTCCTAGACATCTGATGTTGTGCCTCTCATTCATCTTTTCTAATGAAAGCCAGGTCCTGATGAGTAACTTCTCCTCCAGTGACTAAACCAGCTGCCAACAGCTTCCTCTGTCCTAACTTACCTAATTCCACAATGGTCCTGAAACTGCTTTCTAGGCCTAGGCATATAGGTCTCTCTTATATTTCCACAGGGCAAATTCAAATAAGCCATGTGCTGCCAACCAACTTGTGGGAACTGCTCCAAAGGAGTACTTAGAAGTGTAGGTTAGGCATGGGTCTTCTAAATAAATCAATGAGGGAATGACGTTGGGGTTAGTCTTTCTTTTGGTAGGTAATGGCTCTCAGGAAGTGGCAAGCGCGTACTCTATACAGCACATTCTAAGTACGCTGTGCAAACAAAAAGGGAGGCAGTCCTTCTTTCATTCCGTTGGGTGTGGGCTGCTCCTGGTTGATTTCACACCTATTGGCATCCCAAACGGGCCTTAACTGACAATGAGCAGGGTCATTGAAGACAAGATTTCAAGGCGAGGGGTCATAATTTCACATGTGATATAATGCATGGCCATACTATTGCACCCACTACATCGACCTACCTCTATAATGTAAGATAAGAATGTATTTACTTTAGTTAATTCTGTTTCTGTTCATGCTTGCCTCCTAATGTACGTAAACGTGAAGTTGAGAATAGTAGTTATAAACTTACCTTACAACATAGCTGTAGGCAAGTGTAGTGCATGCAATAATATTATAAGTCAGCATTAAAAACCTCAATATTGTGTCATGCAACCATCGTCGTTTATAATTTGGCAGTAGTGAGGAATGACCCTCTAGCTCTGAAAGTAGAAGAAAGCAATCACTGGTAGTTCACTGGGAGACATTAAAGGGCAAGCAATGCCAACCTTCAGATCAAGGTATTGCATGTGCAGAGACTAAAACAATAGCACAAGCATGCTTTGCACGTATCAGGCACTCCGAGACAACATACCTATCTTTCTTTAGATCAAGCATTTCCTACTTGTGGAGAGGAGAGCTGGATCGACGCCATATTTTCATGATAATGGCTGGCAAAGTAAATAAGCCCAATGCAAATGTGCTCTATATAAATTGGTCTTACATGGATAGCCTGAAAATCGGGCGTGCATCCAGCCTTACGAGAGCTACAATGGATACCCCTGTGTGAGATCACCCACATGTGCAGTCTTGTATACTGCTCATGCTTACTTGCCTCCTTTCACAAGACAGGAGTAGCTTTCACTCTTGGAAATGAACTTCATATGAGCCATGCGCCATGAAGTTGCATACCTTACCGCCCCGGCAAGTGGAACATCAAAAGAAGGTGGAAATCAGATACATATTCATTAAAAGATGATTCCGCATACTGGCCCCATTAATCCACATTTTATAAGCCTGCTGTGGAAAGGAGCCCTGTGGTAGCAGCACAATGTGAAGGAGTCTAAAGGTGACTGAAGTCTGAAACTTGACTTTACTGTAGACCACCACAGACCTAATTAAAAACCCTAACTACATAGACATCTGTCATCAGCGATTCATTTGAGACTATTCTCGACTGCTCAGCACCCATATCTCATTACTACCCGCATACCGCACACCATTTTCTGTCTTCGACAGTATTCCATCTCACCGAACTTTCTGGAGGTAAGCAACGCAGCTTTACTTACCAGCGACAACACTTGAAGCCACAGTGCATTTGGCTGGGAACCAGGAGAAGTGGTTTTATGATCTGAGCCATGCCAACTGCCGCCCCTTGAGGAGTAAATTTGGCGAATGGGATTTTAGATATGACAGCTATGCTGTGCTGTTTGTGCTCGCGTCCCAGTAACGCTGTCAGACTTGGCAACGAGACCCGCCTCGCTTGGAATATTAAATCCCCTGCATAGTGAACACGACCATACACATAAGTTAGTTTTGTACACACTGATTTAATTTGTTGGTAGATTATAACCATGAATTCCCTGCTTCCATTGCCTGGCAGCCATGATCGCTTGCACTTGGGTTACTTTACCCTACAAAATGTTTCTAGTTTACTAAACAGCTGCACTGCATATTATATGCAGATTTCTTATTTGTAGTAAAATGTAAGAAATGTAATTTAAGCAAAAATGACAATATTCACGATTTAGACTAAACCCTTCCCATGCAACACCCCAATTGCCCCCCCCATTGAACAGGTTTTGTGTCAGCTATTGTATGCAATAATGCGGTTTATCAAAATATTATCCCATTGGGTGCAAAGTTTCTATTATTCATTTAAATGGGGCGATATTTAAGACACACTATTTATGTTTAACAATATTCTGGTGCTATACTATTTAAGAAGACAAGGTCAAAGTTACTAATGTCTGAGCTGAAGAAGGACATGGTTCTTATTTTAATATTTCCCAGAGCTCCCTGGGTAGTCAGATTTTTATTTCGCTCACTGTTTGGCCATGACATTAAGATTTGCAATTAATTTAGAAACCACAGGCAGTTGAGGAGAGCGAACAATGCAATAACTGTACTAGGGGGCAGATCCATTATTCAGGCAGGCATTGCTGAATTTTCCCTTCTTGGAGACGCACGTGCTGTCAGCGTGTGTCCGCGCGGCACCGCCGATGCCCTGCAGAATTTACATGCGGAAAACGATTGGCCTTTCCAAATCTGCATACGGATAAGTTCAGCATACAGAATGATGCCGCCGGTGAGGAAGATATAGTCTGAGAGATGTCACTCCGCCCCAAGGTGCCTTTAATGTCACATTGTAGTATTTGAGGCGGGTTCCTACATCAGCATTTTTTTATTATCGTCTCACGCCTTCATTCAGTGAAGGTTGGTCCGTTTGAAAAATGTTGATAATTGTGTGAAAAGTGGATTTCTGAGCATTTAATACAAGTTTGCTATTTGATTTAAGTGGTATTTTTGTGTAAGTAATGGGGTAACGTCACTTCACCGCCCAGGGAACCTGTGCCTTTTTGCCCTAGCAAAAACCTGGTGCTTACCTCTCACATTTTAATGGAAAAACATGCAGAAAGAGATTTCAGCAAGATTAATCCACATTTAATATAAATGACAGCAACATAATGTTACCAGTTTTGGTAATACAATTACAAATTGGGGTGTTACCTTGAGTGAGACAAGAATCTCTAAATACTGGCTCAGGAGTAAGTTGCAAGTCAAAAGACATTGTCACTGACTACGGCATATGTTTTTTTTTGTCAGTTTAATCTTAAATCTGCATTCATTATTCTATATAGCATAAACTACTGCCCCGGTAAAATTCAGAGGTATGGATTTCCTTTTAATTGTCAGTAATATATCTATAATGCAGAAAGGAAAAGCGTCATTTACATTTTCCATACACTTCCACTGGCTCTAATAAGAAAAAGTTTTAGATGTGAGGTATATGATTGGTCAGTGTTTCCAGCACCACTTTTAGGCGGTCTGTGCAGGTATGAACACTGGGGCCGGGTGCGGAGGATTTTGACAGATGACAAGGGAAAATGAATTATTTATTTAATTTCCCCTTGTGGTCGTCTGTCGTATCCCCTGCGCCCCCCAACCCTCACCGCCCCACCAAACCTTACCTGTATGGCCCCTGCTGCACAGACTATAAAACAAAACTAGAAAGTTGGTTGATCTGGAAGTAATGCACCCAATTGGATATAGCATATATGAATGTTGCCTTGAGGACCATGACCTGGATGCAATATGCTTGTTAATATGCCATACTTCACCAACCTCCTCAAACAGCAACCCTGTTGTCTTTTAGAAGTCCTTTTTAGTGTATATATATATATATATATATATATATATATATATATATATATATATATATATATATATATATATATATATATATATATATATATACTGAGATAAATATGTTTGTATATAGATGTAAATTACATATATATATATAATATGAATTGTGCATTTGCACAAAAAAGCACAATTTGCACTTTAGGTATTTATACCGTGATAATTTTGGTGAATTGCACACAGAAAAACTTGCACAAAATGATGTACTGTATTGCGTGATTTGCACATATTTATGCGAATTTGCACAAAGTAACAAACCACGTCAAATGTATAATACTTGTAAAGAGAAAAATTTAATTCTGGTACTATACCGATATCAAAAATGAGATGTCAAATTGTTGATTTATTTTGCACTGTAATAGGAGCACTGTCACTTTAAGATTGCATCACGAAAAAATGAAAAAAGTGAGAAATGTTGGCATTTAAAGAATCAGGTGACCTTTCCCTGTGTCATGTGATCAAGGTATGTCTAGTACCGAAACGCGTAATGGCCGACGGAACAGCAGCTAAATAAATAAGTAATTTTGGCACTAACCTGGGTCTGTGCTCCACGTTTCTTTCCGTGTGGGAAAGCGCAAGCAGCCAGCTCGTGGGAGTGGAGTGGCGAAGATATATATATATATATATATATATCTTCCTTTTTTTTTTCTTTTGATTATTTGCACACTTATTTTGGATTTTTAGTTTGACATTTAATCTCATGGCCTATGCATGGAGAAGCGGGTATAAAATGCGAATGACTGTCTCAGAAAGATGATCTAAGGTGCTAATGTGGCAAACAAACCTTCATCTCAGGAAGGTGATCCACAGCCCTAATGTGATAGTTCTTGATCTCAGAAAGATGATCCACCGTATAACTGGTCTTTTTGTGTTATGCTCTGTCATCTGTGACTCCTGAATACCTCCCGTAGGAAATCTGCTTCAAAGGCTGTAAAAGTGCCATGTCTTTGTGGACACCGATGATGAAAGTTAGAATTTTTTGTAACTTGGTATTTGGAGATTCAGGCTAGCCTTGCAATATTGCAACAGGAAAATAGAATATATGTAGGAATCTGTGTGCATCATCCAAATTCTTTCATTTTGTGTTTACACTTTTTATTCAGTTATTATATTCACTCTGCAGCAAGTCCACAAATAATTGAAATGGTATTTTTCCAACTCATACATCACTCCTAGACTCTAGTAGTTGGGTGGTGCAGGGAGCAGGAAATACCCGGGGCTATTGCACTAATCGCATAATAGGTTTATACAGGGTAAAAACCATGTAAATCACCATTCCACATCCAATAACGGGCCCCTTTCCACTCCTTGATTGGAGCAAGGATACATGGCAGTTTGGGGATCTGTGCAGGTTGGTGGGCTGAAGGTGGGGAGCTCTTCTGAGGCTGGTGCTAGTCAGCAAACCAAGTTCCCACATGCCATAGAAGAAGTTGGATGGGGATTTGGCAGCAGTTGTGCCAGGAGCCCCTTCCCGGGTGCACGAACAGTCATCTTTTCGTAATTGGGACACATCAGTGTGACACAATTAGTTTATCGAAAAATCCTCAATTTTATTTTATACATTTTGTAGAAAGTTTTACAAAACGAGAATTTACTGTTAACAAATAGGTACAAACCATTTCTTATACCTGGTAACTAGAGTTATACTGCCTCATTTTCCCCTACTTTTGTTTCATAACCCAAGCACACATCCCCCACAAGGCAGCAGGTAAATTATGCTCATACACTACGTAATAACTTTCAGTCTGCATCAGATAATATCCTTTATATGTCATCACTCATAAACTATTTCCTCAATGTATAAAGCATAGTAGTCCATCAATTGTCTGAAACCTTTAAGGGAAGTACCATTGGCGATCATGGAGGTCTATCATCATTTCTATTGGACAACTGGATATAGATACCATCCCGCTCACTAATCCTTTGTCACACACTGACCCTCCTTGCCAGGGACAGTAGTAATACAATTTCAGCACCCACCCAATTGCACAGTTCTTTTTCCTATTCTTTCAGTGGTGAAGAATCCTCAGTTTCATGTATGGCTTCTATATCTCTCCTTCCGCACCGGTGTTGCAGCAATTGTCCCTTGTACCTAGCATTCATAAAGGAAATTACTCGCTATTGAAATAATGAAACATTAGGTACATAAGGTTGCACATGCTTTGGACTGCATTTTCCGAAATTGGAGCATGTATTTGTTTTTTTACGGATTCGCCAGGCTAGATACAACAATAATAAATTCCCTTTGTTTACCATTCGAAAAAACAGCATTCCTCTCATTTTATTGAATCTACACAAATTAGATTATCTTTTCATCTGCATGCAGTGCCTATTGTGTCCATCTCTGTAGCACTTGCTACTGTGACTGGCCCAGGATATGGAAGTTATCTTTGCACCCAGCTCCTTTGAATGGATGTACGGCATTACGACGCGTTCTTTTACAACGCGTGCCGTTACAACGCGGTTTTTTCAACGCAAGTCGTTACTACGACTTGCGTTGGAGGGGGTGCGGACTTAGGAATTTTTTAATTTACTATTCCAACACCAGCCTACGTACAGTAGGGAAGGTGTTGGATAGTAAATTTAAAAATTCCTTGTCCTGCAGCGCCCTCCAGCGCAAGTCGTGGTAACGACTTGCGTTGAAAAGACCGCGTTGTAACGGCACGGCGGTGTAACAGCCGCGTCGTAAAGGCTGTTCACCCCTTTGAATCAAATTTAGGTCTGTTAAATACAGCTCTATGTTGTTTGCCTTCAATGAAAATGTGCATAGCTTCTCATACATCCTCACGGTCGCCCATCCTCCCCGCCTCGAATGAAGCATATAGTAAATTTGAATGAGCAGCTACCAGAACTGCTCACACTATTCAATTCCTTTCATAGCGAGATCTTTCAAGTTCAAGTAGAATCGGTATCAAACAAGGAATAACCATATCAAACTATATGGTACCATATCAGGCGGGGTTTGGGCTGTCGAGTTGACATCTATTGAGTCTATTTTCATTGTGAAACTTATCTTTCAAATTGATCGGCATTGCCTTGTGTCGGCAGATTAAAAAAAACTGTGCTATAGCGGAACCAGCCTACCCTGGGAATAGGATGTTTCTTCAAACTAGAACTGTGATACAACAGAAGGGGACGGATTCTGGTTTAATTTGAGTATTTATTGTGCCTTTATGTATTTCTGGAAAGCTAACTTTGAGTGAGCAAAGATGCTGTATTCAGGCTGTTAATGAGCGGAAGGCGGACTAAAGAGGTCCACCAATGAAGTTCATGTTTCTTCATGTAAAATAGGCGGCAAGTGGTGTATATCTCATCTAAGTGACAAGGCGGAGGGAAACTGTAAATGTAATTGGAGAGGCCCTTCCCCTACCATACGTCCGCCACTTTTAGTCGTTTGAAAAAATCTATGAGCACTCTCAGAGAAACATGTTAGATTAGGGGGAGGTGGGGCAGTAACATCACTCAAAGTGTTTGTAATGATGCAGAATCAGAAACATATGTAATATCCTTATTACTAGACATGTTTTCCATTCTGCAGTGTCAATGGTGGTATCACAGTGAGGGGCTACTTTGGGACTGTTACTAAGTTACAGTTTTTCGAGAAAAATAAACGTGGAATAGCTGTTCAACTCTCACTACCAACAATTTGCACATGTGGAATAATACTTAACTTCATTCTTCTGATATAAAAAAAACTATGAACTGTCAAATGTGTGAGCATTTAATCCATCAAAAAATAAATTCACTGTAAGTATAGACATGTTTTGTAAAGAATTCTTGGAAAGGTCTGCATTACACGACACAGGATTCTGATACTGCGAATTCTTGTCTCATCACAAATAGGCTAGTTCCTACTTCAGTTTATAAAACTGATAATAAAACAATAAAATTGATAATAAAAGAGAACTGTGTCAAAGCTTTCAGCCTTCTGCTGAACTTGGAGTTGCCCCTGGTCTCGGCATCTCAGTAGCTGGTTGTGACTGCCAACTTTTGCTGTCATTTTGTGATGTTCTTAATTAATGTGGCCACCTGTTTTTCCGAGTGCACACATGGCTCCTGTGTCTGTTTCGGTTGTCAGAGGTAATGTTGGCTGTTTGTTAAAGTAGCAAATGAGAAGTGTCACACCAAGGAAAAGAGAATTATGCTTATGTATGTCTGATATCTTGAAGGTCACAAATGCATATTAGAAATATTTTTTGTAGGTATTGTAATTGCAAGGTACTGCTGCTCTATGCTATTTCTGCTCCGCTGTGTTATGTGGCTTTGGTACAGTACATGCCAACCAATTACTTGGCTTCTCTTAAGTTTTGCCCATAGGCATGCCTGCATGTGGGAGTTTGCCCTTAGAGTGTCACCTGTGGGACTGACTGCCCATGCACCAACCATATCCAACATGGGGTTGTATTGGAATTCACCTGCAGATTTATTATGAAGGGAGAGTGGGTGGTTAGAACCTGCTCACTCAACCCATTTGAAGGTGAAAGGTTTTTATTATGCCTTTCGGGTGTGTGGAACAGTGGATTATTAATAGGTGGGGGCATTCACCTTCATCTAGTAATAATACCACAATCACTAATAGGTCTAATCAAGTCTCAATAGATTAATCCTTGCTCAATCCATGGTACCTTGGCAAACAACCAATCCGACTTAACTGAGGAGACAGGTATGTGTTAATTATTTAATAGCACTAAAACAGTAAATAAGTAAAAGGCATAATACAATAAAATTCCAACACCAAAGTATAAAAATAGAGAATATTTTTATCTTTAAAATGTCACCCATATAACACAAATTCAATGTAGGGAAGTGGGGAAACGAATTTGTAAAGATTAAATAAAAAAATGTGCATTCTAGCACCAAAAAGCTTAAAGCGCCTCTTGCTGCTTTCTGGTCCTCCTGGACCAGAGAAAAATGTGAGTTTTAGGCCGACTGTGATTGAGCATGAGTCGGATAGGTTGAACGCTAGGTCCCGGTCAAAAGTTTACCTTCAGACATTGGGCCTGATTTAGATTTTGGGGGATAGACCACTTAATCCAACGGTGACGGATATACTGTCCACCGAAATATAAATCCCAGAGGATATTATGGGATTTATATTTCAGCAGACAGGATATCAGTCACTGTTGTGACAGAATAACCCGTCCACCGTAATCTATATCAGGCCCTTAGTCTTTTTCTTGGAGCTTTTCTCTTGTCAATGGGCTCATCAGCAGGTCCTTGGCCTTCTCGGATCCGATGTTCGATTCGATGATGGTGGCCTGCTGCAGGCCAATGCCTCGATGACCCTCTGGAAATCTTTGACCTCGGTGACGATTAGATCTGGGACTTTCAGCGGGATAAACCAGCACAGTCAAGGCGATTCGCAAGTCGACGACAGTGGCTTGACTCTCGACATCGAGCTGCTCTTCTTTTGTAGTTTTTCTGCAAGACTTTGCAGAAAGTTTCCAAACTTTCAGTCTTGACGTTTTTGGGTTGCTTTGGGTGAAATAAGTATTCACTAGCCAATTAGAATTATTCCAATTACCATATGCCTTTAGAGGACAGAGGACTGCCCCTGGGCCTGGTTAGCACGGCCCAGTGCACTTTTAGAATCAATAACTACCAGCTTCAGTCAAAAGAATGGGGGTGATCAGGGCAAAGAAGATGCTTTCGTACAGGATGTATATGGTAGTGGGGTGACAGTGATTCACTGTTCCACAAAAGCCAGTTATCAAAACTACAAGCGCCATACTGAAAGGCTTTAGTCTAAAAAGTTGTCCCCCACCCCTGCTGATGCTCTGTAAGTTGAGGAGAAAAAATAGAGGCAGAATAAAGGCCTAGATCCTTAAGTCATCCGAGCTACTGGACACAGCAGTAACAGTGGAAGCTTGTTTTCCATTAAGATCCTTTTAAAACAAGTAGAGAACTACAGGCAGGTTATGACGCCTCCAAAAATCCCATTGAGGGACACGCAAGTATGGTAGACATCAGATAGTATTACTCAAGTGTTAACAGTGATGCTTTGAATCACTTTCAATCGATCCAACTAGGTATACGATTTCTCCATGCTACAGTGAGTTTACAAATTTCCGGATGTGTTGTTGTCTTTGATGAAGGTCCAAATTTCACATTCTAACTAGATCACTTCTGAGTTATCTTTCAGAGTGAGCAACGGTTGTTCATTAACTGTTTGGACTGAGTGTGTGCGGAGGGCTCATAAAGCAAACCTCAGCTCAGTGTCACCCCTTGATAACACAAATGGGGCAGAATGACTACATTATTCAATGTCCAGCCTGCATTTAGCACAGAACTTAGGGACAACATTGATGCATTTTGCCAGCAGGTGCAGTGTGAATCTGTTACCCTTAAACATTTGGAAACAAGCCTTTTATTTTTCAAATAAGAGTAATTTAGGTCTAAGTAGGTTTAAGGGTGTTTGTAAATTCCTATTTTTTCTGGTACCAAATACCAGAAATGATCACCTGCTAACCTCGCAATTTTAACCTGGATGCAGCAGTGTTTGGGAGAGGTGCAGGTAAGTTAATTTGCTGTGTTGTTGTATTGCAGAAAAGCCCATACATTAGTATCATTATTATCTGGTGTCAGCCATAGATCTAGCCATGAATCTGCATCTTGGGTATTAGTAGCATAGTGTGGACTGGTTTTGAACCTACCTCTGAACCTGCTCTTTTGATTGCTCTATATTCTCTAAAACACATCCACATTTCTACTGGTATGCATCCACAAAGGCTTTGTGGGGTTCCTAGCCTTTACCCTCTTATTGTCAACTTCCTTAAGGATATCTTCTCCTCCCTTGGTGTTTGCTAGCACTACTAAATGTATCATGAACAGAGCTATTTCATCTTTCGATCACTCGCATCCCACTTCCAGCTATAATTTCAAACTACTTTACAGCCAATTGATGAGTGGCTCCTCACTCACTAATGTTGACCTGTTCTCTGCATCCTTTACTCTGGCACCCATTGCCGACTTTTCTCTTTTCCCGTGAAGTCTCACCTGTGCGTCTCACAGACAGATAACTTGGGATGTACTGATCTGCAACATGGAACTCAATTCTATCATATACACCTATCCTGCCACAGCCATACTCTATCTACTGCATACCCCAACAATCCACACTTTCTAGTGAAACTATTCACTTTCCTTATGATCAGACTTGACTAATATAACCATCTCTTTCTCTGGTGTGCACATTACCCTTCATGGCCACTACATCACTCGTGGCTAGCAGCCCTGTTGACAATCCTCTACACCTCTCCTCTCACAAACCTGGACTTTTGACCCCTGAAAGCATCAACACTATATAAAAAAAACTGTAAAATATATAACTGTATTTCAAGTCTGAAATGTTTTTTGTTTTATATCCCAGAGTTCATGCTTCATTTCCACTTGCATCTCTTCTCTCAAACTGTCTGTCTTTTTGTAGCTGTAGTTTTTGCATTGTGAAATTTTTCTCCTGCGAATGCTCATGCCTTAGATAAATACATATACGAACTTAAAAATCAAGAATATCACTACATAACTTTATTGCCTGTGCTGAAAGTGTGTCTGTTTTTTAAACATCTTTCATTGTAACTGCTGAATTTCTTCCTCGACGAATAGGAGCTAATCATTTTTAACTCCAAGCGTCTTTCTGTTATGACTCTGTACCTAGCAAATCGAAATTTAACCGAGACATTCATTTATTAGCAACACATATTACATGTTTGTCCACCCGAGGTAAAAAGAAATATGATAACTTGCACAAATGGTATTTGCACCCATTTTGAGCATGTTATTTGCTCAGTTTTTGTGTTGGTGTGTGCTTTAAGATAAGGATAAATGCGATAGGTTTGAGATTCTAACTTGGGTAGAAGGCCTTTGCTAACTGTTATTGCTGTCTGCAGCAGGCTAGTGGGCTGATTTAGATCTCACTGAAAAAGCAAGTGGACCCGCATCCTCAGTAAACGCAAGAAACTCTCCATTAAGGTTCACTGCTGAATCTATGCTAATGCTGGATAAGAAGACGTGACAAGCAAAGGAGGATTGAACCAAACTAGAGCATGGAAAAAGGTGGGGTTTACCAGTAGCGGCTGCTACAGATCGGTAGTGGTGAGACGGGTGTTTGGGGGCGGTAAGAAATAGAAAAAAAAAGAAAACGTACCTGGGCCAGCCAACTGCCGCCTCATCTCCTTCCTCTTCTTCCTGTTTCCGCCGGCAGCAAGAAGCAACAGTAAGCACCCGGGCTCCCAGGCTCCCCCTAGCCAATCAGCTTTTTTATAGGTCTAAGCGCCGGGATGCTCCTCGGAGTCGCCGAGCGCTATAGAAGAAATAAATTAACATAACATAACATAACAAGTGCCGAACCACAGCACTCAGATGAGGACTGGGAGGCTTTACATGTTCTTCACCAGGCTGCGTAAAGCAAGCCTGGTGGGCAAGATGCTGAGTGCGCAGGACTGTTTGGCCAGCCCGAGAAGGCAGACTAAGCAGTCACCCGCGCTTAAGGAGAGCAACCCACTCCTCTCCCTGCTCTGGCCAGACCCGCCCCATCCCACCCTGAGAGCCTCTGACTTCAATAGGAAAATAAAATAATAATAACAATACATTATTATCACTTTACTTTTCATTTTGAGCAGTGGGGCGACACTCCTCCACCTTAGCCGAGGAGCCGCCACTGGTGTTTACAGACTTTACAACTCACCTGGTCCCTGCGTGTAGCACACGATATCAGCTCTCTTCACACGGTCAAACAGAAGTTAGCTGGCTCCCCTTTTCACAGAGGGGATTCTAGATTCTGCTGGGAAGCTCTGCACAGTTCATGTCCATTCCAGGATGTGAAACCTCCTGATGACATCGCAGCCCGCAGCCTCAAAAGTTTTTTTAGGTGGTGGGGTGGGAAAAAGTACTCCAGGCGGTATTCATTGCCGCCCCACCTATTATCTCACCCTCTCCTGACACGGTGAAAAGATTTTTGTGTCACTTAAAAGTTCAAATGTTAAAAGTGACGCAAAAGGGGCACAAGGGGCTTGTAAATCTGCCCCTCAGTATTTGCCAGGTCTGCGTGTAGCAACATGGTCATGTTTGTCATGAGAAAGCTGTGTTGGACTTACAGCTCCTCAAAATTCCCCTAGCAATTCATACCTTAGCGTTCTTCTGACGAAAATTGCAATTTCAAATTCAATATGCGTTTGGAGTTAGAACTTGATTTCCCAGAACTACCCAGCCCTGCTTTTCCTTGAGCCCAGAGCCACAATAGCAGCGCCGGGGCAGTTGCCTGTTTGTGTAATCACTCTTGAAACTGTTACGAAGAACTGCTACTGCCGCAATGCAATCAAAATTTGGCTGTACAAATGCAATCTCTCGAGCCACGAAAAGCAGTTTACCTAATGACTTTCAAATTTCCCTTCGCAGCAAGATAATTTGAAGCTTTTAAACAATGGACTCTGGTTTAGTTTGGACTAATTTGCTTGCAGCCCGCTCTCATTTTATTGAGAGGTTACATGTCCCATTAAACAAATCAAATTAACCCACTGACCTGTCTCACACAAGTTGTGTGTTTTGAGCATGAAGGTTGCAGTAAGTGCTTTACGCCGAGGCAGAGAACAAAGAGCCTCGGAAGAACAACTGAGATTGAGTTTTTTGGGTCTTTTTAAGCCTTAATCAACCACTGAAACACGACCGGATTCCACCGGAAAGCAAGGGAGGCTTTTGTAATTCAATTTGTTTGCCTTCCTTTAGTTATACTGTTTATGCTTAGCAGTGTAGCCTGAGTTCTCCGGGCGTAGCCATTAAGCAAATATGTTCTTTAATCGATTTGCTCCAGTATGTCCTTATAAAGACTGCTGGGTAGTTTTATATCTGCCCAGACATTGTTGAAGTGGTGTGCAGCATTCTGTTAAGTGTAGGGGTACAACTACCTTTTCGTTGGGTCAAAGCAATATAGGGGTCCTGCAGTCTAATCTGAGAAGAGGGGCCCGGAAGCTTAGTTTGTCTGCCTTTCCTTCCTGCCCCTCTATAATGCTTTAGTAGATTTTATTTCATATGCTCGGAAGGGCTTTGTTACCATCCATACTGACTTTTGTCACTAAAAAGTCTAGTTAATCAAAGATAGAAACACCCTGGCATCTGATTCTAAATGTTTTTTACACACATAAATTCAACTTTTAGGCTCAAACACAGTGGCGTAGCAAAGGGGCTTGTGAAAGGGGGGGGGTCTGCCCCGGGCGGCACGAGATTTGGGGGCGGGGGCCTCCCCCATACCTACAGCTGTCGCAGGAATCGCTCCCCCCTGCTCTTACCTGATGCTGTCACTGGACTCGTCAGCCCCCCCACCGCACGCTTACATGCAGCAGCGGGCGGAAAAACACATGGACCGCCACAGGTGGCACATGGTCTAGCTACGCCACTGCTCATAAAGCTGTGTGTGTGGTATTTCTATAGCACACACCTAGCCAAAAGTATACGAAGTGCTATACAGGGTCAAAGAGAAGCATCAAGTCAACAAATGATCAGAGAGGTAGCTGGCTTGTGGACTGCTAATGATCTCTGGTATTCTTTAACCCCTTGCGTGCGTCGGACGGCCAGCGGCCGTCCGACGTCACGGTGGGCGTGTGCGGACGGGGGCCGTCCGAACCACGCCCAGGCTATAAATCACCCGTACCGCGGCGGAATTTCCGCCGCGGTGAAAGGGTTAAAGAGGTACATCTTCAATTCTCTAATAAATTGAAGCAGCATAGGGGTGGTTGTGATGGCTACAGAGATGTTGTTCCAAATCCTGGATGCATATATGGAAAAGGCTTGCTGACTGGCATGCTGAGAACCCCCAGAGATGGTGAGCTTGACTGCAAGATTAGCGTCGGTGCTGGTCGTGATCCCTTTGTAAATGATGCAGCTTGTTTTGAAGATGGTGCAGGCTGGTGAGGAGAGAGAATGTATTTACATCAGGATGGGAGGGATGTGATCATATGTCTTAGGGCCCTGGATTAGATGCGCTTCGATTGGTTGGAATTCCATCAAGGGGTGCCAGTGTGGAGTCTGGGAAGCTATGGAACATGGCGTTACTACTATCTTGATGACAACATAACAACAAATGTACATTTCAAATCTTAATTCTTGGAATCAAGACTAATTGCCAATGTGGACATGCACACAATTTTAGTTTAGTTGATGGCAGGAGGACATGCTTGGATTTATTAGAAGACTTTCTTCAAGTTACATATGCAAACGTAGATTTATAGGTCATTTACAAACGCTGAAATTGTCATTTGCGGAACACATTGCACATTCGAGTATTCATAAAAATCAACGACTGCTATATATTCCAAAGAATGTCCCTTGGTTTCCTAGGGCCACCCAATTAAATTTGGATCACTTTAAACATTTAAGATTAAACACAGAGGCTTTGTGTATTGGTAGTCTGTGAACATGAAGGATATACCATTGGGGGTGTAGCCATGTCTTTACAAATGTTTCTTTTTAGCATGGATTTGCAGGACAGAGATGCTCACATTTTCACAACTGTCCCTGAAAAGACTGCTTTTGTGAATCTAGTTCTGCAAGCACACCTTATAGAAACTCTGTGGAAATATTTTCAGTAAATAGAATTCCATGATCTTTAAATAAGAAAATGGAGGATTTAGGCATTTTTTGCGTTCAAATTCAGTGGTTAGGTTTTGTGTTTGTTCTTCTATCGCAGCTCTAAAAAGAGGGCCATTGTTTACACCTAGCAAATTCTTCCGTTCTTGTTAGTGTCTTTTTTAATTAAAAGTTTTGATTTTTTAACTAAGCCCTATGGGGTTCTAAGAAGTTTGGGGCGGTGCAGCTGAAAGTCTGTCATGTCCATATGCTTAAAGTGTAGAGGCACTTAACAATTAGTAATGGGTCGGGAACACAACAATTGCCTGTTGCTGAGAATAATCCGGTTGGGTATCTTCGCCTTGGGACCCTTGAAGCTCAGGTAGCCCTAGCACTATAAAAGAATCTGTGAAATAATCACTACGGATTATACCAACCCTCCTATCGGACAACAACACATAATGCAGTGCCACACCCTATCCTGTAAATTCATTCTTATGCATCCCATTTATAAAATATATACCTACAAATTATGCGTACAAATCTACAACTGCTGTCATAATGTAAATAATTGTGCTTTTTCTATTTGTATTTCATCCTGTGTAGTAGTCTAATTATGTAGTGTAAGCATTTTCTAGAATAAGGTTAGTTGTAACAAAGGCTCCCATGTTTCTGATTTTACAGATTTTTACAAACAGAAAAAACATCTATGACTCTTTCTGTAATTATGTTTAAAAATTGGAAAATATGTCTTTTGTTGAGTGGTTCTCATCGTGTCTGCAAGGTTAATTGCTCCACAGACTGATGTGCAGTAGAGCTAAAAAAGGGACAAGAATTTCTTTAAAAAGCTGCAGAGCTGCATTTATGTGTATTGCTATGCTATTATTTTCATAGGAGTGTATCATGTATGAATGACCAAAATGAATCAGGCAGTGAGTGTACCTTCTTTACTTAAATAAGTGTGGAGTTATACTAGTTGCAGCTTCACTTTTTCACAACACAAAAAACGAAATAGGAATGGATAAGAAAAACAATTAACAAAAAATAAATGTCATAAAACACGAGTCCTAATGGTAATCCATACGATATATGTATTTCCAAAAATTATGATTCGATAAATACTAATAGCCTATCCCCTGGAGAAGTGTGGCTCACTGGTTAGAGGAGGCAGACCCGGACGCTGAGATCAGACCCGGGACCAGGGTTCAATTCCCGACGCGGCAGGGTCTTGAGCCCAAAATGTCCACAGACTCGGTAATTCTCGCATCGGTGCCTACTCGAATCACAGGTTCACACTCTGCAACTCAGGGCAATAGCTTGCTTAATCTCCACTACGCCCCCCCTTCCCCCCCCCCCGCGGCGGGATGCCTGGCTTTCACCTTGGGGATACCCAGTAGGGGCTATCTCACAGGGAAAAACCAGGACGGGTTACCAATGCAAAGGCTTTGAGACCTGGCGGTGATATTGCGCTATATAAAAACCTATCCATCCATTAATACGCAATTTGTAAAGATTCCTACTAACTCTCATCTACAATGGTATGATTCTGGGTTAAGTGTTTGAAGGTTTAATGAAACAGCGTTTATTATTCTTTTACTCCTATAAACCAGAAGGCATATTTTTGGCCCATTAGATGAGCTGTTTGCTTACATGAGGCAAAACATTAATGTTTAACTTCTTCTTTTTGTTATAAAAGGCGAGTCGTAGAGTCTCCTTAGGAGAATAATATTTATTCGACAGCTGTCTCCCTTTATCAAATTATACTTTCTTGCTAATGTGTATGTGCAGATTTTTCATTTTAAGTATTTTTCATTGCATAGAAACAGTTGTAGTTGTGTTTTCTGATCATGACTCACATTTTGTTATCCTTACAGTTATATATAGACCCGTGTTTCTATGAGAATAGATTACATTCTCCCCATTTAACAATGGATTCCACTACCTTTATACATTTCTCATTTAGAATATGGTAGTAACAGTAAATATTGACCATGAATCTATTACCTCCAATTATCAAAAGGGGACTTTGACATGAAGGGTATTGCCATTACCACCAAATGTACATACCCCTTTACATTATCTTGCACTAATGATGGTAGATCAAATACCTTTAGCTAAATTACCATGGGTTTAAAGTTGGTGATACTGCCAGCAAGTGGCGGACTAACCACAGAACAATGCAACTTTAAATTCTTGACAGTAGGCCAGAAGTGAAACAGTCAGATGCAGAATATAAGCAAGGTTCCTGCTGGTTGTATTCTGAAATTAAGCAGGTACTCCCAGAATTCTGACAGGCACCTCATGAGAAGCCAGGAGAAAATGTGGAGTATCTCTTTTGTTACAAAAATTATATTTGCTGGGGAAAAGTTCACACCAACTTCTCTGAGATTGGAATCAGGAAGACCTATCAAGAAACCAGTGGTGTTGGATCAGTAATCAAATGTGGACCTCCTGTTCTCAGTAGTGCGATGTTATCAATTGGCATCATGATTACAAACGCTATTAAGGATTGCCAGAACACCTTGCGACATAAGGTAGAAGGTGTTGTGTGTCCTGAATCGTTCACCCTTTTCTATTTGCAGTATTGCTTTTCTTTGTTATGCTGGTGTTTTCGGAAGAGCTGATAAATGTACTTATGGTGCCATCATATGTGATTCACTGTGTGATGTGTGTGCTACAAGTCTGGAGATGGAGAGAATTAGTTGTTGTTTGTCAGCGTGGAATTAAAGACCCAATCAAACACAACCCATGTATACCAGTTCCAAGAGTTGTTTAAGCATCAATATAACTGTCTTAACTCTCCTTTTTCACACATGGTCACACAGTAATCGTTCTTAAGCTAATTGTTGGAGGCACACAATTCATTGACAGTCTGGTGAGAATATGTCTCATAAATTCCCTTTGAACTTTTGAAGTTTTTATTTCACACAGGCAAAGGTTACTCTCAATTCAATTCAATTGTTGTTTTTCGTGAAACCTTAAAAAAACCTCCATGTCGAAATGATGCTCTGTCCGCCTTCACTATTTGTTCCAAAATGAAACTCATCCCAAGCGAAGGTGATACAAGTTTAGTGTTGGTCATCCTCTTCTGTCTTGCCAATGACATTCTTTATGTGTGTCTAAGCCTACCTGAAAACAAAAAAGCAACTTGAAAAAAATTAATACAGAGTTCTAAATTTGTGAAAGCCCTTTGCACTTAGTAGAAGCACTGGGTAATCCAGAGCTTGTAATGGAGAGGAATATTAATTATTTAATTACATTTCTAGAGTCCATCTGTTACCCTAAGGTGTCCTGGCACAAGCAAACCTGCCACTGCTAAGATGCAACAACAGGAAACCTGTCAAAGAAAACACGTCCTAGAGTGTATATAAACAAGTTTTAAGTAATTTACTGAAGCCCAAAACATTGTCTGTCAAGCATAAAAATGTATAGCTTTATGAACTATGCACAAAGCCTTAAACTTGACCCCTTTGGGCACTAGAGGCTAGTACTATTTGTCCCGAGCATCTGACAAAGCGGAGTAGCAGGAGCGAGATAATGCTAACCTAGCCGTGGCTGTCTGAATGTGGCACAACTGCTAGATAAGTCTGAAAGGCACATCTAAAAAAAAAAAAGGAGTTGCTGTAATCCAGTTGGCTTAAGATAGGTGACTGGACCACATGCTGCCCAACCTGTCCAATTGACCCATTTGACAGGGGAAACCCATTTTTCCAATATTAGCCGTGTGGCCCACAAGTAGGGTGCATAGTATTTAAAATTGGGATATGCATTATGTAATTTAATGTCACCATGTATCTGCAGTGACAGTGTGACAATCCCCCAAAATTCACAGTGTTGGCCCTGGCTGTCCTATTAGAAAACTAGAGGACAAATTAAAATATTAACTTTGTATGTCAGGTTTGGGAAAAGCTAGAAAAATATCACACTCTTTTTAAATATTTATTAAAATTCAAAATCAGTGGGAAAGTTGGTTTTTTAATAAATATTCAGGAAAAATAACTTTTAGAAAGTTACCTTTTCCATGCCTGACGTTCCTGGCAGCCAATTTATATTAGCTAGCCTGCGACTGTCAATCAAGTGCTTGATCTTAATGAGGTATGAAAAGTGCTTCCATAGCAGGGGAAATGTCCTGTGAGTGGGTACATGTTTTGCTCCCTTGGCTGGAAGACCAGTTGTAGCAGGCTCAGAAACTTAACTAACTTCAAAGCAGCCTACCTTGTCACAATCAAATGTCAGGTGACTACCCCCAGAACCGGTTTTTAGTGACCACAGAGGAGGAGACTGCTCATTACTTGGGTCACACCTCTGTGTACACACACCGGCTCTGCCCAAAAGTAGAAGGGTTTCTCCATGTTGGATTTCAAGAATAAGGTGCAGTGTGGCATTCTTTGCAATAGGAGAAACAAGATTTGGTGCAAAAGTGGGTAGAATCACACCTAGAAGCATTGGACTGCACCTTCTGTTTGAGACCTGTGAGGAGTGGCAAAGAAGTGAACTACAAGTGTCAGTTGACTGGATTCCTGTGTGGTGACTACGGGGACACAACAAGCTGCAAAATACCTTTTTCGCTAAATTGTCCTGCTGACCCGAAGCAACTGGACCTGGATGCTGAGGTTGGTCTACCTGACTCCTTGAGAAAGTCTAAGTGCCTCCACTGAGGTTCTGGGGGCCTTATAAGTGTACTCCTGTGGTTTAAGAACCAGAAGAAAGTTTGGAAGTTTTTGAAAACTTTTCTTCAAGAGCTTTTCTTTAAAAAAAGTGGCAATGTACCTTTCTTAAGTAGGACTTGGAAATTATTTGACTTTTGACTTCCAGCCTTTTACTGGGACCAATCCACTTGGTGTATCCAACTGGGGCTCCATCTCGGTTGGCTAGAAAATGTACATTGGTCCCAGTCTACCGCAACTATTGACTTACGTTGGGTGATTTATTTGGTGCTTTTCCTGCTAAATATTAACAAATTCCTTTCTACGGTTGCCTTTATGGAATTATTGGCATTTTGGTGTTGCTGTTCTTAATAAATTCTTCACTATTTTTATAAATTAGTGTGGGATTGTTATTGTTTTGTGTCTTGGACTTTTTAACTATTTTGATACATACTTCTAAATGCTTTTCACATTGACTTTGAGCAAAGCCAGTTTTCTCTGTTCCATAGCTACTAGCGTTTGAGCTCAGGTTTAAATCATGGAAATCTTTGACAGGACCTAACAGAGTAGTGACTTGGGGCTTGATTTAGATGTTGGCACATGGTGTTAGTACCATCGCCATGGCTAGGGCACTACGCCTACTGCACAAAACACTTTCATTTTCTTTTTTTATTTTATAAATCAAATTTCTAAAGCGTGTTCTCCCATGTCATAGGGATCATTGAAAAGTGTTTACTTTTACATACCACAGGTTTTATGAGGTGGTTTGTATAAGTAAAAACTGTCTTTGTGTCCGCCCACTCTAAATCAGGTGGGTGTAGACATGGCCAAACCTCTGATGGCCCTCGGAAGGGTAAGAAGGTTTATAACCTTTCAACACTTCAACAGATTCTCACTTTGGAAAATGATTGACTTTTTCGTAAATGGTCTCCCTTCAGCATCTGATCGCTGGCATTTCAGCATACAATCGCTGATATTTCGGTATATTTTCAACAACATTTCAGGGTGCGAAGGGTCGGTATTTCAGCACTGGAAGACTGTTATTTCAGAATATGATTGCCAACATTTCAGGTTATGATCTCTGCTCCTTCCACTTTTGTTCGCTAGTATTTCAGCATATGATTGCTGGCAGTTCAGCATGTGATCACCAGAATTGTTCTTGCCCAAAGCGTGATCCTTTCAGAGTGACAGAAAGCTGATAAAATAGAACTGACACCGCCGCTCAGGCCCTTTCTGTTACATACATGGAAAACCTTTGGATACTGTTTCTCATGCTTCTTTCACCCATTTCTTGTCGGTCACCACTGCTCCTAATAGCTATCTTATGTCCCATGTGGCCAAAAATATTGTTTCCTAGCTCTCTCATTCATATTAATACTCTGGTATTGATGAGCTGATAGCATGCTTAATAAAGAAAATGGGTGAATTCTTAAGCAAAAATCTAAAAAAATATAAAATGTTTTTCGTGATTCATATTCCTTTTTAGGCCAAGATTGAAAAGAAAAAAACTAATGCGGGCTTATCAGGCACTTACAATGAGCTTAAAGCCAGGCTTTGCTTATCATTGGTTGACTTTGTCACTCACTTTCATCTTATTCAATAGCTTCCCTTGTCCATCTCGTTCTGTCTGTGTAAGTATCTCTTGTTGGGTCAGCATCCCTGGGTGATCAAAATCCTCTGAAGAGACAACTACGTGAGCTGGCGATGAATCCTGCATTTACCGCCCCTTCCTTGCTACACCACTGCATTTTTACAACTAGAAAACTCAATTAATACAGATAAAAAACGAGGGGCCTCATTTATGAGGCTGTGCGTCACTTTTACGCTGCCGGAGCATCACTTTTTGTGATGCACCAGTGGCGTAAAAAATGCCCCTTGTTGCGCCATATTTACAAAGTGACACATCTAGGTAGATGCGTCACTTTGTAAACCCCTGTGCCACATTATACCTGCGCCAGGTATAATGTATGCAAGAGGGGCGTATTGACGCAAGGAAGGGTCGTAGAAGTGACGCAGTGAAATCTATGAGATTTCACTACGTCACTATTAGGACACCGTTGCGTCAAAATCTTGCGCCTGCCTCACAGCAGGTGTAAGACTGACGCAGGCCCTTTCACATGGGGCTTGCCCCATGTGAAAGGTCTCATTGCTGGAGTTGCGTCACTTTTGTGACACACTCCAGCAATGCGTCACTTTTGCGCTTACAGATACGTCAGAAACACTGACATATCTGTAACTCCTTGCGACATGATGCGTCATACATTAAATATGACGCATCATTGGTGTCGCAAGGAGTGCGCAGTGAAAAGTGACGCATCGCTGTTTTCACGCAGCGATGCGTCACTTTTCATAAATGAGGCCCAAGGACTCGCGCACACAGAAGCTGACGAAATATTCAAGTCACGTGCCTTGAAGGCTGCTACTCTACAATATCGGCTCGAGGGATGGAGAACAACCGCACAAACAGCTTTTGTGATCTATCTGTTGTGCCTAACACGACGGATAATTGAACGGCATCTCGGTGTGTGTGTTTTTTTTTAACTCGATCGTGTGGAGATTAAGTCACGAGAGCGTAGGCAGCCAAAAACGAGGGAAAATGTGCACGAGCCTCGCAGCACCTCGGCGCAGCAGCTGTTTCATTATAAATCTCCCGAGGAAAGCAGGCCTGCCATTTTATATAATATTCAAACAGTAATTCGTGTGCATCCGCGCCTGGCTGACAGCCCGGCTGAGTCTCAAACGAGCACCTTCCCTGTTGGCTGCTGGGGGTTTTGTCTGCCTTGAAGTGTTGCCATCACAAAATCTATGCACACACCTTGAGTCTGTTACCATCGCTGAAAAAAGAAAAATGTGTGACATCGCACCATCCTTGGAGCCAGTGCACCTAGCTGTGCGCATTGCAACAGTGCATACATAAAGCCTTGACAGGTTCTCAGCAGCGTAAAGGAAAGTTGAGCTCATACATATAAAAATCTCTGCAAACTGAGTTTCTGAAATCCATCCAATTTTGTCATTTGCATCTCCAGTTTCCAACCCTCCTTTTCCCTCATTTTTTTTTAATACTTATTTTGTTGTATGTGGCTTTCACTGGAAGCAACTAGCATTGATGTGGGATTTAAAATCCAGCTAATCACAGCTATGACAGCATAGAGGTGAAAAATAAGGCCTGTTTGTCTTGTGTTGACGTCAAGGGAAGAAGCAATTGCTTTCATGTCTTTCCATGCCTTATAAGGTCTCTGGAGACCAAGGGGAAGTGACAAAATGGCAGATACTGGGCCACCTTCTCAGTGATGCTGTGATGCCACCAAGCAGTGTCACCCATTGTCTTCCATGCCGCTCTCCTTTCCACAAATATTGTTTAGCTATCTGTCTGACCATGGGGAAGGGCCTTGAGTGCCCACTGAGTTTACTCAGAGCTGAATTGCAGTCTTATTGTGCAATGTTTAGTGAAACACTCCAAGGAGATTGCTGAAAAGGACAGAGTTGCATGGGTATGACCCCAGGAACTGGGTACAATCCCAAACCCCTTTTGTAAAGTTGCGAACGTGTGAACCTATTCACATCCAAACCTTCTTTTACTCCAATGATCTACCCCGTGGTAGATTCTGGAGGGGTCCTGTCCCTCTTTTGAACCGACCATAGAGTGAAAGGACCTATAGATCTGGGATTCCCTTTACCAGACTATTGCAAGAGTATCTTTGTAAGCTACTGCAGTAAAGAAATACAAAAGCTGTAGAGGATCAAAAGTTAGGCTACTAGGCTCTGCCTAAACTTGGAAAGATTGAACCTGTGTGGTGAAATCCCTCCATTTGCTTCCGGTGGGGCAGAGAACCAAATCGAAGACTGCACATTATGCATAAAGCTTGGAGAAGCTTCATCTCAGAATATCTTATCAAACTCCACCCTGGCTCACCTACCCATCTAGCAGACCCAGAGATTTCAAGTGACACCACTGCAAGCAAAACCATCAAGGCACAAGGGAGCCAGTTGCAGAGCTCAGAGCACTCCTCCTCCAATCAGCATTCAGGAGCAGTATGAAACAATGTCTTTTATGAAAGGCATTCCCCTATTGATCTGACTACAACTCCTCACCCCAAGTGATGGACAGGACCCTACCAAACAATGTAATGGGATGATGTCACCATTGTTTAGGGATCAGACTTCACACCTTTGAGGGATCCGACTCTCTGAATGAGATGGTTTCCTCCACCCCTGTATAAATGTTTGTCTTCAATGATGTTAAGGGATCACTGGATGATATGTCGGGTCTATACAAAACCAAAGAGCAGAAATTCTAAAAAATGAAATAAGGATATCTTAAAAATCTTTTTTTGTCTAATCAACTGTGCTCTGTGTAGTAGAATGAGCCAGTGTCCTAGAAGTGCCCTCTTGAATCCATGTTCATACAAACTAGAAAAACAGATGTATTTGTTCTATTAACAGCCTTGAGAAAGTCGTTCCTAAGACGAAACACGTGTCAGCTGTGGAGTTTCTATAATGACGTGTCAACTTTCACAAATAAATACATGGTGTCTATTTTCTTGTTACTTGGATTGGAGTATGTTATGTTGTATATGGGAAATTAAAATACAAGCCTGACCTGAGTTGGTCAGAAATTACTTATACTGGTGCTGTGCTCTGTTGTTTAATGTTTTAGATTGTATGTGCTTAGAGGCTCTTCTTCTGCACAGGGGGACATTGTGTATGGCACAATGTTTAACATTGAGCACGCCATAAGACAAGCTAGATAAAACGTGTGCAAAACGGTAACAGAGGTGCTGACTGTCCTTGTAGCTACCACTGCCATCAGATTAATATTGTAAGTTAAGGTGTGTGCCTGTCGCAAACCGAGACAGTGCCCAGGTGTAATTGCAACTTATCAAATGTCTCTGAGGGCAGGACTATTAGAAGGCGGTGACACATGGCCCAGGGAGGCTTTATTCCCAGACCCTGTACTTTCCAGATTTTTTATCGAAAGATAGCCTGTTGCCTTCACTAATAATGAATTTCACCAGGCCAGCTGCTTATTGGAGTTGCCTTCTGTCTACTTATACCCTTTGCACTGTACGACACTTAATGAAGTTGATGTTTCTCCACCTGGTTGTCTGTTCCCTGCACTGAGCAAGTTATATGCTATGGCAACATGAAAGAGTGGCACCAACAGGGGATTGGCAGATTGCCATTTCAAGCAATGCACGTGGCCCCATTGTCAGGAGAGGCGAGCTTCAAATTGTTTTGGTTGGGCCATTGCAAGATGTGCCTTGATGGCAAGTCAAGGGTCATACAAATTCTGCATAACCTGGCATCATAACAGTCTCTGGGTGGCTGGCATGGTGCCCTACTCTCTGTCCCACAGTCACATATAATTAATACAGCTGTGATATGCCTACATTCTACCCCGCTAAATCAACCTAGATTTCATTGGCTAATCTAACTGAGTGATCGGGACAACTGGAAGGTTTAAACCAGAATATTGTATTTTGAATATTGACCTACAAAAATGTTTTGACCAGACCATCGACTACCAAAATATTGTGAACATAGGTATAAACAAGTAAGAACAGGTTCATGAGGTTTAACTCCACATATATGTGCCATTGCTGAAGAAATACATTTGTATGATTTGATACAACCGAGCTGTGGTTATTCCTGTTTTCCAGAGTCAAGGGTTATTTACTAACAATTTACATGGGACTTGCATAGAGCAAAGCAGCCGCGGCCCGTGCAGGTAAGAGCGGTGAGGCCGGGTGGGGGTGGATTTCGGCAGACAACCACGAGGGAAAATCAAAGAAGTAATTAATTTTCCTACGTCATCGTCTGTTGAACCCCCCCTCAACCCGGCCCACCACTCTTACCTGCACGGGCCGCGGATGGAGCCAAGCATTACATGAAATTACTTGCCATTAAAAAGGCTGTTGGATACAGAATTAGTAAATCTAGGCCTATTTTTATTTTATATTTGGAGGATATGAGATCCACACTGGTTTTTGAATCACTTATGCGTCCGGGTCGACTAAAGAGAGCAGCCAGCCTTTGACGCGGGGTTGTGTTACGATACTCAGGTTTACACAACGACTACATTAGATATTTTCCCTTTTCTTCCTACTGCCTGGTTTACAAACCTCTTCCCACAATGGAATTGCTTGTCGTGCTGACTACGGCTCAGTCTGCAGAGACAGCATTTGCATTAAGCCTTTTAAGTGAGGCTTTGCATTCTTTTATTGAGACATTGGTTGCATCAGCATTGTCTCTGTGGACCTCACCAGGCGCATGCTGCCTCCTGCGTTTATCCCCTTGTTATTCAAAACAGCTTCTCTGCTTGAGTCAGGCTTCAGTGGTGTTCATTTCTCTACGCCTGCACCCAAAGTGCCATCAATTTAACTATTACCTGATGCTTCACCACATTCTGGGGAGCGAGGAAAATATGACGTTGATATATTTTTTTGGCATGTCCTCTTGTGTAATGTCACATATTCTTCCTGGTGTAACTCTGTGCTAACAAACCTCATTATTTTTTTTTGTATATCTTTAAAAAAAAAAAACTTTTTTATTGTCACGAAATTCAGGGCATAATACAATCACATGACAAACATATAAGGCAATAGTCGAACAAACCTCATTATGGTACACAGTAGCGGTCGGCAGTAGGAGTTACTGCAGGGCGGTGACATGGGCAGGGGGAGGGGCAGGGTGGGGGGTAGTAATGTATGGATTACGGAGTTTAACAGGTAAGTAAACATTTAAATAAATAAAACGAATTTTGTTGCACGCACTGCATCACCAAATGTGATGCGGTGCGCGCAACGAAATTCGTTTTATTAAAAAACAAATTTTTGTGAAACCAGGAGGTCTTGGCTAACAACAGGCCTAAAGCCTCTCATTATTAGGTGGATGAGTGAACGGGGCCGGGCTGTCACCACCCACAAAACAGATATTTCATGGCTTTTCATCTAACAGGAAGTATCCAGGTGATATGTCGGTTCATTATGTGCCAGGGTTCAGAAAGACTAATTCCCTGTGTCCCTCGATAATGGAAGGAGTATATATTTTTCCCTTCTTCCCTCTACCACTGGGCCCCACTCAAAAGAATGACCAATAAGAGCTCTTTGACAATTATAACCAGTCGTCACTGGGAGTATATCCATGCAGGGGAATTGTGTAATAATACCAAACCTGTAATCACTACTGGAGAGCGAGACAAAGTAAAATCACTTGCACTATCAAACTAGTAAACTTTAAATCACCTAGGCAACCGATTAAACAGAGGTTGCTTGGAACTATATCCAGATCCCTCTTTCTAATAGGATGTCAGGTGTACTCTCGGCTTGATTGTTTTCTTCTGATGGGGTATCCAAAGATTTTGGAGTAGAGGCCTCACTCACTTATCGTGACATGCTGAATCATTGGCGCTTAGCCACACCTTGGCCAGATGATACTACCAGGAGGAACTCAACCATAGTTGGTAATGGGAGTTCTTATATAAAGCAAAACTGAATATTCAGGGACCCAGATACGTGATATATTAAAAAAGACCTCAAGGTATACCCTATTATTTTATTCCGTGGGTACCTGGGGTATGAGTTAAAACCAAATATATTGAGGGTTCTATTGAAAAGCTATTGTTCAGTTATATCCTTACTTTACTGCCAACATGTTTCAGCCCTCGACAAGAGCCAATTCGGGTCTGGGCCCTTCGTCAGGGCTGTCTCATCAACGTGGGCGTTGTCAACGGGGGACTCGCGGTGCAGGAGATTCTGCTTTGAGAGTACGAGTGGGCTTAGCAGCTTATCAAGGTTTGCAAAGTCATCTCAAGATAGACCTCGTCCTTTCGATTCTTTTTAAGAACCCCAGATTTATGTAGCTCCAATATATCTCATTGCCCTGGAACTTGATCTTACGTGAATTGGTCCTGACTACACTCAGTTCCTGCACTAATATTTGTGCGACATCTTCCTTTTTGATTTTTGTTTATCTTTTGCTTACTTGGATTGCGATTGCGCCATAAATTGCCTGTTTGGTCTGGACCAGTTAACTACTGCTGGTTTAATATCCTTTTGACTCTGCCCTGACGAAGCTCCCAAGGTGGGGAGCGAAATGCGTTGGCTCTCCTGTGCACCCTTAAAACCAAAAAGTTCAATAAAAAGAAGAACCTACTTTCAGAACACTTGGCCTTTGTGAATTACTTTATTTTTGGTGCTGCCTCCACGTCTTTCTTTCAAGTTTTATCTGGGAACCCAGTGAGACCGAACCACAGCAGGTCTTGGAGGTTTGACAGCACATGACATTGAACATTTATGGGACTTCTAAAGTAGAGGTGCTTATCGCTTGGTCCGCTGTGGTGTTCCTTTTTCTTTACTGTCTCATCAATCTCCCTGACTGTTACTCATGCATGCACTCAGTGCCAATTGTGAGGCCTAGTGCTCTCACCTGTCTCTCTACCATTATTACCTTATTTAGAGGACTTTCCTCTGTGGTGTTTCTTTGAGGGTCATGTAGTATGTGCTGGATGGTGCCGTATTACAGTCACACATTTGTCAAAGAGCTGGCACCTTGGAATTGCCTACGTCCTGCAGCTACGTCTACCACAGGTAGAGGTATAATACCAAACCTGCCATAAATTCTACTGACCTCTGCCTCTCAAAAACTGTCACAATTGATTTGTGTCACTGAATGCTCAAGATGATTCTCACCCTACGTTTGAGATTATATGATGGTGTGTTACTTAAGCCCTGAAGCATTCTTCAGGAGATCATCAATGACTGGGTAAAGAAATGTTTTATAACGCATGATCAGAAACACTGGTACGTCCCTGAGCTCCTCATTTTCTTACTATTGAGATTGTAGTAAGATCTTGCATAATTTGTAGCTCTTCCAATTTCTACCAGTTTTTTTTATTTATTCGTTGATATTTATTCATAACATTTGAGTTTTTTTCACTTTCACCTAGGTAGGTCTGAGGTGCGAAAGAGCCGGTATCGGTACTCTAGTGTCAGAGAACGCCACATCATTCTTCATCTTATCATCCGTAACCTGCACGTTGCAGAGAACGCTCTTTGTGTTCCATGCACCTAAAGCAGAATTTGGCATGTATTCTGAAGATCACTGTTTCAAGACATGTTGTACTTAGATAGTACCTTCCACTAGCGGTTGATACAACGAGTACCTTATGAGTTGAGTAATATTGCTACCTGTTTACAAAGCCCACCTAAGGATTATCAAGTGTTGTTCCCTTTTCAGGTCTAATATGCACACAACTTTGTCTGTCTGTTGTGTGAAGACCTTCTGTGTACCATACCATTAAGTAGAGTGAGCTACGGGCCCACTGCTTATCATTGGTTGACTTTTTTGTCACTCTTGTTTGCTTGCTTCTCATTTTTTCACTTAGCCTCCTCTTCTTATGTTTGTTCCTCCACTGGAGCATAGCTTATTTACCATCCTTTTGATTGGATGAATTGTATCCTTCTGCTGGGTACATTCAGGGAACTACTTTTTTCCTTTATTTTCAGCACTTTATGGGAGTGCATGTGTGGGTATGCCACTCTTCCCCATGTTCTGCTTATGTGCACCACATTCCTCCCTCCAAGCTCGTCTATTGCTTCCCTAACCCATCCCCACCTTGCTCTGCTTTTTTATTGTTTTCGTTCACCCCAGCTCTTTTGGTGGCCACCCGCCTCCGTGCTTACTCCTGCTTCATGTTGCTTGGTGGCACACCATTGCTTCTCCCTTCTCCCCATTGCTCCCCATAATTTTTTTTTCTATTTTTATCTTTGGGGAGGAGCCAGCAGCTGCAAGCCAAGCCACAGCTTTCGTCCACTCCACTTTTTATTTTTAATTTACCACTCCATAACAGTAGTGTTCCATCTGTAACTATGCATGCATGCGTGGATGTCATCATGCTGGGGCCTGCCGTACAGTAATAAAATGGCTGCTACAGCATCATGACACGTTCGTTCACATGCTTGTTGGTACATGCTTGTGTGTATGTGATGGTCATGGGGCCGGACGTATACAGGTTTTTCTTTTTTATTTGCGTTAGCCGCACTTGAACACAATCGCTACATCCACAGTCAAAGTCAAAAGATCAGCTGCCACTTTCCAAAGGTGAGACCTCTTGGCTTTGCCAATTATTGATTTGGTCAGTGGAGGTTTCCGCAAAATTCTACAGTGGAAAACGTTTTGATAGTTCGTGAAAAACCTTTAGGACATATTTCATGCTGCTAACCACAGCTTAATTTTTTTTTTTACAGAGGAACTCTTTAATGGTTAATAAAAAACTATCTGTCGGACAATCTTTCACAGAAAGCTGTTTTGAATCGAAGGTCTGGGTATGCGGTGTCTCGCATGGTTGCTTTGCATTTGTAGCCTCTGATGCTGAGGAGAAAGAGCTGGGCAGTGCATCTGTGCACCAGCACACACTGGGCTTTGTTTACCCTCAGAGGGATCGTTTGGGTTTCAGCACTTTGGAATAATGAAGACGGATGATGCTTGTGTGAGGCACCACTCCCAAACTGTGCACACAAAAACCTTGAACCAGGCTGTCTCGAAAAGTGATAGGAACGAGGAATTAGTATTAGTTTTCAAGTATGGTTAAACTGAAACTCTTTTCTCCGAACCCCATTATAAGCACATTTCTGTATGCCAATGGAGTGCGGGTTGTTTCTGAGCAGAATAATGGTTGTCATCAAATGAATTTCAGTGAGATTAAATGTACCCAAATGCTGCTGCCTTCTGAGAGCCGGAATTTAAGAGCCACCAAAGACACTTACTATTTCAAAATTGTGAATAAATGTTTCAGGAGCCAAAAGCATGTAACTTGTCCCCATCTTTTCTTGTTTACTGCATGTCAAAGAAATGTTAATATTTTAACACTGCATCACTATAGGAGCTAATTCACAACACTTTGTGCATTTTCTTGTTCCACCTTTCAAAACAAAAAGTGGGCTTGCTGGAAAAAATGTGAAATCTTGATTAAACTGCAAAAAAAGTTTTTTAAAAAAAGGTCTGGGCAAATTGGGTGTGTTAAATATCCAAACCATTGCATATATCCCAAGGAAAACATTACCACACCTAAATACATGGTGAGGAAACAAAAACAAAAAAGACACAGTTTAGACCTAGATTTGCAAAATATTTGCGCCGGTGCAACGAGTTAGAAAATGATGGAAGGCAATGCACAGACTATCCTGCTCAAAAAGTATTATGCACTAGAAAGGTGCCTTTTCCTCAGCGCAAAAAAACCCTGTGCACCGGTTTGCATTGCTGTGTGGGCCACTACTGAAGTAATACTGGAGCAGATCAGCACAAATACCATAGGTTTGGACATAAAGCGGGCTCTACTAAGATAGCCTTATTACCTTGAAGCTGGTGTTACAAGAAGAAGGGGTTTATTTCTCAAAAACCCCACGCCTTGCTTGTATGCTGCAGTGCACAGCTCACATCCAATGCGGAGGACCATTTGGAGATTATTTAAGAATAGGAATTTGTACTGGGCGATTAAGCTTCCACTACAAATCTTACGGTAGACAGCACACACTTGCTTCTGCACAATGGTGCAAGACTCTGGGTCACTTAAGGCAACCTGTTTGTGTGTCAGTTGATGGAACGACAGCAGCAGCAGGCCAATCTTTTAGATAAGGAACTGCACTGTCTTTTCCCCTTTGTGCAACACAGCATAGTAAATTTGCATTTCATGAAAAGATAGTAAATCTGGCCCTTAATGTGCATTGCATCTTGACTCTAGCAACAGTGGCAGCTGGTACAGAATAGGGTTGTTGGGGTGGGGCGTTCAGAAATCAAATAAAATACACTGACCTCTGTACAGCCGCCATCTCTCCTTCGTGGCCTCTTCTCCCGGAAACAGGAAGCACACAGGTTCCCCTAAGCCAATCATGACGCTGCTGTCACCAGCATGGCGTGATTGGTCTGAGTGGCCAATCAGACAGGTACTGGGAGCCTGTGCATGTTCTCCACCCAGGCTGTGCAATACAGCCTGGTGGAGGACATGCTAAGTGTGCATGTCTGTTTGGCCAGCCCAAACGGCCTGCCAAACTGTCATGCGCACTTGAGCGCACCAACCACTCCTCCCCCTGTTGGCTGTGATGACAGTCAAGCCCCGTCCAGCCCCAAAACTGGCTTCAACACAGAAAAATAAAATGATAATAGCTTTGTGTTATTATCATTTTTTTTCACTTTTTTTGCACTGCTGAAAAGCAGTGGGACGACACTTCACCTGAGCGAAGGAGCCGCTGCTGTCTAACAATAAACCATGCATATTGTCCACAGCTGATAATGTGCACTTCTAGAGTGAGGCATACTCAGAAACTCATGAATTTCCCTTTTGTACATTAATATGCTCTGGGATTTGTGTGTGTTCTGACAAAACAATTCATTAAATTTGTATTCATGTTCCTCCAATTCCTAAAATTTCTACTCTGTGACTCAGCCCCTATATGACTACATAAATTGTCAAAGTTAAGGTGATGCCGACTGACACAGCTATGAAGGGGACTGCGGAACAGAGACACTGTTCCACTGGTATACATTGCACTCACCAAAAGTCAACAACATAAGGCAGCGTTTTTAATGTACCTTTTGAAAAAATACAGTTTAGTTGTTTGACTCGCTGAGAAACAAGCTCCTTGAGGCATGAGCAACTGATCGTTCCAATCAAAGCTTGAAACGTGATTGATCCTACCAGGGCCGGCTTTAGTGCTGGTGGCGCCCGGTGCTACAGTCACTTTTGGCGCTCCCCGGCCAATACCCAATGACCTCCTCCTCGAATTCTTTCCATACCACCTGCAAACGTGCCCCTCATCTCTCCTATCATAAGATATTGCTAAACACTGTGCCCCCCCCTGATGTCACGGGGAACAACCTTTACAACGAAACCCTAACAACGCAGTACTATTACAACGCAGGTTTTAGAACGAAAGTCGTTACAACGACTTTCGCTGAAGGGCGCTCTAGAATAGGGAATAGTTTAATTTACTATCCAACACCTTCCCTACTATCCACGGGGACTGGAGTTGGAATAGTAAATTAAACTATTCACTATCCAGCGCCCCCAACGCAAGTCGTTGTAACGACTTGCGTTGAAAAACCTGCGTTGTAACGGTACGCGTGGTAATACCACGCGTTGTACCGTCATACATCCGATGTCACAGTGTCCCCCTCCACAGGTCAGCTGCCCTAAAGCCGGCCCTGGATCCTACTGATTTGATTGAGTCTGAATATAGCGAAGAAAACATGGCCTTGCTGAGAGCACAGATGAGCCCATTGTCTGGGGTTGTATCTGGTGCCTGTGTGCCGAGAAATGAATGGATCCTGAGCTGAATAAAAACCAAGGCTTCCTTTTCATAAATGTTAACCTGTGACAGAGATTGATGGCCCTCCACAAATGGATGCTAAATCCCTATATGTTGCAATATAAAGCTTTAATCCATTTACCACACTTAGCATTGCAGCCTCACACCCTTAAACCCTGCAGGAATCTTGAAGAACTCCACTTGCAATGAAACACAGCAGAATTTTATTAAAGAAAATCCCATTTCTGCAGATGCTGTCTTTGATTAAGTTCAGAATTGGGCCACTGTTCTCCAGAAGATCCCCTCCTGGATACTTTGAGCTCTCCCCCGGCCCCCAGGGACCTCTCCCTTGTTATATGTACACCAGCTGCTTCTTCTGGCCTCCCTTTCCCTCGCATTGATTACTGCTAACAGCGTTTACCTCTTGGTCTGCTCTTTCACTTTCAGTGATTACAGCTGTTTCAGCCCCCCTCCTCGAAGCAGCTGGCGGCATTCTGCAGCCTCTTCTCACAGCCCTTCCAATCCTGGTACTTGCCACAAACAATTAAACAAACTGATGACTTTTGTCTCTCTTTATCTCCTCCCCTACCGCACTAAAAGAGTCATAACAAAAACTGCAGTACGCTGACAGCCGCACAAACTCAAGAACACCTAACAGAAATCAAATCCCATTCCCTCTTACATTTTATTTTCGAACATAATAAGCCTTCCAGCTTAGACAAGTTACAACATTTTAATTGAATGTGACAATGTTTTATTAGAAAACTTGCCCACCTCACAAAGGGTGTGATGGGCAGCCGTGTAAATCATATTCTTCCAAGACCACTGATCACATTTTAGAGTTATTATATTTTTACAGAATTTACTTGACACTATGTCACCCTGGGTGTAAAATAAAGATGTCGAAATTCAACCAGGGATGTAAACAAAGGTGTCAAAATCCAACCTGGTGTAACCAAAGATGTCGAAATTCAACCTGGGTGTAATCAAATAGCAGACTGACATGTCCACCGCTCAAATTAATTTCATATTTCCCTATACAAATTTACCACGAATCCTTTTTGTGTTCCGGAGTAGCGTGCTACTGGCCAAAAAGCACTTCAACTCCTCATCAGGGGTAGTAAGCGCTATATAAATGCAATTACAATTACAGTATCAATCAAAAATCCGTTTGCCTTTCAGGTGTTCTGCAAGAGTAAGTGCTGGCAGTGCCCGTATGTGGGAATCAAGCCACATATTCCCAGAGAAACCTTATAATGCATATGAGTGACTGAAATCAGTACATATATTGTAAGTGACTTTATCAGATTATTTTTCTCTTTGTAATTTGTTGTCAATTCTATGTTTCCAGTGGCTGTGCAGATGATCAGTACAGAGACTCTCTTCAGGTTTAGCTACTCGGGCTGTTCCTCATGATCGGCTGATACAATCAATTCTCTGATAGACTTTTAATTCAGCATTTTCAAGGCCCTTAACTCCAGCAATTTTCTTTTCGGACAGAATCCCTCACCTCCTTTGTGGCTGTGCAAGACTTGGCCGCTGTTTATTTCCATTATCAGAGGTAGCTTTGTAACGGGAAACATCCTTTACAACGCAACTTTTACCACGCAGTGCCTTTACGACGCAACTATTACAACACATGTCATTACAACGCATTGCGCTAGGGGGCGCTCTAGGATAGGGAATTGATTTAATTTACTATCCAACACCTTCCCTACTATCCACGGGGACTGGAGTTGGAATAGTAAATTAAACTATTTACTATCCAGCACCCCTAAGCGCTATGCGTTGTAACAGCATGCGTTGTAAAAACTGCATTGTAAAGGCATGCGTGGTAAAAGCATGCGTTGTAATGTCAAACATCCCTTTGTAACTGCTTGAACAGCAGATTAGGGAATTCTGCAACCTACAGAACACTGTCACAAGAATGTCGGAAGCATAATGTTTTGTGTTCGATGGAGAAAAAGTGAGATAGACTTCTGTGAGGATCCTTACATTTAAATATCTAACACCTGATTAGAGTAGGCTAGTGATGGAAAATCCTCTAATTTTAAGATGAAGTAATAAATTCAGTGGAGAATCCACCAATGAAATTTCCTCCACCTTTCTATCCATAAGGTGGTGGAAATTCTTTTGGCAGATTCGGCTTTGGAGTAACTACTTTCTCTAGAAACTGAGGAATTTTCCTTACCACCCAACTGTAAATCAAGACCAATGTTTCTACTTTAAGGTGTGGCATTTGCACTTGCCTCACCCCCATGGCAAAGGTAGTGCATTGTCAATTCCCTTACACGTACAGCGCCCTGAGGTTTCTGCCTCCCACACAACCTGGCTAGTTTCCTGCTCATATACAACCCCCTTTTACCTGCCCCTGCAACGTCTGAATTTATTGACTTAATTTGAAGATGCACTTTCTTCATTTTTTTCTTCTACATTGAGGTCCAAACTTTGCACATTTTGGATTCATTGACATGGAGATTATTTTTTTTTAACATAAAATGTATTTTTAATCTTCAGTTTCCTGAAAACCCTCGTGCGTGAGTCCTCTAAAACCATGGGGCAATGCAGCCTCGAGGGGATGTTTGTTTGTATGTATGTATGTATGTATGTATGTATACTTGTAAAGCGCACTGTTACCTCGTTACGTGGTGTCCTGGCGCTGTATACTGCTGGGGAACCCGTCCTGGCTTTCCCTGTGAGAGGGCACCCCAAGGTGAAGCCAGGCATCCCCAGCGTTGCTGGGGCCGTTGTGGAGATTAAGCAAGCTATTGCCCAGAGTTGCAGAGTGGGACTCATGGTTAGCGTAGGCACCTAAGCGAGAATTATCGAGTCCGCGGACATTGACCCAAGACCCTGCCGCGTCGGGAATTGAACCCTGGTCCGGGGCCGACCTCTGCTTCAGGGTCTGCCACTTCTAACCGGTGAGCCACACTTCTCTACTTTACATTTGTAAAATGTTATACACAATTATAAACCGTTGTTTATAAGCTGGAGAGGCAGTGATCTTTTTTCCACCATTTTTCACATTTTGCTGATTGGCTGGCGCATCTTTTTCTGGCCTGCATCTTCACAAAAGTTCACAAAGTCTGCCCTTTTCTCCAAACAGAATGTGAGTCTTTGTGATGCGCACAGCATTTCATCAGTGAACTTCAAAAGCTGTTCAGCGCCCTGCCATATGTTTCTTGAACTCTTTGCATCTGTCTGTTGAATTTACATTTATATCCTAAAGTTTTGCTGCAGTAAGCATCTGCAGACTCCACTAATTGCCTCTTTTTGTTTGCAGAGAGTAAATAATTGCAGATTGACTGCAGATCTCGGATTTCTCTCCCTTTTTGCCACATTTTATGTTGAAACAACTGTCTTGGTAATTAAGCAACTGCCTAAAGTTGGCCACTTCACATCTCTGCATTACATTTCAGGGCAGACAAGATTTGTATCATTGTAGAAAACACCTGCGGAATGCGGTGAAATAAATAGTGTGCAAAACTAGCGTACGTTTTTTCCCGCGAATTTAGCCCAATTTTCACAAAAACTCTGAAAACGACAAGATGTGACCGTAGTTTGTCATAGAAGTGCTTTTGTGTGCAATTTCAACCTTCACAAGCATTTTGCACACAAGTGTTGTTTGCACTACTTGTAAGTTTCCAACGTATGCTTGCAAGAGAAAATTAAGCATGCGCATAGGCAGATCAAATATAGGAAACTTCATGATGTACTGAACAGGCCAAACATCATTCAGGATCTCGTGAGACTATGCTTGCATAAAAAAGCTTTGTACAGCCCTAGAAATCATTTTAGAATAAATATGGTATTCAGATAAATACTGAGTCTCAAATACAGATGTGACTCCATGGAGAGTTTTCCTTGAATCAGCCCGCGTTCTCGCTCCTGGTGGGGATAGCGATGTCGGATATTTACTTACTGCTGGAAATTGCCCTCTCAAGGGTTCTTTCCCTCGACTTTTTGTTTTTGTCCCTCCTGGTTTTTCACTGATCTCGGTGCTAACCTTAGGACATTCAGCGCTGTTGGCACTGTCATTTAGTGCCGAAGCGCTGTGCTTGTCATATACATACTGGTGATTGGTGTATACTAGTCTTGGGCGGTAAATTCTGTCCACTCACGGAATTTGGGTAATTTCGCATTCCTTGGAAGAACGCGGAAGTGGCAAAAATTTGCCGCATTTTTTGCCTGTTCGTGCTCTCAAAATGCGTGTTCGCACGATATTTCCACTTGAGCACGCAAACAGCGTTTGAGAACAGGAAAAAAGCATCGCGAATGGGCGAAACAAGCAATTCAGTGTGTTCGCTGAACTTTTGCGTGCTCGCTGAGATTTTTTACAGTTTCACGGAGCTTTGCATAGCGCCACTACGCAAATTCAGCCCACCCCTAGTGTATACATGATTGGCTGATTTGAGTTAGTTGTAAGTCCCTTGTCTAGGGATAAGAAATATACTTAGGACATGTAACTCAAATGCTCCTCCGTGAGCCTGCAGCACTGGTTGTACCACCCACTGAGGTAGCTCTTCAAACATGCCATAGGTTTTCCCTGGCAGCGCCTGTGTATGCTGGTTACGGTTACTCAGCTTGGCAGTTAAAAGCTACTTGCTAAGGTTGTGCATGTCTCTCGCTACATAGGAGTACTCCCTGGAGGCCGGGTGCGGGCAGGGTGCAGTGTCAGGAAGAGGCTAGGCAAGGGCGCATGTGCACTGCATGCACTGGTAGTGAATGGCACCAGATGGTGTGTTCAGTATGGTGGGGCCTGCTTCTCGCATTGATTAACACGGTGGACCAGTTGAAAGGCTATTGAGCCTTACTTCCTACATGCTGAAAACAAGCAGTATAGTGTTTGATATCAATGAGTTATTGATGGCAAATCCTCTTCTGTTGTGTGAGTGCATTCGACATCTAATACTAATGTGGAAATGCCACTTTGGGCATTTCTGTGCTAATGGTTCTGTGAGCTTGTCAATCTGTCTCCAGACCACATTTGTGTGCTGTAGAGACAGCTACATTTGTGCATTCCTGATCAAGGGCCATAAACTAGGGGTTCAAGAGAAGCTGCAGACCTCTGACTCTTATGGGCTTTCCTGGGACAGATACGAGAGGGTAGAATTGGCACCTGAATTCAAAGGGGCAGGGTCTTGAACCCACTAAAGATATTGATCAAGCCTCCCAGGGTAAGATGGCAGACAGGAAAAAATGTAGAGAGGGCCTGTGCTTTTCAGAGGTAGCCTTTTGAACTGATCTCATCTTCAATGGCCATTGTGGGTATAACTACTGGGCCTTTGACCTCAGGCGTTAGAGATGCTTTTGGGACTGGACCCATACTATGCTGGTTCGATGCTGGGACATCGACAAGAGAAATTATTGGGGCAGGAGGACTGCAACTGGATTATCTGCAGACTTGTGGTGGCCTGGGCTTGTCGTGCGCCAGAAAGGGGACTATGACTTGGTGGATTCTGCCTGGATGTTGCAGGCCTGCAGCTAATTGCCAGCTGTTGTAGTCCGGTTCCCTAAGCACTCTGCAAGGGCCGGTTGGCTGAACTCCTGTCCACGACATCACAGGGACAGAAAGGCTCTCTGCCTTTCCACAAGATCATAAGGACTGCTCAGGGTGTGGTGGAAATGGGTGGAAGTAATCGTCGTTTGGGACAAAGACCATCCTGACTTATGCCGTAATCACCCATTGCAGAGGAGCGTGCTTGTAAAGATAAGCAGCCCTCCTGGGGTGACGGAATGTGAGAAGTTCGAGGAGTATGGGGAAAGTTTGCCGAGTCTGAGGGATCCTTGCTTGCAACCAGAAAACTGTGCTAGCTTGCACTCTGTAGCTTGTAGTGTTCGAGGGGAGTTGGGGGATGTATGCCGAGTCCACGCGACACGTGCTGGAAGCCAAGACTATCTCTGACCTCCAGATCAGGAGGACGACAGAGCCTGACATCGCAGCCTCCTTCCGAGGTAGCCGACTCCCTCCCTTGGTCCCACGCCATAAGGCACTCTGCTGCTAACACTATTGTGACTGGACCCAAAGGGTCTTGTTATGCCTGTGTGCACCCAGGGCTGGCTCCGTAGAGCAACTGCAGCTCATTCCTACACCTGGGGGGGAAACATTTCTCCAGTTTGGAAGTGCGTCAGCTTCTGGTGTCAGTCTTTTGCCTTCGGGGGGAAGGATAGTGATTCCGCACCCGTGAAGGTTGCACTGGAGGCCTGAAGGCCTAATCTGGATGGATGAAAACACGTAATTGTTTAATTCCATTTTAGGTGGCCCCAACAATCTAATCAAAGTACTGCCAGCAGGTGCAGCGTGTATTGTTGGCTGCGGTAGTTTGAGTGGCTGAGGGGCTGGGTCACGAGGCTGGTGTTGCGAGGGTGGTGTTGTGCCAATACATTACACGTTGGCCCTGAGGATAAGGCTGACTGCACTGTGCCAAACTACGCAGGGGTGAACACAGGTATTGGACAAGTGTATTGTATTCATGCTATTTAGGACAGTGGATTCTGTCTGGCTTCCATTCGTCCCAGCCTGCCAGAAGCCGCTGGGGCTAACACTTACATATGCATAAAACAACAGGCCAGATTTACTGAAGTGTCACCCAATGCAGTGCAGCAGCCAAAAATGCTGTGCTTCATTGCGAGGGAGGGAGCAGGAGAGCGCCATAACTACAAAGATATGGCATTTTCCTCCACTATCCCTAGCGGTGACTCTGAATTTTGCTGCTGAGTGCCACACACATACCTTTGCACCATAGTGCAAGGGTGTGTGTGTGAATCTAGCATATGCTTTGTAGTGTAAGGGTTCCCTTCCAGTACAAATACTATGCCTAGAAAACTTTTAAAATTGCTACTATTGTCTATGTGTGCTGTACAGTGCAGCACACATGCAAAGAAGCGAAAAAAGGAGAAATTAAAATATTTTTCAATTTAACGCCTGCTTTCTAGTGGCATCAATTTTCTACTCAAAACCCTGTCTACTGTTGTTAGTAGATAGGGTTTTGCATCAAAAAGCATGGGTGGTTGTATGGGCTTGACGCTAAGTAACGCAAAGCAGTGCTTCATGCTCCTTTGCATTACGTTTAGGGAATTTTCCAGCACAAAACAAGCTTTGCACTGGAAAGTATACAGCAAAAAATCTATTAGGCACAGTTTTGTGTCACATTCGTAAAACACTACACAGAAAGTTTGTAAATTTGGCCCTACATTTGGAGTTGAAACCTGACTTTTGTGAAATTCTGAAAAAAAGCCCTGGGGTGCTCCTTGGAAGCTGAGGTCGACATGGATGGCGATGGAAATATAGGATTAAGGTATTTATGAAGCGCGACCTTCAGCAAAGGGCTTCTTGCTGGTGACCTATAAGATATTTTGTTTTAATTTCTTTTATTGGTTTTATCCACAAAAAAAACGAATGAGCCATTGTGCTCCGCAATCATCGGGTTGCAACCCGGCACGTCAATTCGTCAGGCATGAACAATAATAAAAAGGAAAACAGAATTGAGAGCAAATGTGATCGTACAGAAGTTTGATGGAAAGGACTATCAAATCCGAAGTAGGAGTCAAAGTCACAGCATTCCAGGTACTTTGAATCAGGAATAGGAATGTGCACATATACAAACCTAGTTGTAAAAGGACTTAACAAATCAAGCCCATAGTTCTTCTGAATTTTGTGTTATGTATCCTTTTATGATTAGGACCATATAATTTTGTCCAACTCTGAAATGTGAAGTCTGGGGCAAACCTTGAGAGAGACTGCATTTACGCGCTTAGTCTGATTATTGGTTACACAAGGGCCATTAATCACTGTTTTCAGCTTTTGGGATTGGGCGCTTCTTCCTGTGTCAAACACTACTTCTGAGTGATTCAGTTGATTGTCGAGCAATTGTTTTGTGTGTTGTATCAGTAGAGATCTTTACGCCCTGCTTTACTATAGCATGTAGCTGTGAGCATGCCACATGTTCCTTCTTGGAGTACCAATAGTGTAAACTGGATCTCACATACATCCACTTACAAATATGGAATTCTGTGTCATTTAACATGACATTGGAAGACAAACAAATCTTCATAAAATGACAATGTGTCAGGGCCACAATGGTTATAGTCTGTTCCCAGATGTGTCCATTTTTGGAAGGGCAGTCCTTGCTAAATGCGTATGTTTCAGTGGCTTCAGCAGCACCAACACAATCTTGCCAACAATGACAAAAACACAAATGCAACTGGTGAAAATTCTGGTTGACCAGTTAAAGTCAAATTAATGTCAGTCGTGGGATTTTTTGAATCTTTGACTAAATATGGTCAGCGTTGTAAACAAGGGAAATTCCATTGGTAGAGTCAAATTCCCTCTAGAAACAAATACCCACCATCAGAGGCCAAAATAGCGAATATTGTCAATCAAAAACCAGACCTCAGGTGCAACTGGAATCGAATGGTTCCTTGCCTGCCATTGTGATGTATTAACATACTTCAAACAAAAAGTTATCCAGCTTATGCTACCTTGAACCTGAGTAGTGATTGCGGTCTTTTCAGTAACTCGTTGAATAGATGTTGGGTTGGATCAGTAAACCATTTCTGTATGTAAAATACTTCTGTGATCACAAATGGCTGCTCCACACTTGGGCGTCAGTCACAAAACGTGACCTTACAGGAGTAGATCCATTACTCCTGCATTATTACTCCACCACTGCATAAAGGTACATGTGGTATATTCCACACAAAGGTTGTGGGGTTGGAGGCTCAAGTTTTGCCTTGGAAGTTTATAAACACCCAGAGTCAGATCATTTTGTGAGCGTTGACAAACTGTTCACTGACCCTTCCCAGCCCTGTAAAATGACACTTACACCAGCCAGGGGATGGACTAAAGCCCTTTCTAAGAGGGGGTCAAGTAATCCCCTTTCCGTTTCAATACGACAAGATTAATTTTTTCTCTGTGGAGAGAAAAAACAGAAAGAAAATAGGTGCTACGGAGTTGTCTCTATGAAATGCGCCCATCTGACTGTAGCAGTTTTTAGGTGGACGTTTCTCCTGGGCAGGGCCGGATTGGTCGTAGCGGCACCAGGCGCTTCCTGGCGGGCCGGAAGGGTGGGGCTGGTTTTGAACCGTTGGGGACCGGTTTTGTTACTGGAGGCCGGTTCCTGGGCTGGATACATTAGCTGTTTATAAGGCAATCACAGAGGGTTTCCTCTCCACATGGTAGCATTTCTTTTGTTTAATTAATTAGTTAGCATTAGGGTTGCAAACAGAACAAAAAAAAAGCTTCAGGTGGGTTTTCACAGCCGGTGGGGCGGCGGATCTCGCTCACTCCGAGAACGTGAAAGAGCAGGCTAACGGATAATGCGCGTGCTTCACTCTCACCACTGCAAAGCTTTGTGAGATACATTGCCTGATGACTATGTCTCAATTTATTCAGACAAAAAAAGACTGAGGAGTCATTGTAACCCACGGTAGGAAATTAGCCTGCTCAAAGAAAATGAAAACAAATGCTGTAGTATTCTGGTGTCCTGTCTGTTGATGAGCGCAAGAGGAGCGGCTTGGCCCGTTTACTTAGTGTCGTGTTTCTGAAAATAAATCGAAGTTCAAGCAAGGTTATTGCACGGCTGCAGCCATACCTGCGCCCGTTTTTTGATTATATGCTTACATTACCACTGAGATGTAACAGCGTTCCATTTTTAATGCAGGAAAAATGTCCATTGGCTGACTGGCCTTTGGACACCTGGGTTCTAGTCTAGGCTTCTCTACCTGATCACATTGTGTGATTCTGGGCAAATCGCTACATTGATCTGGATTTAAAATTATAAATATATGTAATGTAAAAATTATTTTTAAAAAATGACCATCATTTAAATTTGTTATAGGTAGTTTGCAATCATTCTATTGGCTCTCCCTTAACACTTGTTTTTTATGACATTTTACACTGCCTATGTGCTAGAGCATCTTCTGTTGTAGCCCCACCGCTCTAGCTTGGCTGGCGATACGCATTTTGCAAAACAAATTTCCTCATAGTCTGTCCTAGTTATCTGTTCTCCAAAGAGAACTGATTAAAGCTTAAAATAGATTAAATATCAAGTAGCACAAAACCTAAACTTTAAAAAATTTTCATGTTAGTTGTGTGCATTAAATTGGATTTTATTGAAGACTGCTTGGAGTTAGAAGCACCCAATCGTCTGCTTGAATTCATTGTGTTCTGTTTTCTTTACGTGAAAGAAATTGAATTTTTAGAAACAGAAGACGTACATATGGAACTTTAGAGATAAAATGTTCAGAATAGAAGTCCCTTTATGGATAGAAGGCGAAAACATTGTGAGCTAAATGAATCAAGCAAGGTGTTTTTTTCTGTAGAATTTCTTTCATTAAATGTAATGAAATCCCCATGAGTGTGTGTTAATTTTTATAGATGACACCGAACCTATAATACGTAAATATATTGCTATAGTGTGCTTTGCATATTCTAAATATAAGTTCGGGATTTGAAAATTAATAAATTGTACTTTGCTGTGCCTTGAATAACAATGATTTGTGCATGAATTGCCTTATCAATGGTTAGTGTTCTGATAGGATTCCCTTTTTAGGGCTTTGCCTTCAAGCACAGATTGAATTAGAGGCATATACACCAGGGGTTAGTTGGTACTTTGTCCCAGGGGCGCGAGGGCCCCAATGCACCCAATTTAAAGCATATTTTACTATCAGACAGTGGATCAAAGGGGGTGCCTTTTCCTTGCTTGTTTAGGACCATGGCCACTAACTGATTTACCTATATGAAATGATGGCAAATAAAGTGAATCCTCTTGAAAATGTAGACCTACCTGTATAAAAATATAGTAAACATAAGTTATCAGAGAAAGAAATTTGGGACCCTGAGCTTTCAGATCAACAATCACCCAAGTCTTTAGAGACTTTATGAGCAGAGCTGGGAAACATCCTTTACGACGCAACTTTTACCACGCAGTGCCTTTACAACGCAGGATTTACAACGCAAGTCGTTACAACAAATTGCGCTGGGGGGCGCTCTAGGATAGGTAGTAGTTTAATTTACTATCCAACACCTTCCCTACTATCCACAGGGACTGGAGTTGGAATAGTAAATTAAACTATTCACTATCCAGCACCCCCCAACGCAAGTCGTTGTAACGACTTGCGTTGTAAATCCTGCATTGTAAAGGCATGCGTAGTAAAAGCATGTGTTGTAACAACGTACATCCGCAGAGATAGGGGTGCTTTGGTGAACCGTGACTGTTGATGGCCAGGACATCATTTAAGGAAGAGCGGAGTTTGCAGTGGTCACAATTGTGCCCCAAATGGCTCGCCTCTTAGTCCAATGATTGCCTTTTATTATCTGATCCTTCGAAATTATACATTTTTATGCTTCACATTTCTCATAGTATATTTCACATTCACTTACTGTGAAGTAAAAAAAACAAAAAACTGAGCAACATAATATCTTCTGATACAGACAGTTGTCTAAGGCCATGTGATGCGAGTTCCTATATAAGCACTCAACAGACAGTATTTCACAATTCAAAATTTGCAAAAAAACATCATGAAATGTGGCTGTTAGTAAAAATGTTACCGTTTTTAAAAATGCTCTTGAACATTTTTAAGAGACCCTTTGGTTCAACCCTTCTTTCAATTGCCCTGCACTGCCAAGATGTGCCAGTAAAAAGAGGGTGGGTAGGAGAGGGGCATTGTCTTCTGTCCTACATGCATCTTGTGGAGGCAGAGTCCACCTCTAGGAAGCTCTAAAACATGCAAAATCAAGAGGAAATGGCTGCAGGGAACAGGGACTTAGCAGGTAGGTTAGTGTCTCCTTCAGCAGTCTCCTGCCCATGCCCATATGGTTATTTTCCACTTCCTTCCCCTCTCTGCCTTTTGTAAACTGATCACTCAATCACACCCTGACTCCCGCGCCGCCGTCACCCATCTTCACACTTGTTTCCCACCTTTTCCCGATCACTTGTTTTCCACCCTCTCCTGCATCAATTGTCCCCCTTGACGTCAGTCCTCCGTTAACTTGAATCCCTCCCCTTTTGTAGCACCATTTTTCATGACCTGAACCTTCGTTGATCTCGCTTACCCCGCCGCATCGCGTCCCCCTACTCCACCATTAGCAGCGTGAGATACATTGTGCTTGAGGGAGCTGTTACTTTAGCTCTCTTCGTCCTCCTTACACCTTAATTTATCATGGGAGGAGGGGACTAAAATCACAGCTCCCTTCAGCATCATGCATTTCATGCCGGAAAGCAAGATGACAAGGTGGGGGCAAAAAGAGAGCGCGACTTTGAAACTGAGATCTGACTCTCTTTGGCACCAAACATCTCTCTTCCCATCTCCCTCCTGCCGTAGTGGTTTGTTGGCTGTACATCTAGACCATGGTACTTTTGAGACAGGTACATTTAGTGCCTGTCACACACATACAGCAAATGTTGATTTAAAAAAAAAAAAAAATTGGCGCTAAGTGTGGCAGAGCACACTGTGATATCCTGGGGTTTAGACTGAAGGAACCATGGCATACTTCATGCAGTTAAAGGGTGTCCTTCATGCAGCTCTATATTTTTGAGTGAAATGATTCCTCTACATTATACTTGGTGAAACACTGCTGCTGTGCTACACTTGTCTCAGAGCTTACTTAAGAAAAGTTTCTGTGACCAAGACAATGTCTCTGTTCATTTAGTAAAATATCAGAAAATCAAGAAGTTCAAATGTGCACCGGAAGGCCTATTCACAAAGACAGTATGGATTATGTTAAATAGTATTTCAGTAACTACTCCGAAATGGATACCCTTTTACATACACTTACACACCATTTGAATCAGCTTCAAAACATGTACAATATTCATAAAATGAGAATATTCAAGCAATATTCATATATAATTAGTAGAGATAGAAAGGTTTGTGCCGTCCTCGCACTTTTCATAGGGAGTTGGATGTTTCAAGGCTGATTCAGAAATGTGTGTAACAGTACTCAGGGCAGGACTGGGAAGACAAACCGGCCCTGGGAATCAAGTCAGAGCAGCCGCAGGAGGCAGGGAGGGGAATCCTGATGGGAATCATTGCTGCTGCTTTTGGTACAAAGGGTCGATATTGCAGCACTGCCGCAAAACCTGCCCCCTGTGCCAAAAACGTCCCCCTCTGGTCAAGAACCAGCCTCCACCCTTCCGGTCCACCGTGAAAACGCCCGGTGCCCGCTACGGCCAGTCCGACCCTGACAGTACTTCTGTTGTACTATTTCACGTTCTCATAAATACTTTTGTGAATCAGCCTCTAAGATTTCGAATGTTTACATTTTGTCTAACATCCTGTTACTCTCTCAAGCAGATCGGTCCATCCCAGCATGCTCCTTAAAATTCCTAAAGAGTTGCCCCAGCATTTTAAGCATTTTATTTTTTATTTTACTTTTTGTAATGTAATTTGTTTAGATGTGATTGGAAAATGTTTAGGCAACAGATGGTTCTCGGATGTTGCTAAGTTCCTTGTTCCCTGCTGACTGTGGTGCACTAAATCTCCATAGAAGCAGAGGTGTACCAAGGAGGCCAGGGGCCTTAATGCAAACAATTAAAATGGGCTCCGATGCCCAGGTTAGGCATTAGTCATAACTTGGGTACAGAGGGTCCCTCAAGCCCCTGGGCGAGGGTGCCAGTGTGCTTGCTGTTCCAGGAACAGCCTGGGAACATACGAAGCTCTCCAACTAACAGTTTTTTTTAGGTTGAGCCTGGGCAGTGCATGTGCTGCTTTGCGAGGCATGCTGTATTTGAGTATTGACTTGAAGCTCCACCCACTCTCCACCCATATTTTTCATTGGCTTGTGTTGTTGTCCTTTGTAAATGCTTGCTTCTGATTCATTAATAGGCTTGTCAGTCCCTCCTTAGTACCGCCTTGTCTTCATTTGCAACCTCCCATGAGACCAGTGCCCTTTTACTTAAGTTGTTACACAGTTTGTCTTATTTAGTGTGTAGACACTATTTTCTTTAATACGTTTCTCCTACTGCAGGCATAACATGCTTCCCTGCAACTTTCAGCGGGCCGTGGGTGCTTTCACTTTCCAAGCAGCCCGGGACAATGGCAGCTGAGGTCTCATATTTACAAGAGTTTGAGCTAATGGCATTGTAAATTACAATGCATTTTATTTATGTGTCAATTATAAAAACAGATACATAAAAGGTATTGTCATTTAAAATGCCAATAGCTTAAACTCTCACAAATGTAAGACCTATTGCCTTGCAAATGCTTGTTCTTTCTTGAGGACAAGCCATACAATATCTGAATTATGTAACAAGAGCCTGCTAGGGTCTGTTAGAAATTAATAAGAGGACAAGTTATATACCTTTAGGATCGATCACGTGGCACATTGTCAGTTATCACTTCATGTACGTGTTCCACCTTAGAGGAAACTCAAATCATATAACATTGCAGCAGCTGTGACTTTGTATCTTCAGTAATGACATCAGTGTCTTACGAGTGATTGGCCGCTGACAGGATGATTAATGACCTTAAGCCTCACCTCTGCCTGCATCCTGTGCCTTCCTGGTTTCTCTTTTCCATGTTGGGCATCTGACCTGTGTTTTGTGAATGAACAACTGGTAACTAAATCTCATAGTGCTGACAGCCACCATTCTTGAGAGATGGGAGTGATGTTTTGTTTACTTAAAACACACATCTGCCTGGATCGTGTTTTTCCCAGTGCCCCTCAAAGCCTTCACTATGTCCCCCATTTGGCACTTGATGCTAAATCAGGGCATCCAAACTGGGGGGAAAAACCAAGTGAAATTACAGCCTTTTCACATGGTAGTCAGAAAGATATTGCCCAAATAGTTTAATTTGCATATAATAGTCAGCCATTTACTCTCCTGTTCCATCTTGCATGTTGTTGTCTAATAGTTGCTTAATCTGTGTCATGAAACTTCTTCACCCGAGTCTCACACACATGTGCAGGCACCAATACACACATGCACACACACACAACCACACAAACACTTGTGTGACTGTTGTTGATAATTTAAATATTAATTTGTGTGAGTTAATCACCAAATTTTCCAATTTTCTTCTCCCTTTGAAGATCCCTCCCACATCAAAATGTTTCACAGACCCTATATTTAATTTTTCTTCTCTAGCCCTAGTAAAACCTGTGAGAACTATCAAACCTCCAGTGAGCAGTCGGTAAATCATGGCCTTTGTAGATCTTTTTGGGGGGAACTTGCTTGCTTGAGCACAACTCTGTAACCCAACCCGTTGCAAAGAACCTTTGAAACGGTTGACTTGTCAGATGATATTATGTAGAAGGTTGGACAGCATGCTCTTAATTGTCAAGAACGGGAGAGGTGATAAGCTCCCGGTCATAGCTTTGGCAATTATTGCCTGCAGACATGGACACAGAGCGGAAATCATTACACCACAATGTTGCTGACTGTGCAATAGACTTGATTGCCCATTCGGTGCAAGGAAAGTACAGTCTGCAAAACCTTGTAGGCATCACGTACATGCCAATATTTTAGAAGAGGAAAGTGGGAGATTAAAAAAAATAATAATCGGGAGAATGTATCTCTCCCATTGACTTCTATTGAGGCCTGAATCTAGTCTGTTATCGTGTATGGGACTTGAAAGTGTGGTGCCGCAGGATCGGATATCAGATATTTAAATATATGTTCTTTGCATCACCTGTCAGGAGCACCGTAGAAACCTGTGGTTCTCGTTTGCACAACAGGGTGGTGACAGGCCTTTTGACTTTCAGCTCCCCACCCTTAAGTATTTTTTGTCTATAGAATGTGACAAACAGGAGTTCTTTGTCATACAAGTGTGAGCTGACCTGCTGTCTGGTTCCCTCGTTAGTCTGCCATATTTGTGCTAGTGTCCCCTGTGAAAAGCATAAAGGTGCTCTACAGTTGCACATGCGCTTTTATAAATCAATACTATTATACTAATCCGTACAGTATTTTCATATCTTTCCAATGCAGCACTGAAAACTATTTTTAATTGATAAATAACTGTCTTAGTTCTCGACCAGGTGGCTTTTTCTGTTGTGAGTAGGCTTTATTTTTGCTGATTTGCTCATTACCTTGAAATGGATATTATCTGTGTCTCTTCTTGCATAGTTGTATTCAGCAGAGGAAACGTATGGTGGGTGCTCATATGGTTTTATGTGCGCATAGAGCGACAACCAGGGATACAGTATAACGTAGAGCCTTGCATCTCATGTGGTGCAGATGGGCATACACTCACCTGGTGTCTCCCGCTCAACCCAAGGTGTCTGTGAATTGGCGAGGTCTCCAGATTAAGTGACATTTTGGAGGCTCTTCCGCCATATTTTGGAGGCAGCACGAATCATTATTCCCCTCTGCCACAAAAATTTGCCCAACATTTTTAGTAATGGTTTATTTAACATTTGTAAACTTGAATAACGGTGAATTTGAAGGGATCAACTTGCAGCCTGTATTCTGCCCTATCCTGTTTATGAAGTTGGTCACGGCCTGAAATCATTTCCTATCCAACATTTCCCATCATTCTTTAAAAACCTGTGAGACAGTGTTTTCTGTACAAAGAGTGATCTGCCAACGGCATCAGTGCAAGGATTGTTTGCTTATGAGTGATGCCATGCTGTTTTCATAAAAGAAAATTGGATGGAGTTAGTGAGTAATTAATATACAAACCCACGAGTATTGCCTCAGAAAGCTCATGCCCCCTTCAAGGCTCCCAAAAAGTTTCACCCCCCATCCTGTCTTTTAGTTTGGCTCTGTACACATCACATGCCAATCAATGGAATTTCAACAATTTGCTGTTCTGCTTTCTGGTCATGAGACACCATATGGTCACAAAATGGTACTCTGATGTTGTCTCACCCAACCCCCAGCCCCAAATGGCCAGGATCACCATCATTGGCAGTCTCACAGTTTTCTTCATAATCTCCTGCATTTACTGACTCATTGTAATCCCACCGTCTATAGTGTGTAAACCCCACCATAAATCTCAGCACTTTGGAAGACGTTCATTCTCCTTGCGCAACAGTCAATAATCTATCAAAATGCAATGCCTCATTTATTCAATGCAGGTCAATACTTGATTGTAAATTGATTATCTTAAGTGACAGGCTAATGAAGAACCCATTGGTCCTCTAGACCACTTTATGTCAGGCAGAGGTGTTTCGCATTTCTTATCGTCCTGATGAGTATCGCAGGATGCTCCTCACTGAGTTGAAACATCTCTCATAAATAGACCTGGGAACTCCTATAAACTTAGGTCTATAAATTGTTCTTCATCAGACAACTTTAAACATAAAAAAAATCCTTGACACAAGTATCAATCATTTACAACAATTTGTATAACTTGTCTGGCCAAGGTACGTCTCCAACTATTTCATGGCCGTGATATGTTCGTGACTCTGCAAAATTGAAATGCGGTAAAGGCCTTTCATGTCATGATCCTTCACACCAGGGTATGAAGCATAGACATGAAGGTGGAGGCAGTTTTTCCCTCATATGTGACACATGCATTGAGTGTTCTGTAGTAGGGGATCTCTGTGTATAGTCATAATCTAGTGAATAGTCCCGCCCATGTGCGTGGACCCCGGAGCAATCAAAAATAATCTCTTACAGTGTCAAAAAATGCAGAAAATGCATAGACACTTAAGAGAGAATTTAAAGACAGATAATGCAGCCAAAAAAGGCTACACTGTCCAGTACTTCAACTAGAAATTCCACCATAAAATCCACAAAACAGCAAAGCCTGTACAGATTTCCCTTGCTTAACAGCAAAATCCCTCAGGAATGATAGAGAGAAGAACCTGGACAGACAAGCCCCATAGGCTGCCATTATGTGGCTTAATTAGGATACTGTGCCTTTAAGGAACCTTCCAGAACCTTCTCTCAGTATCCCAGAATGCATAGCAGGTCCAACTTAGCCTCAGTTCTTTTTTCCGGCTCCTGCAAGCAGGACCCTGGAGCATTGAGCTCTCCCTTTCAAGGGTTTTTGGTAGTGTTTTACACTGATTTCGATTTTTGGTACTTTTAAAGTACTCTGGTGACTTTCTTTCTGTGTTTCTGCACTCTTTTTTGTCCATAATGCCTGCATTATTCGACAAATGCCCTGAGTGCTCAAGAAAGAAGGCCAAGACAGACTCCCATGAGGTCTGTATTCTCTGCCTTCCCTCTTCCCACATCCCTGAGGAGTGTAGGATCTGCAGAAGCTTCTCTGGAAGGACCCTGAAGGAGAGGAAGAAGATCAGACTTCAGGGACTTGAGGAGAGAAAGCTGAAGGCACGAGGTGGGTCAGGAGGGGCTCCTTCTACCCATGCTGAGGCCTCTGGGGGGCTCCCCAGGGGCAGGAAGACCAGCCCGCGCCCAAGGTCTCCGTCTGGGTCAGTTGCCCTGACCACGACGTCGAGGGGACGGTCAACGGCCAGTTCCAGGTCTCCCCAGGGCTCTGGGTCGAGAAAACGTCGCCCGTCGACGTCGAGGAACGTGTTCCGGCCGCCGTCGAAGCCGGTGTCGATATCCTCGTCGTCGCTGTCGGCGTCGAGTGATCGACATCGGAGGGCCCGGCGTCGGCGCTCGCCGTCGAGGCGACACCGCCGTTCGCCGTCGAGGACATCGTCGTCGAGGGGATCCTCGTCGTCAAGGTCGCCGTCGAGACGAAAGCCATCTCCGGCGCCGAAGAGGTCGACGTCGAAGCATTCCAAAAGGCCGACGTCGAGACGGTCAAGGAGATCGACGTCGAGAAGGTCGGAGAGGTCGACGTCGAGAAGGTCCAAAGGTTCGCCGTCGAAGCGATCCAGGAAGTCGACGTCGAGACCGGCGAAGAGGTCGAGGTCGCCGTCGAGGCACCATCGCCCGTCGTCGAGGTTTCGTGGCTCGTCGATCTGGTCGGGGTCGACGTCGAGACGGAGACACGGTTCGACGTCGAGGAGTGTGATTCGGTCGACGCCGAAGGACCGTTCGACGTCGAGGGGACATCGGTCGTCGTCTGGACACCGGTCTTCAGCGTCTGGAGGTCCTAAGGACAGGCCCAGGACTGTGGGGGGCTCCCCACTCTCTGGTAGAGGTGATGGCTCGCCGGGACCGGCGCATTCCGGGGTGGATACTCCGATGAAGCCGTCTACGCCTCCTCCGCGGCCGGCTGTGCCGAAGGGTCCTCCTCCGAAGGCCCCTACCCCGCCTCCGAAGCCGGCTCCGCGGGACCCGCGTCCGGTTGCTCCTCCACCCCCGATCCCACCGAGGGGGGTGTCGATGCCTAAGTTCCCGACGCCTCCGAAGAAGACTCCTAGGAAGCCTGGAGCTCCTGACCCTGGGAGGCCGAAGGAGCGTCCGAGGCCCAAGAGGTCGAGGTCTCGCTCGGGGAGACGGGACAAGTCGAGGAGTGGCCGCGGATCTTCATCACGATCCAGGCATCATCACAAGAGACGTCGGTCCAGGTCACGTTCTCCGTCTGGGACCCGTTCCTACTCGCCCACGCTGTCCGATTCGCCGGAGACTAGGGTGTCTCCGATAGACGATATTAGCACATTTCAGGAGGTTCTCCTGCGTGGTGCGGCGAAGTTGGGCATTGAGGTTGAAGCGCCTACGGCTTCTACCTCGGTAATCTTTGAGACTCTACACAAAAGGCACTTGTCTCGCCCCCTGTTACCTCTGGTGCCGGGGCTCCTTGAGCCCGCCGAACAGCTATTCCTGACGCCGGCAACGGTGAAATCTGTACCTTCCAGGATACTGAAAAAATACAGGGCTCCGGACTCAGACCCAGCCTTCTTGAGGAAGGACCCGGTACCGGATTCAGTCATCGTGACTGCTGCTCGGAAGCTTCATGCCACCTCCCCTGCGTCCACGGTGCCTCCGGACAAGGAGAGCCGGTGGATCGATTCTGCTGGTCGCAAGGCGTGTGGGACATCCGCCTCGTCCATGAAGGCAGCCAGTGACTCGGCTTTGCTGGGACGTTACGACCGGTCCCTTTGGGACTCGATGGAGCAGTTCGCAGACCTCGTCCCTCGAGACCGCAAGGAGGACTTTGTGGAGATCGTCAAGGAGGGGATGTTGGTCTCTAATCAGGCCATCGGCGCCGCAGCAGACATATCGTTGCTGTCCGCGCACGGATATTGCCACGGGATTCACCAGAGACGCCATGCTTGGCTCAGGTTGACATCGTTGAAACCGGAGGCACAGCAACGCGTGGCGAATCTCCCGTTTTCCGGAGATACCCTCTTCGGGAAGCACGCGGATGATGAGATGGCCAGGATGAAGGCCGAAGCGGAGACCCTGACGGCAGTGGGCCTGGAAAAGCCCAAGGAAAAGAAACCCTTCCGACAGTACCAGCGTCGGTTTGGGGCACAGGGTCGTGGAAGGGGGCAGTCTGCTGGTCAACAGCAACAGCGGCAGCAGCAGCAGCAGTACAGGCAGCCCTTCCAGAAGCGACAGGGTGGTAGAGGTCGTCAACAGTCCTCTACCGCGACCAAGGGCCCGGCCGGGTCCCGTCCCTGAGCTGTTACTTCCCCCTCGTCCGTTACCCGCTCCGGTGGGGGGAAGCGTTCAATTTTTTCTGGCAGAGTGGAGAAAAATTACTCAGGACAAGTGGGTGCTGAATATTGTTTGCAATGGATACAGTCTACGTTTCACCAGCCCTCCTCCATCGATTCCTCCCGTCAGCTCGCAGTATCAACTGCTCGAGCTTCAGACGGAGGCGGACGTTCTGCTAAGGAAAAGGGCGATCGAAGACGTACCTCTGTCTCAAAGAGGAAGAGGTCTGTACTCTCGGTTCTTTCTTGTCCGCAAGAAGGACAAAAACGAGTTCAGGCCCATTCTGGATTTGCGGCAGGCAAACAAGTGGATTCGCAGAGAAAAGTTTCGCATGCTGTCGTTGCATCAGATCTACCCTCAGCTGCAACGGGGAGACTGGATGTGTGCCATAGATCTACAGGACGCATACTTCCACGTGCCCATTGCATGCAAACACAGAAAATTTCTGCGCTTTCAAGTCGGCACCAATCACTATCAGTACACGGTGCTACCCTTCGGACTGAAGTCTGCACCCAGGACATTCTCAAAATGTATGGCAGTGGTAGCGGCACACCTGAGGAAGAACAAGGTGTTTGTCTACCCGTACCTGGACGATTGGTTGATCAAAGCCTCCTCCTTCTCGGAAGCTCGAGCACACTTCCAGAAGACGTGCGTTCTCTTGAACAAGCTGGGGTTGCACATCAACATGTCCAAGTCGGTCCCGATTCCGGTGCAGTGCATCCAGTACTTGGGGGCCTCCATCAATACGCTGTCAGCAAGCGTGTCTCCTTCGGAAGAGCGACGTTTATCACTCGTTCGGAAGGCTCAGGCTCTCGTGAAAACTCCGTCTACGACTGTGAGGACAGTGTCTTCTCTACTGGGATCGATGGCCTCTTGCATCTTTCTCACTCCTCACGCACGGCTACGGATGCGACCTCTGCAGGAGTGCTTGGAGGATCAGTGGGACCAGAGGAGAGGTTCTTGGGACGACAGGATACGACTGTCTCTACATGCTCTTCAGTCGCTGAAGTGGTGGTGCTCGAAGGAGAATCTCCTCAGAGGCGTTCCCTTCCACAAGGACATTCCCACACAGACCATCGTGACGGATGCGTCTCTCCAAGGTTGGGGGGCGCATTCCGGAGACCTGCAAATTCAAGGGACGTGGTCCCCGACGGAGTCCACGTACCACATCAATTTCCTGGAACTGAGAGCTGTTCACTTGGCACTGAAGGCCTTTCATCCGTCCTTTCAGACCAACTCTCTGCTTGTTCAGACGGACAACACGACAACGATGTATTACCTCAACAAGCAGGGGGGCTCGAGATCGCGCACTCTGTCGCAGGAGGCGCAGGCGATCTGGCACTGGCTTCTGGCTCGAGGACTGTCGATAACGGCCACCCATCTGCCAGGTGTGCAGAATGTTCAGGCAGACGAACTGAGCAGAATCGTGCAGGAAAACCACGAATGGGTCATAAACGACGAAGTACTAGGAGAAGTCTTCGCAAGGTGGGGAACTCCAGACGTAGATCTGTTTGCCACCGCCGAAAACAGCAAATGCCGAGGCTTCGCCTCCAGGTACTACCAACCAGGGACGCTGGGGAACGCGTTATGGATCAACTGGTCGAACAGCTTTCTGTACGCTTTTCCACCAATTCCCCTGATTCCGGCGGTCCTCATCAAGCTGTCCCAGTCCAGGGCGAGAATGATTCTGATTGCCCCGGAATGGCCCAGACAGTGGTGGTTCACGGACCTGCTTCACCGTTCTCTCCTTCCTCACATGAAGCTGCCGTGCAGGCCGGACCTTCTCACGAAGTTCGGGGGGCGGATGGTGCACCCCAACCTCTCGTCTTTGAGTTTGGCGGCATGGCTCCTGAAATAGTGCAATATGGCCATCTGAATCTCCCAGAGGATTGTATGGGCATACTGAAGGAGGCTAAGCGACCTTCCACTAGGACTTCCTATGCTTACAAGTGGAAGAGGTTTTGCATCTGGTGCGAGTCTAAGAACTATGACCCTACGTCATGCAAGGAAGATGTCATCCTTCCATATCTGCTTCATCTGGCGCAGTCGGGCCTTAATGTCCATTCCGTTAAGGTTCATCTTGCTGCTTTGACTGCCTACAGGAAATGCCCTTCACAGACTTCCTTCTTCCAGATCCCTGTGATCAAAGATTTTTTGGAAGGCTTGAAGAAAGTGTTCCCTCCTGTCAGGCTTCCTTCGCCTTCATGGGACTTGAATGTGGTGCTGTCCAGATTGATGAAGGAGCCTTTTGAACCCATTCATAAGGCTTCGTTGCAGCACCTGTCCTGGAAGGCGGCGTTCCTAGTGGCCATTACATCGGCCCGCAGGGTGAGTGAGATTCAGGCATTGTGTTGCCAGGAACCTTATACTGTATTTCATAATGCTAAAGTTGTTATGCGTACTCACCCTAAGTTTCTTCCCAAGGTTGTTTCTGATTTTCATATCAATCAGACTATCACTTTGCCTACGTTCTTTCAGAATCCTTCGTCTCCGGCGGAAAGGTCTTTACATTCCCTGGATGTGCGGAGGGTGCTGAAGTTTTATCTTGATAAGACTAAAGATGTTCGTAGGTCAGACCAATTGTTCATCAATTATGGTTCAGTCAGGACGGGTCTTGCTACCTCTAAACAGTCCATCTCTAGGTGGATTGTGTCCTGCATTCAGTTGTGTTACTGCAAAGCTAATAAGACCTTAGGGGGCAAACCTAAGGCTCATTCCACCAGGGGCAAGGCTGCTACGACAGCTATGCTCCGTAATGTTCCCATTGCAGAGATCTGCAAGGCGGCCACTTGGAAGTCGGTCCATACCTTTGCTAAGCATTACTGCCTGGATTCTGCTGCCAGGACAGACGCTCAGGTTGGGCAGGCTTCGCTGCGGAATCTGTTCGCACAGTAGTGGCGTTATTTTACTCTCCACCGCCGCTTGGTGTGGGGATGGGCTTGCCATTCTATTCACTAGATTATGACTATACACAGAGATCCCCTACTACAGAAGGAGTAGTTTCTGTCCTGTAACTCCAGTTCTGTAGTAGGGGTATCTCTGTTATAGTCATAAGCGCCCTCCCGCCTCCCCGGTGGAGTGTTGTTCATGATCATAATGCTACAGGTCTGGCGTTTCCTACGCCCTCGAAAAGAACTGAGGCTAAGTTGGACCTGCTATGCATTCTGGGATACTGAGAGAAGGTTCTGGAAGGTTCCTTAAAGGCACAGTATCCTAATTAAGCCACATAATGGCAGCCTATGGGGCTTGTCTGTCCAGGTTCTTCTCTCTATCATTCCTGAGGGATTTTGCTGTTAAGCAAGGGAAATCTGTACAGGCTTTGCTGTTTTGTGGATTTTATGGTGGAATTTCTAGTTGAAGTACTGGACAGTGTAGCCTTTTTTGGCTGCATTATCTGTCTTTAAATTCTCTCTTAAGTGTCTATGCATTTTCTGCATTTTTTGACACTGTAAGAGATTATTTTTGATTGCTCCGGGGTCCACGCACATGGGCGGGACTATTCACTAGATTATGACTATAACAGAGATACCCCTACTACAGAACTGGAGTTACAGGACAGAAACTACTCCTTATCTATAGTGTGAAAAGAAGCACACTCTGTTTTTTCTTGAATTGGCTAGGATAATTCATACCAGAATCTTGTTGTATTTGTCTTTTAGTCCTTATGTGAACTTTCAGATATTATTTGTGGTTGGTGGTATTTCAATTTACTGATCCGAATGAAAGATTTTAAGGTTATATAAGGAGTGCTTGACCAATATATTACGCCCTGCCCACTTATATGTCACAGGTGGAATCTGGTCTCCAGAAGTGGTGCAGAGCAAGACATTGTGCCTAAAACAAGACATTGGTTAATCAAAAAATGATTGGGTGTTCAACATCAGACATAGATTCACCTGTGACCGTGTCCCAAGATAGTCGTCTTCTCTCCCTCGGGTCGTCAGTCTGCACTGAAGGGTAAGATGAAGATCTGTCTCCAGCTTTCCGCTCATTCCGTCAGTGCCAGGGCAGGCCGCGCATTATCACACGCAATCAAATCTCTGTCAGATTGTACTTTGACTAAGTCTGCGGCTCATGCCATTCATTCTTAATTTCATAGCGAGTGCTCCGCAGCTAGGCATGTCAGGAAAGGAGATGACAGCTGTTTGATGTCTGCATTATCAGCTCAACTTAAACAGTGCAGCCCTGGGAAGGGAGCTTAAAATAGGCTGTGGGTATCAAAAGATGAAAAAAAACCACTCAGAATCACAGTGTGAGCTTCACACACTTCTTGACTTTTCACAGGACTCGCCGTGATTTAAAAGTATAACTTCAAGGTGAAGTGATGTTGAATGTTGCATCTTTTGTTGATCTGCTTCACATATTGAGACCAGGTCAGAACTGCTGTGAGGACACGCTAGCCCCCCTCTGTTTCCCCCCCCCCCGCCAGTGACTACGACCACCCTATTCTCCTCTCATTCATGCCCGCGCACCCGCCCACCGAAGAATTGAATGCAGCCACAATTCCTCCTCTCCTTCCTGCCAATGCACCCTCTCCACATGATGCTTATTCATAGATGTTTTTTGGACTAGGTAAAGTAGAACTACAGAGGTTCTCTTTTATATATTCTTACTTGCCTTCTTGACTAGCGACCAAAACATTTAAAATCAGAATAATGTGGGAATATTCACAGAATATTCCTGAATATTCACAGACTATTCCTGTAAAACTGGTTCCAGTCGAAAAAGACTATGTACCCGTTAGACTTTTAATAATAGAGAGTGGATGGCTTTGGGGTGACGAAAAAAGACTTGTAAGAATGTGTAGAACAGGACTCCTATAGTACTAGTACCTGTACTCATAAATGCCTTTGTGAATCACCCCACTATTTTGTTATGTGGTGCCCGCAACTAAAAATTTACTAGAACCAAGCTATATTCCTCTTTTTTAGTGCTCGCGTCCCTCCTCATAAGATACAAACTAAGTGTTCGACAGCCCAGGCAATGCAGATTTCTTGCACATTATGCATGCACCAAATTAAAAAATGCTGCTATGGTACGTGATTTATAAGTTAATTATGATCAGGCAAAAGTATTTCTTGCTTCGCCTCCTGAAATCAGATCAGTTAACAGAGCTTGGAAATTAAAACGTGTGTTTTCCACCTTTTCTACACGATGCCCCTCGGTTCTGTGGATGATGCATTAAAAAAGCCAGCATTTTAAAATCTTAGCTATTTTGACAGACATCATGAAGACCTATGTTTGTAAATAAGCCATGTTAGGATATTTTCCTCTGTAGAACATATTATTAACCCCTCCCAAGCTTATGACGGAACCGCTCCGTCATGGCCCTCGGCTGGGCTTTGCTGGTGACGGAGCGGTTCCGTCATGGCCCGCTCGCCGCGCCTGCGCGGCGCTGATTTCACGCTTTCGCTGACGTTCTAAAGAACGGGCGGGCCATGACGGAACCGCTCCGTCACAAGCACAGCCCACCCGAGGGCCATGACGGAGCGGTTCCCTCATAAGCGTCGGAGCACCCCGCGGCTGCCCCACCCCCTTAGCGCTGAGGCGGAATTGCCGCCGCAGCGAAAGGGTTAAAGCCGTTGGGGCTCTTTTTAATTTTGAGTCCATTTGCTACAACCTAAGAAAGCCTGATAAGATGTTGTCATTGTTTTTAAATACATTGGTTTCACGTGCTCTTTATACATATGTAACCTATTCTTTGGAAACAGGGATCCTCTTTCAGTGGTGAAATAAGCACCGACTTCAGTGGGACAATGCAAACTCCAGAACGGGGTATGTGACTTTAACTTAATATATTTTATAAATACTTTTTAGCACTGTGATGCACATGTAAAAAAACAGCAGCATCCACCTAGGGGAAAGCAGACATGAGTTCAGGAGAATAACTCGACCTTTCAAAGATATACTACCATTCAGGATCATGTGGAGAAGCAGAAGGACACACCAACCCCAATGGTGACTTCCACAAACAAAGGGCGGTGGGGTGTGTGTAGGGAAAGCGGGAGGAGGAGCGTGGGGGGGAGGATGCGTGGGGGATGTAAGAATATAAAAAAATGTTTGATAAAATTACCGTTAGGTGCCGGCCGCCTCCTGTGCCGCGCTTCCGCATCCCAGCAGACGCTGGGACCACCACGTTACAGACTCCCATCCAATCCCCGTGCTGCTCTCCTGCTAGGAAAGCAGCGCAGGGATTTGGCCAAAGAGGGCTGAAAACACGCTCCGCTCAGATCAATGAGTGTGGGGATTTCTCTGATTTCTGTTCAATGCAGCCAGGCTGGAGAAACCTAAGTGTACATGTGTGTTTTGGTCAGCCTGAGGCGGCCGGTCAAACACTTATGTGAACTTAGGGAGTGCAGATAGCACTCCTCCTCCCAGGCCCCGCCCCTCCTTGCACAAGCAGACTTCAAATGAAAAATTAAATGTTGCCAGAACATCGTTTTATTTTTCATTTGCTGCCTCTGAGCCAGGCAGTGGGCCAACGCTCTTCCGCCATTGCGGAGGAGCCGCCCCTGACCACCCCTACATGAAGGGGAATCAAAGAGAGTGGTGGTGATGTGTTGACACACAGGAGTCTTGTGTGGGAACATGTACTCTACTCATACGCCTGTGTTATCCTGGAGCTCTGCATTGAACAAAAAAGGTGATGGATGGGATGCTTGAATGAATGAATCTCAACGACTGATAATTACACGGGCCGCATCCCAGTTCATCATAGTTTTGCCGTATGCAAATCCGCCTTGATCCTGCTCCAATAGGAACAGTCGTTTCTGAACCAGAACACAACCAACCTGAAGACCGGTTTTGCCCTACTTGGGGCCCTTCCGTTGGCAGCTCATCAGCATCCTTTAAGAAACAGTGTCAAATAATGCAGATTATTTTAGGTTTTTTCCTCACAATAATTAAAATAATTGTTGGTGAATGCAGGTCGTCCATATCCAGAACCCTTCCAAATTTAAATGGAAGGTTTTATTCATGAGTACCATTAGTCGACTAGGTTTAATTATGTAAAACAGCTGCCTAATTTCAGTCTTGACACTCTTCTGGAGAAGGCACACTGATGTGAACACCTTCTATATTTGTCTGCGGCTTCATCGCCTCACCTGCCAGCCTGCATCATGGCGCCACGCGAGGTCATTCGCAGGGCTGCGGAAACTTGCACGTTTTTTCTTCCACGTAACCTAGGAAGTATTAACAGATGCAGCTGTATCATTATGTAGTGTTGATTGCTGCTTCATCCCAGGCAACATGTCATCAGGTGTGTGAATCTGCAAGCTGTTTTAATAAGTCGCGCTGCTGATTGGTAATAAATCTGCAGTCATTAGACGAGATAATGTCGCTCTTAAATGCCTCCGCTACGTTTCGGCATGGATTGCCTTATTTGTTTGACTGATCACTAGTGAAAGGTTCCCACAGTGAACCACAGAAGAGGGCACACGTTTCTCCATTTTTTATTGTTCGGAGTCTATGCATACAGAATGGTATCTTATCTTATGTTATGGTCTAGTATCCCATTCTGAGTTATGTTGTTTTATTTTGTTATGCTGTTATGTTATTTTACGCTGTGCTGAGTTTTGTTATGTTATATCATATTACACCATGCTGTTATTGTTATTTTTTTATGCTGTTATGTTATTTTATGCAGTGCTATGTTTTGTTCTGTTTATCATATTACTCCACGCTGTTATGTTATTTTGTTATGCTGTTATGTTATTTTACGCTGTGCTAAGTTGTGTTATGTTATTTCATACTACGCCATGCTGTTATATTATTTTGTTATGTTATTTTACGCTGTGCTAAGTTTTGTTATGTTATTTCATACTACGCCGTGCTGTTATTTTTTTATGCTATTGTTATTTTACGCTGTGCTATGTTTTGTTATGTTATTTTACGCTGTGCTATGTTTTGTTATGTTATATCATATTACGCCACGCTGTTATTTTGTTATGCTGTTGTTATTTTACGCTGTGCTATGTTTTGTTATGTTATATCATATTATGCCATGCTGTTATGTTATTTTGTTATGCTGTTATGTTATTTTACGCTGTGCTGTGTTTTGTTATGTTATATCATATGCCGCCAAGCTGTTATATTATTTTGTTGTGCTGTTATGTTATTTTACGCTGTGGTATGTTTTGGTATGTTATATTACGCCATGCTGTTATTTGATTTTGTTGTGCTTTTATGTTATTTTACTCTGTGCTATGTTTTGGTATATCATATTACGCATGCTGTTAAATTACTTTTTTATGCTTTTATGTTATTTTACGCTGTGCTATGTTTTATGTTATATCATATTACGTCATGCTTTTATATTATTTTGTTATGCTCTTATGTTATTATATGTTGTGATATGTTTTGTTATGTTATTGGCATTTATATTGTAAACCTGCAACGGGTTGACCTCGCAACGTTCTCAGTTGGATGTCATCCCATGCAATACAAGAGGCTCCCTTGCAAAGTACAGTCATGAATTGGAGCCAAGTGTATAAACTACGTATATAAACATACGTTATTCTGTTTAGAAAATATGGGATTAAATCATAATGTAAAACTCAGTATCCACTATTTCCACTACTTTGTAAATCTTGTACTTGATGAAAGCTGTTTTCCCTATAGTCCCACGTTTTTGCTATAATCACTGTCTGCACAGAATACCACTACATTTCACTCATAATACTGCGGACGAGGCCTTATACGGACGAGGCCTTATAATAAGCTTTAGGTAGAGGCAACAGACTAGCACACTCCCTCCCCCCCCCTCCAGTGCCTTGAGACCCTTACGGGTGAGTAGTGCGCTTTACAAACCCCTGATTGATTGATTGATTGATTTATTCATTGATTCATTGGGAAATGTAAACAGTCCACAAACACATATAAACACACACATAATGCCCACCCCCTCGCCCAGACACACTCAGGGACTGTCACAATTTTCATCTGTTGGATACCTCCTATGCCTGGGATTTGTCGGGAACCCCCATATGTTAAGTTAATATGGCATGGGTTGGAGAGGAAAAGATAGAGAAGAAAGTTCAAGAGCGAAATAAAGAGATATAGGACAGTAGACGTGACAAGTGACTCTTTGCAGCCCATGCTTTCATTATTTACTGTACTTATGTATTTTTTGCCCAAAACAGAGACCATTGCCAGCTTTTTGTAACTCAAAGGCATGAGACAATGTACAACAGGTAGATAGCTCCAGATAACATGGGAAAAAAGCACATTTTGTGGACTCATATCATTGTGGAAGACTTTTGCATCTACGTGCCAGTCCATACAGTGACCAAATTGCCCCCAGTCCCAAGGATGTGAGTTCAGAAGTTAATATTCTAGACTAAATTGAGTTAGCCAAGTGTTATTTGCTACCTGGCATACTTTACATCCTTTTAACAGAGATAGACCAGAAACACTCTGATAATCCATGTATGTTTCAGATGCCCACTTTGAAAAGTTGTCACACTTGTAGAATTCTGCATCACGATAACTTTTGATAAATTTACTAAATCTGATTTCAAATCATTTCAACCAGATGATATACTTAGCGTGCATTGGTTGCATTTGAAGGCGTTTATTGCCACTGATAAATACTCCATTGGAAGACACGTTTTAGTTTGGAAATACCTGTGGGGTGCCCAAGTTGGTCTGAAACCCCTGGTCTGAAGTTTCAACTCAGAAAAGTATGTAGATTCATTCCTGGCAGATCAACCAATTATCTATGCTTTTCTCGCCCAGAGAAACCCACTGCTATTAGCAGTCATGCTATGTAGTGTGGCGTTAAACAACTTGAATATGCACTGCCAACTCCACTGGTATGAAGTGGGCCCATTGCTACAACTTCTCTATCTCCTCTATGCCCAGATGGATCAACAGCCCTCCCCCCCCCAACCCCTCAGCGCCTTGAGACCCTCACGGGTGAGTAGCCGCAGTCTACACATTTTTGATTGATTGGTTTGATTGATCTACATACAAACAGAACTAAATCAACTTTGTCAATGCCTATGCAGAATATGTGCCCCGAATGGAATTCTGATGTTGCCTTAGGCCTTCGCTTGATGCCCTTTGGGTATTTCACATCTGCTATGGCTCTGTGATCTTTTTTGTGATGCTTAGAAATTGCAGTTGTTCTTTAGCATCTAGTCGTTCAGGTCTCTGTTGGTGCAAATTATCGCTGTGATGTTAAGGGGGGGGAGGGGGGTCTGAAACTAAAGACCGGTCACTTTCCTCCCTCGCTGTGTATGCTGCAAAATCTGTTCAGCTCCTGCAAAATAGTCTTGGCATTGCTGGGGTTGAAATACATTGTATTGTTTTACGTAAATGCTTGTGTATGCAAATTATGCAAATTCACAATGTAGTGTAGGACTATGATGCACTGCTGATGGCACTACCGACATTGCTGTCTACCCTCAAGTGTGCTTCAGCATCTCTGGTGCAGCATGATGCCGCATTGAAAGCAAATCAGCCGCTGCAATCCTATTGCGCTTCTCTCTCCTTCCTCTATCTCCCCGCTTGGTCCTTACGCCAATCTTGTGTGGCCAGCGGCACTGGTCGCAGACTTACATCCATGGCTCCCACCTACATGATCATTCTATTGCTACCACCACTGCTGGACAGAGTCTCCAACAGAAGCCACATTGAATGCGGAGAACGGCAAATGCGGAGAATATCACTTGCCGCTCTCACTTGCTAAAGGCACTGCTCCTTTCTGCACTAAGGCAGCCTTTGTCGCAACTGTTTTATGTGTTTGAGGAAAGCTTACATTTTTTCTTCACATGCTGCCCTTGTTCTGTGTGAGTGCAGTGATCTGATCTGTTTTTAAATCCAGTTTTATCTTTATGTATTAGGATGTATGTATTTTATGAAGAGTTAATGAATGTGAAGGGCCTATTTGATTTTATGACTTGAGGAATCAATTGTATTTGCGTGGTTCTATTGCATTTGATGATTGAGTTTGTTCGCGAAGGGTTGTAGTATGTGAATTCAGGCTAGCTTTGTTTCTGTACCGTTTTATATGATATTTGTACAAGATTATTATGTATGTTTACTTATTTGTCTTATTTGTTAAAACTTGTATGCATTCAACAATTTGAATAAAGTCTGATGATGATGATGAGTGCAGCTTGCACTGCTACTGCCTGAGCTGCTACGCCAGATCTTAGTGTGCTGTGTGTAGCTTGCACTGCTTCAGTAAGCATTACACCAGTGCTATGATTGTGTAAGTGTGTGTTTGTGTGTTTCTAGCAGCACCGCTGCCCATACTGCATCTGTGATGTATGCGAAAGGCCATTGTGCCAAAGATAATGCCCATGAGGTACCTGCTTTTTGTGTCTTACCAAAGCTTTAAAACCTTTGTTTAAACTGAATGGTAAAATGTTGGCCTTTTTAATGTTTAGTTCTAGTGTTACCATGAAGCGACATATCAAAATGATGATAATGCAAGCAACATAGTAATAAACACAACCTGCTATTCCTTAATGCTCTTTTAACTTAAACAAAATGAGAATTCTAAAAGCAATGGAAAACATTTGCAATAAAAGGTGTGTTCTCCAGATACACGGGCCAATGATAGATGATAGAGTGAATCCGGCCTTGGAGTGCGCCCTAGAACACAATTGGAAAATCTATTTTGCCCAATGAGCTGGTATGGAGGCCACGATCATATCACAAGTAGTAGCCGCTCCTTCAACAAGCTACTAAACCGAAATAAAAAAAATACAAATGAAAATATTGCAGGCAGATGGAAATATTTCAGCCTTAGAACCATACCTCGCCCTTAGAACCATGCCAGCGCACACTGATCCATCTGCGATGAATGGTTTATGAGACCGGGTAATCTTATTCCGGATGTTAACAGCTTGCTTATATTGAGATGCTGAAAATGTGCTTCAAGTGGTGTTTACATTTAGCATGCCTGGTTGCCAACATCACTGTTAGCACCTTTTCTGAGGCTAGACCGACTCGGCGGGATAATGCACTATGCGTCAGTCAGAGACTTTCTTACTAGTAATTTAATGTTCTGTCAAAATATGCACTTGAAAGACCACAATTGGATCTGCATGGACATGCCAGACATGACATAGACTAGAATACTGAAACAAGAAGCAATGACTCTTCTCTGGGCAGGTATATTTTGTCCTGAGTCCAGCTTTGGTTTTGCTTTCTGAGTCCAGATAGTAGCTCAGTTCCCATGTGTATGTCGATTTGAATTTGAATTTAAAATATTTATAGAGCGCAACGTACACCGAGCGGTTTCTTGGCGCTATGGAGACAAAGTTAGCAGAGGAGAGGCAATGGATACTGGTGCAATGAAAGAAAGAAATAAAGACAGTTTACAGAGGGAAAGCCTGATTGAATAAGAAGGTTTTGAGATCTTTGCGGAAAAGAGAGTAGTGCTTGGCTAACCGTAAGTGGTCGGGGAGGGAGTTCCAGAAAGTGGGTGCCAGAGTTATAAAATTGGCCCCTCCCCACTTTTTGCGCTTATAGCGGGGTACCTGCAAAAGAGATTGTGATGATGAGCGAAGCTCTCTGGCAGGGACATACTCCCTTATCAGAGAGGTAATGAAAGCGGGAGCTGAGCCCTGGCGCGCCTGGAAGACCATGCAGCCAGTTTTGAAGAGGGATCGCTCCCTGACAGGTAGCCAGTGGAGCGCCTTCAATAAAGGAGTTGAGTGATGGGAACGGGAGAGGCCGTACACTAGTCGGGCCGCCTGGTTTTGGACCAGTTGTAGCTTCCGTAGGCTGTACGCCGGAATGCCGTTGTATAGGGCATTGGCGTAGTCCAGCCGGGAGATCACCAAGGCGGACATAATCAATTTAAGTGCCAGGGGAGAAAAGAAGCAAGAAACAGTGCGAATGGTGCGAAGAGTGAGAAAGCAAGAAGAGACAACAGAACTAATTTGTGAATGTAGGGTGAGATGGTTATTCATTTTAATGCCTAAGGTCTTGACTGTGGAAGAGGGAGTGGGAGTGGGAGGGGGACCAAATGAAGGGGGCCAAAATAAAGAGTTCCAGGGACTGGAAGAACCACCCGTGAGAACCAGCTCAGTTTTATCCGGGTTCAGCTTTAGATGGTTGTGGTTCATCCAGTCCCTGATAAAAATCATAATAGTCTGAAAGTTAGAAATAGAATAGGAGGAAGAGGAAAGGTTGAAAATGAGCTGGAGGTCGTCCGCATAGTTATATACGGTGACCTCCGGCTGCTGGAGTGCAAAGATTAAAGGATAGATATAAAGATTAAACAAAAGAGGGCAAAGAGAAGAACCCTGGGGAACACCACAAGTGACTTTAAGCGGGGTAGCCAGGAGATCCCCCAATCGGACCGCTTGGGTGCGGTCCCTCAGGAAGGACGATAACCAGACCAAGGCTGAGCCCCCGATTCCCGCCGCTCTGACACGTGAAAGCAAGATGGATTGGTCCACCGTGTCAAAAGCGGCGGAGAGATCGAGGAGCACCAGGGCCTGGTGTTGATTTTGATCCATGCCCTCCCTGAGGTTGTCCAGGACCGACACCACGACGGACTCAGTGGAGTGCCTAGGCCGGAAGCCCGCCTGACGAGACGCCAGGCCCCCATTTGCTTCTACATGGGCGCTGAGTACCGATGTTACATGGCGCTCAAGCACCTTGCCCAAAAAGGGCAACAGTGAAATAGGGCGATAGTTGGCTGGGGCGGAAGGGTCCGCACCGGGCTTCTTCAGGATAGGCACTATTGTAGCAGATTTAAGTGCTGGGATCACAACCCCCTGGGCAAGAGAGCTGTTGAGAAAAGTGATCGGGGGCTGGGTACAGACAGAATAAATCTGTTGGAGAATACGGGCCGGACAAATATCTGCCGGGGAGCCTGATTTTACCTTAGGAAGTATTGCCAAGAATATTTCTTCAGTAAGAGGGGGGATCGAAGAAAGACAGCACTGGACAGTAGGAGGAATAGGATCAACAAAAGTAGGGGAGGGAAGTGGAATATTGATCTTGATGTTAGTAATTTTTTCCACAAAATAAGAATTTAACGAATCACATAAAGACTGGGTGGGGGGAGGTTTAAGTGTGGCCCTGTCCGAAAAGGCTAGATCGTGGATAATTGTAAAAATCTCTCTGGATTTATTCTCTGCCACCATAATTTTTGTTGAAAAGTAGGCGGTTTTGGCGCCTAGTATGGCTTTTTTGTAGCCGCTTAATAGTGTGGAGTAATGGGTTTTCAGTAGAGGACAATAGTCCCTTCTCCATTGCCTCTCGGCCCTCCGGAGGGTCAACTTTTTTTCCTTCAGATCTTCACTAAACCACCGGTTTGACTCCTTAGGTCGTCTAGTTGAAATCTGGCGTAGGGGGGCTACCGAGTCACAGCCTCCAGCAAGCCAGGTGTTGATGGCAGTGGCTTCAGATGAAGAAGATAAGCCTGCCAGCTTAGGTGAAGAGTTCAGGAGAAAAGAAGATAAAGAAGGGAGATCGGCACGATTCCAGTTCCGCGCCCAGGTGTTTTTGGCAAGCGGGGCCTTAATTACAGGGTTAAGGTGGAGGGAGAAGGAAATTAAGGCATGATCTGACCAGGGACATGGGGACACAGACATGGAAGAAACGGAGATATTGAGGGACCAAACCTGGTCTAACACATGACCATGTATGATAATTTGTTTAAGCACTGCCTGGGTCACGAATATTGCAACCATTGGGTTTGCATTCCAATTCTTGAGGGTCTCTTTTTTTACACTTTTATCAGTACCATATATTCTCTAACACATATTCGGATATTTCCTATTCAATGTAATGGTTTCTTGCAGAAGCCTGGCCTAGCAGTAGGGTTTCTTCTTGCCAATTGTTTATTTTCAACTAATTGTTCAGTAGTGGTGACATTTTATTCACATGAGTAACAAACAACTTTAATAACATGGTGAATAAAAAGATGGATAAAGCACATAATATTGCGTGGCATGTAAAAAGTAGGTTCCACATTATGATCTATAGATCAGTAGTGCCGTGGTCAGCTAGTATTAATGCAACGGCACAAGATATTATCATGCAACAATTTTACTGGGAGGCATCCAACTTCGAGGTTCAATGGCTCCAAGGAGAAACGTATAATAATATTATAAACTCAAGTTAGGACTCTTTAAATGGGATTATGTCCTCAAACAAGTGCCATCACTCAAAGAATTTCAACAATTAGAGGCAGTTTTGCTGTACACAAATTTAACATTGAAAGAGACACACATACTTTGTTTGGAAGCAACATCATGTATCTCCCAGTCAGTTTGTTTTGTAGTGATGTATAGCAAAACTTCCTAAACTTCAAGCAATTCACTCCACATTGCAGCAGAATCCTTAAAAAACAATCTTGTGGGCGTGGTTATGTGCCACTGCGACAACACTGACTTGAGGCCAGCAAGCTCATTCAATGCTGCTGTGTGTCACACATGTGCACATGACAAAGGCACTTTTTGACAAGGAGATGATAGGTGAGATGGAAACCCTTCCTAGGGTTCAAGCTCTGGCATTGCACCCGCTGCTGTATTTTATCCCGACTGGTCGTGGTACCATCCCATGACATAAGTTCCGTTAGTGGCACCTACAAGCGGAGTATTCAGTTGCCCCACTCGGAGTATCAAATACACTGAAAATATGTGGCCTGAGCATAATTCATGATTGAGATGGTCCAGCTTGAACCAGCACTATCAGGGGCGTCCCGTGCTCAGTGTGGCCCACTTGACCCGGCGGATAATTAGACACTTACTAATTGTTGACCAAATCTCGAGGGCTTTCGGCTGCCTCAGCGATTCTTGAATTACATTGCCTGCCATAGTGAAGCAGCAACACTCACCTTCTTGTTGTACGGGGTGTTTGGCATGTCATTGAATCCTTTTCCCGTTACTACGAAGTGGCGGGCCACAACCCCAGCACACCATAAACTGAGAAGTCAATCAATCAATATAACTCTGTATTCGATTTTAAAAAGATCATAAAAACACAAAATAAAACAATACAATAAAATTGACACAGCGTCATAAATATCATTCTCGGTTCATTCAGAAGAGCTAAAAACATGAAAATTACACGATTCCATCAACAACAGCACATTAAATTAAAAGAATAGTATAAAACTGTCCTCTAGACGCCTCAGCTACCTTATCTGAGAAGTCAATTGCATGAACTTCTGAATTGTTTGATTTGCTATACGGATACCTTTGGGACAACAAGGGAATGTTATGGAAAAACTGACGGTGGCTTATTATAATTTATACTTTTTTATATAACTCACTCTAAGAGTTTTCACCAATGATGTGAGATTATGTATGACTAGGTGCATTTCTAGGTGATATCTAGATGATAACAGAATGACTTTGGCAAGCCTTTCACCACATAAACAAGTCAATCAACCTTTCAAAATGACCTGAACACACTATAGAAAATCAAATGTTTGTTGTGTATTTGTAAAAATTACAAATGTGTGAAATTCAGAAAAGAGCTTCAATTGCTGAGATAGGACCAAAAACACATTTGCATTTCCATTAGATGGCACATAATGCTGCAGTGAAATGCTCAGTTGCAAGGATGGAAGTTAAAAAAGGCTTTGCATGTTTCAACACATGGTCATTTTCACATAATAAATGTGCGCGATTCACATTATATAAAGACAAAAATGCAAAGAAATAAAAACAACCTATAACAAAAGTGCAATTGTTAGTTCAGAGTAGTACGAGTTGATTGGTAGCAGTAAACTAGCAATCATGAATCTGATTTGAATTTATTTTTATTATTACCTTAAATTTAAATCATACTTACTAACATGACATAACATTTAAACATGCAGCATGATTTGCAACATTTCTACAGTACCACAACATCAATAAATGCCTAAAATGGAATAAATAATCTAATAGACACTAAAATGGTTGACGGAAAATAATAGATTTTGTCCCAAAAAACCGGGCACTCTCATAGTGCCTATATTCCATGGGAAAAGGATGAACTGCATAGTACATAAAACTAGGTGTGTCTGACAGCCTGTCACTATCGGCTCGGTGTACAAATATGTGCAACGATTTAAGCGGAGAAAAAGGCATAACCTGATAACTATCAGCCCCCTGTGACCTGACACAAGCTACACCTGATTCACTGAGGTCAGAATTTTCCCTTATTTCCAAATTACACCCTATAGCACACCCAGGTGTTGTGCGTATCACTGCCTAAAGCCCAGTGATCCAAGTGAAGAGGAAAAGGGAAACATCTCTCACTTTCCTAACGTGTGGAACCGATAGAACTAAGAAACAATTTGTGACAAAAAAAAATAAGGTTGGGATGTTATCACACCCAAAGCCTATGCGTACTGACTTGCTTACATGCCCAGCGGTCCAAGCTATCCTGCACTTTCACCAAGGGACAAGACGTATCCTCTGATCTACACCAAGTGGTACAAGCGATCCCTTACTAACACCCAGGGAAGAGGCGTACCCTGTTCCATGCCCAATGGTACAAGATATATTTACTAACACCCAGGGGCGAGGTGTACACTGTGCTCCACATCCAAGGGTAGGCACAAATCTGTAGCTACCTTCACCTTCTTCTAGCATGCTGACTAGGAGAAAAACAAAAGTGATCTACTCGCTTGTCCTAATTTGCCATAAGCCACATGCTGGGACTAAGGATCAGATGTTTCTTACACTAGGATGGCTGTCTCCGGACAGACCACCCCGTGGATTCAGCAGAACTTCAACTAATCGTTTATCTAGCCTGCTTACCGATCTTCTTTGCGCAGATGTGAATCCATTCGGGCAGGGGTCCTTCCTTCGAAAGCAGTTAGGCTCCATGAACCAATCTCTCCTATCTGGCTCGTCAAAATGTTGCTTGGATAGAAATAAATAAATGAAATGACAAGAGGCATTTGGCAATACAGGAACAAGCTGGTTCAACTAAATGCTGCGGCTGGGAGAGCCTCGACAGAGTGCGTATGCCCAAAGTCTCTTGGTGTACAAAGTTTTGGCCGTTGTATGCAGTTCAAGAAGTACAATAAAGCAATTTCTGCATTCCAAAGAAGCATCTCAGGCATACATCAACAAGTGTAGTCATCTGATAAGGACACAGATAGCTCCCAACCTTGGTGAGAGCTAGTGTGGGCCAGTGTGTATGTGCCCAGATGTCCAGCATGAGGAGCTCATGATCACTATGTGTGGTGTACATGTCGTGTCCTGATTGATTGAGTGTTTCTATCTTAATGTGGTATCTAGCTTTGTGGTAGTTTTGGGGAACGTGAGCTCTTGTCCAATCATGTTCTCTTGGTGCCAATTTCCTTAAACTTGTTCTTGATGCAACTATCTATCTGTGGAATTGATCAGGGTTTTCCCTGGGTGCGCATTTGTCTTTAGGTTAAGAGATATCCCACCTGTGACCTGGTATTCGATGGGCGCGGGTTGTACGACTTGTCTAACCAAGTATCTCTGACTAGGGGTTGATGGGGAGGTCACCTTGGGTGAATCTGACAGCAATGATGTGAGTTCATTAGAACTCATGAAAATAATATGGCAGTCACTGGTGTCATTTTTATTGGCAGTTGTGCATACAGTTGTCATAGCATACATTGACATTGTTCTTACTGATATTGACATGGTTATGCTTGCTTAGGTCATAGCGTACATTGACATTGTTCTTATTTGTAGCAGTATCGTCATTTGTGCATGGATTATGACCTACGTTGATATCGTCATTGACAGTGTCGGAGCTGCTGTGCGAGTACAGGTTATGGCATACATTGACAGTGCATTGATGGTTATTGACATGGTCATGTGGGCACAGGTTATGGTTGATATTGCCTTTATTGGTATTGCCATAGTCAGGCCTGCACATATGATGGTATTCATTGACATCGTAGTCACCCATTCCAACAGTGTGTAAAATGCCAAGGAGGACAAAATGTATGAATATGCTTTCAGAGACGGAAGCACGTCAAGGATGGAATTTAATTATTTTAAACAGGCTCTCTGGGCATATATTGGCAAACAGTGTTTTAATTAACGGGACCCATTTTAGAAATGAGAATCAGTTTATTTGGGGTGGGGGATAATTTCCTTTGTGGATGTTATGCAGACCGTTGGGATTTATTTACCATACAGTTTCGCAATAAAACAGATATTTATGGGCTAGTTTCTAATTAGAAATAATGGCTTGTGGGGCAGAAATGAAAAATCGCTTTATCTATATATTGGCTGGAGTAGCCTTGGCGAAAGATTGCACTATCGACAATGATGGGAGTAGCCTAACTGGATGCTATATCTTTACAAAAGAAAAGCTTTGCAAGGATTTTCTGCAGCACTTCAGCAATATGGGACAAGAAGATTAACAGGGTTTAATGAAATCAAGGCTCTAAAGTAAAATTACAGTTTTGCTTCTGCACGCTCCCTCCCTTTCCGACGATACCGCATCTGCGATAAGCTCTGTTCTTCTTGTACACAGAATGGACTATATTCACAAATGTAAATTTAGCTGTGAACTTGATTTTACCACCAAATTTGCCTGTTTTATGTCTGACAAGAATTCCAAAGGGATTCCTGGCTGGCATAAACCCATTTATAGGTGCAGGGATCCTCGCAATGAGTGAAAAGTTTCTACACCTGTTAATCTCATTCCAGGGTTAGGAAAATGAGGGAAACATCCATTAGAACACAGTCATTACATAGCACTGCTTTTACAACGCCACTGCCTTTACATCGCATGCCATTACAACACATGTCACTACAACCCATGCCATTACAACGCATTATATGGTAAGTAATGGAAATGTTTTTGTTTTAGGGTGGGTATGGGTTTTGGGGTGGATGGGAATAGTAATTTTTACCCCTACACTATCCAACACTTACCCTACAGTTGCACTCACTGGAGTGGGAATAGTAATTTTTACCTCTATACTATCCAACACTTACCCTACTGTTGCCCTAAAAGTATTATGCGTTGTAATGGTATGCATTGTAATGGAATGCGTTGCAATTTTAGTTTTAAAAAATGCATTGTGATGGCATGCGTTGTAAAATCATGCGAAGTAATGGTAGTTGCAATGTAAAAACCACATTGTAAAAGTATGCGTTGCAATTGTTTGCGTTGTAACGTCATATATTCGGAAAATGAACATTTCAACACATTACAAAGTATGTTTAGGCTTGGAAGTTTGTGTGTGGATACAAACATGTACACCTGTAGGTATTCACAAACTCCTCTCATTTGCCTTTCCACCCTGCAAAGTGTCAGATTTTTACTCTGGCTAAGGGCTGGCAAAAATTCCTTTATCAAGTGGGGAGGGGATTGATCCCCCCAATTTTTTTCCGGGTGTAGGTGAAGGGGAAATATGTAATGTCAGTTTGCATGTGGGACCATAAGTCCTCTTCAAGATGTTCTATACTATGGAGAACTCTGCATAGCGGGAATATGATTCATATTGGACTGTTGCATGACCTTCCCGGAATCCGCATAGAACCATTGCCTAGCTGCGGCTTTCCTTGTGGATTAATGGGAACATTTGTGAATCCCTGAAATCTGTAAATCTATACTCCCACATCGGTGTAACTCTATGAGTACACATTTAGTAATTTCTTTATGACCCACGCCTATTATGTCATGAGATCTGTGCTGATGGTTGTGGTGACATGGAAGTGGTAATTGACTATAACACTCAAGTATCATAAAACACATATACATCTAAATTAGCATTGACTTCAACTTGGTTGAGGCCTTTACTAGACTTGGTGAATAAGTGCACTGGCGGTGAGGAATTTTGTCAGGTCTGCTAACTACATCCTATTATGAGTGTTCACTCAGGAATGGGGCTTCACGTGTAGAATTCAGGGGCAACTGTACCAAACGCCTGCATGGCAAAGTATGTGGTATTTTTCGACAGGTATAACCTCCTGAAATTAAAGTTGAACATCTCACAGGTGTAATATTTATCACATCCAGTAGTTACCCCATTTGAAGACCTCCTCTGGTCTCAGAATCCCGATCCCTGCAACAGAGGAGTTTGTGCAGGGACTGGAATTGTGCCCGGTATTCATAATAAGGGCTTTAATAAAAAAAGAAGCATTGAATAGCATTGCAATCAATACTCAGCACATGAATATGAAGGAGCTTTCCGCATATTTTACGTCTGTGTCGCATTAGATATTTGGAGTTGTTATGCCTGGTCCACTTCCAACACAGCGGAATGCTATGACGTAAATGTGTATGTTTCCTGGCCAATCTGCAGTTGCTGGGCTATCACCAGCTGGCATTACCATAGTTTATTCAGCTTATGGATAAGATTACTGCTTTGCATGTTCTTTTGAGTCTCCCAGTGAATTGTCCTTTTCCATTGACATGCCCCCCTGCTACTTTACTGCTGATGTCATTATTAATTTACATCAACAAGATATTCTATTTCAATAAAGGTTTTTACATTTATAGTCCAACACTAACATAAATATCTTTGTATTGAATAGCAAGATATGTGTTTAACTTGGCAATCATATGCAGGTATATACAGCGTGGATGTTCCATGATACTCTCATGCATTCACGTTTCTATTGTACATAAGATGTTAACGAAAAGTAAAAAAAAGAACGGATGGTGCAACTATAGGCATTGCGCGGTAGTCGGCAAGGAAAATATGGCATTTCTGGATTTTATCATCAGAACAAATGGAAAGGACGTGTTGTATGGAATGGCTGGACCTAATAGGGTAGGAGGAGACCATGCCCACTCAGTCTGGTAAAATCACACTGTGGGTTCAGCTCCTGTTGCTGTGCACTTCTCCATACCCACACCTTGTTTTTCCTGCCATCCACTTCTGAGAACATATCCCCCTCATACATGCAAATTCCACATGCAAACTATCCCCACCACAGAAGCAGAGAGTTTAATTAAACTTTTCAACGGATGAGTTTTGTGTTCTTAGAAATCTTCAAGAAGAATGTGTCTGACTGTCAATTACCTTTGCTTTCCTTTATGCCCTACTATGTCAGTGGCAGGAAGTGTGATAAAAGTTATTTCCCATTTCTTACCTGTTTCCCATGTGCCCATCTGATTATAATGCAATGCCACAGATCATTTGCAGTTTTGGGGTCCATGAAGAGAACCTGGGTGGGTCAGCCACACTGGCTCTTCCCTAGCACCACATGGCCTATATTTTCTGTTTAAAAGATCCATGGTGGAATGAGTTTTAATTAAAGCATGTAGAGACTGATTTTCTTTAAAGCTATGGAACGTTGTTCTTTGTATTCTGGCCCACTTAGACCTCTGTGGAGGCACGCCTGTTTGTGCTGGAATGCAGCGGAATTCGCGCCACAGTGAAGAGGTTAATTCATGGTTGCTTACACCATTTTGCTGATGGCGATAGAAGCTATTATAATTGTAGTGAAGTCGGAAGACAGGAGTAGAGTACTTACATACGTAAGACAAGAGATCTAGACAGAGAGGTAAGTCCAGTTAGTGAAGGGGTCTTCAGGGGGGGGGAAGTCAACACTGGGGGCAGGGAAGGAAAGGGCACAAAGGGTGTTGGAGAATGATAAGGGTCAAACTTAGATTCAAACAAAAGTAGTGGTTCATAAAACACTTTCTAGCAAAGACTTTCAAAAGCAGGATAGGCAAAATAAATAACCAATATTTAAAGTTAACGCACAAAGTAAATATAATACTAATTCACCTTTTCAAACAGCTATGTCACTAAAAAGAAAGGAACTACTTTGAAGCAGATGTGAACAATGTACAGAGGATTTGTGCAGTCCCTCAACTAGAAGGGAGCCAGTGGTAAAAATGGGGTGGCCCATTGCCCCATGATGCATGCTGCGGTGGGTGGTAGCAAATGAGAAGGACAATTTATAAGACCAATGGATGAAGCATGTTAGATGCTAGTCTCTCTCTGCAAATATATTATGTATGAATTTTGGGGGAAATTAATAATCTGGTGCCAATGTTAAAGGCGTCTCAAAAGCCAGGCCAAAACTGTGTATGGTGTCATGGAGTTGTAAGCCATGCAGTTCATTTAATCTGGATAAACAAATTGAATAGAGATGCAAATATGCGACTTAGCCATGCATGCATTGTTGAAAGACAGGAACCATAAGACCAGTACCATTGATGACATGATTTACTAAACCCCTTGAACTGCCCTGTCTACCTTTCTGATATTTCTCCTTTGTGTGCACTGAGACCTCTACCTCTTCACTCCTCACTCTCATGTTTAACTGGGCTCCCAGAATGATTCAGTGCCGCCGCTTTAGCCAAAAAGCATAGAGCTTAGTCTTCTGTTTTCTTCTTTAATCTACTTTCAATTGGAGAGGGATTTTACAAGCACAAAATAAAATGTTTATGGAAATTACATTTTCGAATCTCCTTCCTGTATTGTAAAAGGAAGGAACCTTTCAAAACGCAATCCTACAGCAGCTGGAGTTAATGGCAAGATGCCACTGTGAGGAAGCATCACAGCATGTATAGCATTACTCACTGATTTGGTTAAGAAAATTGACTCTGCAAATGGAAGCACACATTTGCATCAGCCAGTTGCAGTGCAGTGTGAAATATCACTGCTTTGGGATGTCGACTTTAACCACAAATCCAGTCAACCTATTTGCTGCTTTCTAGAGCAGCGACATTTGGGACCCTAACACAGATAGGGCGCACTTTCCCCACCCCGCCTCATCCCAAGGCAACACATTCAAGAGAAATACGGAGAAGCTGTTTAAAAGATGGTCCCTGTTTCTCTGTGCGGGCTGCAAATGTACAGCACTTTCCACAGGTTTTAGAGATCCCCTTGCAGACAGATGCAGTGAGTGGCTACACCTGCCTGCAGGGTTATGTCTATGTGGGGGCCAAGGGACCCCCTTTTTCCCTTGAAAGGATTGGGCTGGGCATTTCTTCTGTTGTTCCGGCTGTAGCCTGCTACTTTATGTATTCTATGTGGGTTCCCATTTTAGCCTGATAATTTTACTTTATTTGGGTTAAGTCTGCCTTAGGCCCTTTTTGTTGGGTTCTGATTCGGCGTAGCCTACTTTGTTTTACCCCAATGCTGTTCCCACAACCTGACAGCTCATCCCGCCTCCCAGGACTACTTATGGAGGATGCTGCATGGCCCCCAGTGAGTAGGCCTTGACCCCGGACACTGGACAACAGCTGCTTCACTACCTCCTCAAGACCAACCAATGGACCATTCACCGGCAGCTACTGCCACTTCACTTGCCACACAAGACCCTCCCACCCGCAACAGACTCCACACCTCTCAGAAGAACACAAACAAAACGGCACTGCTCCACTTTATCCTGCTTAATGCCCGCTTCCTCTACAAACATGCCAGAGACATCAGGAACACAATCACCACCCTCTCTCAGGACATTGCCTACATCACCGAAACGTGACGCAAACCCTCCGCGACATCGCTACTGCCACTCCAGATGACTACAAGATGATACACCGAGAATGCTTTGACAAACATGGCGGGGGCATCGCCAGCATCTTCAAAGAAACCATCCGATGCACCGTCACTAGTGACGACCCAACACCTCAAGGAACCTTAAGGAACACGTCAACTTGCTGCTACAAACCAATGCTAAGACTACAAAAAGAGGCAACCTCGATTGCAGAGCCCCGGCACACCGACCATCCGTCTGCAAGGGCATCTCCAACCTCATCCCCCCACTACGTCCTGCTCGGCGATCTCAATTTCTCTGTCAACAACCCCAACAATGCTAACTTTACCGCCTTCCTGCCGAACCTCAGCAATATCGGCCTCACCCAACTGGACACTGCACCTAAACACAACTCCAGACACACACCCAATGCCATCTTTACCAACAGCGACAGAATCAAACTCAACCATGTCACTCAACTTACCCTGACTGACCACACCATTGTTCACTTTACTATATCTGATGTCATGCACCCCACCACCAATCACCACAACACCTCCCATCGCAGCTGGGGCTAGGTAACAGAGGATCCATGGACACAAACCCTCAGGTTCACACAACCAGAAGTTTCAGCGGACCTCGTCCTGGTCGTCCAGAACTTCTCCTGCCTAAATCAACAAATGCACCAACAGAATTGCCCTGCTAAAAGTAACAAAGACCAGCAAAACCTCGAAAGAAACCTACTGGTATTACACCCCAGAGCTCAAAACAACGAAGCGCAACTGCTACAGACTCAAGAAGCATTGGTGCACCATCAAGGACCCCTTAGACAGAGCTGCCCACAAAGCTGCCCTCAGCAACTACTACCTGTGCATTAAAGAAGCCTAAGGAGCCGCCATCACCAACTGCATCGATACTGCAGCCAACCACTTGAAGGAACTCTTCAAATTTGTCAAGGAATACTCCAACCTGACAGCGACAGAGAACACCATCTGCCCCTCCAAAGAACTCTGCAACACCCTCTCGGACTACTTCCACAGCAAGATTGCGACCATCTACAAGAACTTCAACACCCAACCATCCCTCTCAGCCTCCACAACACGATAACCACCTAATCCCCGCTCACCAACCAAACCACCACACGCATCATGTCGTCCATCCACTCCGGACTGCGCATTGACCAGGGGCAGCTCCTCCACTAAGGCGGAGGAGCGTTGCCCCACTTCTCGCAGAGCAGAAAATTAAAAAAATAAAATGATAATAACCTTGTTTTTATAATTTTCTTTTTCTTTGCTACATGACTGGGTTAGTGTTGGGTCACGGGGGAGGAGTGGTTTGCATAAGCCAAGTGTGCATGACTGCTTGGCTGGCTGTCTTGGGGCAGCCAAACAGTCATGCGCACTTTGCATCTTCCCCACCAGGCTGTAATGTACAGCCTGATGAGGAAGAAGCACAGGCATCCTGTCCCCATCTGAGTACCGACCACAGCGCTCAGACCAAACACAACGCTGCTTTGCAGGATTGTGATTGGCTATGGGGAGCCTGGGTGCTTCCTGGTTTGGACCTTGCCAAGAAGAGTAGCAACGTAATGGAGAGATGGCAGGGGTTTAAAAGGTAAGTGTACTTTTTTTGGGAGCTGGTTCAACCCCCTCCGCCCTGCCACCCTTGTTCCCTGCCAGCCGCTACTGCCAGCGACCCCTGCCACCACCATCTCTTCAACTTCTGAGCCAGCACTATCTGCTCACAACTCACCAGCATCCTCAACAACTCCATCTCCACAGCAACCTTCACAGACATATGGAAACACGCAGAGGTCAGACCTCTCCTGAAGAAACCCTCTGCCGACCCTAGGGACCTCACAAACTACAGACCTATCTCCCTGCTCCCCTATCTATCCAAAGTACTCGAGAAAGCCATCAACCAACAGCTCACCAAATACCTGGAGCAAAACCTACTTGACGTCGCACAATCTGAATTCCACGCCAACCCCAGCACCGACACCGCACTGATCGATGCCACAGATGACATCAGAACACTCCTCGACTGTGGTGAAACTGTGGCTCTGATCCTCCTCGACTTCTCCGCTCTGTTCGACACTGTCTCCCACCACACCCTCATTGATAGACTCCACAACATCAGCATACAGCACAAAGCCCTCAAGTGGGTCACCTCTTTCCTCTCAGGTCGCACACAGAGAATTGGCCAACCCCCCTTTACCTCTACACCCAAGAACATCACCTGCAGCGCACCCTAATGATCATCCCTCAGCCCCACCTTTTTCAACATCTTCACGAGCCCCCTTTCTGATGTCATCAGATCCCACAGACTCAACATAATCTACTACACTGACGACACTCAACTAATCCTCTCGCTCACTGAGGACCCCACCAACGCCAAAGTCAAGTTCTGCAAAGCCATGACCAACGTGGCAAAATGGCTGAGAGACAACTGCCTCAAACTCAACTCCGACGAAACAGAAGTACTGCTCTTCAGGCAAAACATCTCCATATGGGACCACAGCTGGTGGCCAGCAGAACTTAAACCAACACCCACACCAACAGACCATGCATGCCACATCAGCATCTTCCTCAACAGTCAACCAACTTTAAGACTACAAGTCAACGGAGTTGCCTCCTCCTGTTTCCACACCCTCTGCATGCTCCACTGACTCTTCAGATGGATCACCATCAACACCAGAAAGATCGTCATGCATGCCCTCGTCACCAGTCGCCTCGACCATGGCAACGCTCTCTACACCGGAATCTCCATCCTGCTCCTCAAAAGACTCCAGACCATACAAAACTCTGCAGCCAGATTCATCCTGGACCTTCCCAAATGAACCCGCATCACCCCTCACCTCAGAAACCTCTACTGGCTCAGCATCCAGAAGGGATGCCAGTTCAAGATCCTCACGCATGCATGCAGAGCTCTCCGCGACCAAGTACCATCATATATCATACATCAACCATCAACTGAACTTCCACCTGCCCGCAAGACACCTACACTTGTCATCTCTCGCCTATGCACACACACCCCACACCCATTGCAGCCGCAGCCGCTCCTTCTCCTTCATTGCAGCCAAGACCTGTAATGACGTGCACCTCCACCTCCAAACAGCTCCCTCCCTGGCTGACTTCAGAAAGAAACTCAAGACCTAGCTTTTTGACGGAGACACAGCACCCTCAGCGCCGGGATACCCTTAATGGTGACAGTGCTGTGAAGTAGAAATACAGATTGATTGATTGATTGATTGCCCTCAGGGGACACACCGACAGTGTGGCACACTTTTACTGTGCATCATAAGAGTATGTTTGCCTCTGGGCCCATGTCAGTAATACGCCATGGGAACAGAGTCAAAGTGATTCCCTCATTTGCATGGGCAATGCCCCCATGCAAACGAGGGAATGACAACTCTCAATTGTGCTTGCTTTACATGTGCACCAGTGCTGTCTGCATTACAAGAGAAATAAGAGAAGTTTGGGAGACAATTTTTCGATTGCGCATTTCGCTCCCATCCGCTTGTGGCCTCAAGATGTCCTTATGTAGGAGGCAGTCTGAACAATGAGACAAAATGCATGCCCTGCAATTTTTTCTACTCCATTAAACAGCTCTGGGCCTCATTTATGAGGCTGTGCGTCACTTTTACGCCGCCGGTGATTCGCTTTTTGTGACGCACCAGTGGCGTAAAAAATGCGCCTTGTTGCACCATATTTACAAAGTGACGCATCTAGGTAGATGTGTCACATTGTAAACCCCTACGCCACATTATACCTGCGCCAGGTATAATGTATGCAAGGGGGGCGTTTTGACGCAAGAAAGGGTCATGGAAGTGACGCAGTGAAATCTATAAGATTTCACTGCGCCATATCTTGGCCGTTAATGCGTCAAAATCTTACGCCTGCTTCGTGGCAGGCGTAAGACTGACGCAGGCACGAACAACATGGGACTTGCCCATGTGAGAGTACACATTGCTGGAGTTGCATCACTTTTGTGACACACTCCAGCAATGCGTCACTTTTGCGCCTACAGATACGTCAGAAATACTGACGTATCTGTAACTCCTTGCGACATGATGCGTCATATTATAAATATGACGCATCAATCATGACGCAAGGAGTGCGCACTGAGAAGTGACGCTTCGCTGCTTTCACGCAGCGATGCGTCATTTCTCATAAATGAGGCCCTCTATGTTCAGTTGCTGCTCATACACCTGAGATGTGTTAGTAACGCCTTGTTAGTAGGTTTTTGTGGCTACAGGACATATGAAAGAGCGTCTTACTTGCTCTCGTCAGCAGCTGCAGGATAACATGCAATGAGCCTGTCCCTTTCAACTACAAGCCTCTGTTGAGGGATGAGCAATTTGTATGGATTGTGGATGTGATTGTGGGATGCCGAAGAGGTGTGGCCCAACCGAGGGAAGGGAGCTGATATTAAGGAATCGCAATTTTCGATATGGGAGTACATTTCAAATACACCTTGACAAAAATTAGAGTTCAAGAAGGAACAAAAGGGGATTGCAGTCTGTCAACCTCTATTACAGAAACTGTGGCGCATTACATTTTTTCAGTAGAAGCCCCAACGCAGTGACGACTGCTCCAAAGATTCTTTGCTTTCTCCTCCCGCTGTAGGAAGGGGCTGCAACACAGAATGTTCCCGCCTCAGCAGTGCGCTCTTCACGCCACACCTGCCCCTCGACAGCGCGCTTTGCCAGGTCAGTGAATTGTGCTTCATTCAGTAGCATGTGCGCGTGAGGAGCACGCGCCTTCATCAATGGCGACCCGTGTTCTACACGCCTAATTATCGGAGGTTAGTGATGAGCGACTGGGCAAGAATGACGCGAGAATGAATTACCAGTTATCGCTCTTGCACCTGATAAATAGGGCATCCCATTCATTTCTCAGAGCCTTTGTCTCCCATGCTACCCACATGCTCTGGGTTTTAATGTTCTAAGCCTTCAGCGTTCGCAACCATGTGGGATTGAAAAGAAAGCATGGTAGGCCTCAGATCTGCCTCCTGTATTGCACTGGTACAGGAAGCCAGAGGCGCAACTAGAGACACATTTGGGGGGGCTTAGAAAAAATTTCGGGGGGGGGGGCTGAAACTTTAAGCTATAGGCAGAGTGGAGCTGCATGGGCTCTTATAAGGGGTGAAACAACAGCAAAGCCTCATTAACATGCAAATTGTCATTTAAAGACCTGTGAAGTGCTCGGGTGCGGCTGTGCGTGTGCCCGGGAAGCTGTCTCATCCCGGGCTGCCACACACGACGGGGGCTGGTGGGGGGGGGGTGAAGCCCTTTGAGTCCAATGGGTGTTGCGCGCCTCCTGGAAGCACATGTTCCAGACAACTCCCAACCATTGCATTGTAGGTCACAGTGCGGCACGTATGTTCATTCATGCAACATCTTTGGAGGTGCACAATGATTTTATGGAAAATGACCGGAAGTTGGAATGTGCCGTACTGCAGAAATTCACAAAAACTATAGAAGAGACTCTGTGTTGCTGACCAGAGTTGCTGCTGGCTGTAGATGATATAGCCGCAGAGACTTCACCTGCTGTAGATTCTGTGCAAACCTAACAACCATGTGTGATCCCGGGGTACATTTGCTCATGGAGGGGGTGGGACATTCCAAATGAGCAAACTTGAGGAGAAAATGGATTGCCATGTGATCTGCTGACTAAAGAAAGTAGCAAACTGAGGTTATGAAATCCCACCCACAGGCCTAATTATTATTATTTTATTAATTTTCATGTTCAGGTATCTGTAGGTGTAGGCAACATGGTTATTCGGAGATTGTGACACAACAGACAAAGCACGTTTACTTTGTGGTGTTATGTGAAACACATTATATGGGACTATTCCGCAGGCGGCGTGTTGCAGATCTCAAAGTATAATAAAAAAAATAATAAACCGTAGTTTCAGAAGCAAAAGGACAGAATCTGGGTTTGATTTTAGGGTCTGCCTTAGGGCCACGCAGGAAAGGCACCGGATTTGAGGAATTTTACTGAGCGCAACAAAGGCCTCAAGTTACAAAACAAATTACATTTAAATTTTAAAATGTAAGCAGTTGTAATGTTGCTATACAGGTTCTTCAGTCAATGCACCACTTAGCATTGGTACTTTTGTGGGTCCATTTTCTGATGAGATCTCACAAAAATAATGTTTTGTGTGTCTTCAGAGGGCACACCAGGCATTTACCCAAAATGCTTCTGGTAGAGTGCCACAAAAGGCTTGGCTGCACACTGTGATCTGAAACGAGAGTTCAGTTCCAAGCATAAATCAAGCCATTTGAGAATTTCTTTATGGGATTTCTATCAGACAAAGCAAATCAAATGGACAGGCAACCGGGCTATCCTAAGTGGAGGAGAGAGGGTGTGAGGCCTATGTCTCCTCCCATAAGTATTTCCCCACTCATTCTTCTTGTTTTCATTCATTGACAATCGTGTGATGGAAGTCGACAAATATGGTTTACATTGGCTGCTCATGGCCTACATCATCAGGAGAGCACCATGATGTCTGTGAAAAACTGTTTTATGAAACATGCCCACTCGCCTCCTAACCACATCCAAACATCCATGATGCACAAGACTAATCCCCATCCATTGGATCTGTTAAGATCTTTTGAGAGCTGTAAGGGTGTTTCGCTATTGAGGTCAATTCAATAGATCCTTCCTGGTGCATTTCCATTCGCGACTTCTGACTCAAGGGAATACTTAAAGCATCAAAGCAACCACTATCATATGATGTCATGTCCAGCATTCAATTAGTAGCAAGGCAGGATGGGTTACATTTCAGTGCTTGCAGTGTTCATCTGGCGGTGGGTCCTCCGAATGTGTGACTTTCTAGAAATGATTAAAATATTTAAATCCAGACACAACAAAGGTATTCACACATTGTTGGTCAATTTAACTAATCAGCATCTGTACAGGAGAAGTGGTGCCATGTGTACTCTAGGTTTAGTTGGTTTCTGATGAAGGACACTAAAATTAGAACACGTTGACTACAACATGGAGGTACATTATCCGCCTGGGCAGTTATGCCTGTCATGAGCATCATTAGGGTTGGGCGTAAATGAGTAATACCTTTAAGCGTAATCACATGGAGTTACCTATGAACTCTATGAGATTACGTTTGAATTATACGAGAAGACTAATTCTGTGTTTTCCCAAAATTACTCCGGTGCCCAGGCCTCATTATTACTAACACTACACATATTTACAATTTGAGGGACAGAGAAATTTAGGGATTTGACCAGAAATACACACATATTGGTCATGAGCCGAGGGCAAAATCTGAATTCCTTTCTTGAAGATAGAAAGTAAGCGAATAAGGCACTAGATTAATTCTAGCCCCGGTAGAACAGATATCTGGCTTTATACCATCATTAGTTTTGTTGTGCAAGTTTTTACATGCTGTTTTCACTTTACGTATAGCGCATACTTCCTATATACGCCTCATGTGTCCAACAGAGTTGCCCAAGAGATGCACCTGATGCTAGATTTTCAAGATAATCATTGAAATGAGCTCCATTTAGATTGACTGGATGTCAGTTTACTTTATGTGGATATCCTGAAAGGCTGGCAAGGATCTGGCCCTCCTGGATCTATGTTGTGCGCATCACCTGTGGGATTTTGGCTTCCTGCATCTAATTTCATTTAGGGCTACCAATCTGAGGTTCTTTGTTCGACTAAAGTGACACATGGGAAAGAATTTAAAGAGTGTGCTTCCAGCTTGCTGATTGGACCATCATCACAATTTTCTGAGCTAGAGATGATATTCAGTGTTATCATTTCACAATTTTTATAATTTGAGGCGCCCATATAAATGAAATAATTTTTCCAGAAACACACAGGGCGTGAATCATGACAAAATGTACCCTGGTGTTGGAGCTAATTTCTAACTTTTTTGGCAGTTCTTAAAAGTTCCAAAGAGTACAAGTAGGTACCTCGCATAGTCTTAGATTCCGAGGAGTTCTCTTAAAAAAAGATTGTAAAATTCTGTTTTGGAGTTCTGCAATGTTTATTCACAAATTCAAATATGTGCAAATGCACGTTAGAGCATTGGCACTTCTTTTTTTCTTCACATGAAAAATATGTTTACCTATGTCAAACCACTTTTGTGGATGTTACCTTCCAATCCCTAACCTGCAAAATAAATTAGCCCTCACAAGAAGAGGTACATGAGAGTAAAGCCTTTTATGCTTATAATTTCAAATTTACGTTTTTGGATTTTCAATTGCGGATTTACACTCATACGAAAAGACGATTTGTGCATGTGAGTAGAAATTATATGCAAAATAGATCTATAAATCTGGCATACAGCCTTTGATAAAGTGAAGAAAACAGATTGCTTTTCAGAATTGTTAGATTTTTTTGCAAGTTTCCAATTACTTTTGTCACTTTTGTATGACATCTACTGCCCAGGTGTTTTTTATTTTATTTATTTTTATACAGAAAGCATTCGCAACAGCTGTTACAGGGTTAGCAAACTATTGGTTTCTGTCCTTTTAAATACTCCCAGTAGTTTCACATTGGGCTACTCCTCAGCGATATTGGCCTATACTGTCCTATTTTTGGAAAAAGTGACAAATGAGATGCTATAACTAGCTTATTGCCAACTACTTACCTCTATTTTATCAGACACTGATCATGATATGTGGTCAGTATTATGTTTGCTTTTTGCTGTCGTCATTTTCCACTACTTAACTTTTGCAATGTATTAAATGTATATGTGGGGAAACCCACAGGATTTGCATTAGTTCCAGATCGTATCTGTGTTGGCCAAGACAGCCTGGGATGAAGTGAAGCTAAAGCCCATAGAGCGAAGCATCCATCTGTCAAAAACCATAATGGGCATCAGCGCCATTATATATGGAGCCTCTGAGAACGATCGCTCCCGATTACCTCATTTGGGGCCCGATGTAGGCCACCAAATACCGGTCGGTAACGTCCGAATTCGGCCGTTACCGACCGGTATTTGGTGATTGAGATGTAGGAGCCAATATTTTGCACAATCGGTAAATTTACCGAATCGGTAAATTTACCAATTCTGTAAAATACCGAATCGGTAATTTTACCGATTCGGTAAATTCCAGATGTAGGTCACACTGTTTACAGTGCTACAGGCCTTCAGAGTTCGGTATTTTACCACCCAATCCAATTGGGTTGTGAAATACCGAATCCAGGTGTGCATGCACATGTGTGCATGCACACCTATGCCATGTGACAGACAGACATGCCCTTATAAGGGCATGTCTGTGTGCCACATGGCACACATGCCTGTATTTGGGGTGCTAGAGGGTGTCAAAGTGACACCCCCTGCACCCTTGCTGCAATCGGTATTTACCGAATCGGTAAATACCGATTCGGTAATGCCCATTGATTCCTATGGGCTTCAATGCCCCATAGGAATCAATGGGCATTACCGAATCAGTATTTACAGAATCGGTAAATACCGAATCTCAACGATTCGGTATTTACCGATTCTGAAATACCTACATCCCCCACCCCCCCCCTCCATGTTACCACTTCTTAAATACCGAATCGGTATGATTCGGTATTTAAGAAGTGGTAAAATTAAATTACCTACATCGGGCCCTTATTCTTTTGCTACGTTCCTCTAGTTATCTCTTTCTCTTTCATCTTTTGTGTTTTTGCCCTCAATACTTTGTTGGTTTTATATCAATCATAGATTAACATGATAATTATTATAACCCATTGTGAAGGTATGTCTTCTATTGTAGTTACTAGATTTGAATAATTAAAAACGTCATTCATTATTTTCCTCTATAACTTTCCTATATTTCCACAATCCGCAAAATTGCAGATATTTATAGCTGGGTCCACTCCAGTGCCAAAGACTTGTGTATTTTCTTATCTGAGAGTTCTGTTTGACTCTGCCTTGAATTGGTGCCCCTTGGTCTGTAGGAAGAAAGAGGAATTTGTTAGGGCAAATGCTGGTGTTTGCCTCACGGTTTGGCAGTAGACCCACCTGGGCCCTTTTAAAAATGGATAGGGTCAAGTGTATTTCCAAAGCAATCTATGAAAGTGAGATCTGAGGATACACTACCCAGGATGAGCTGCAAATTGCTGAAAATGCCTTTTTGAGACGGTTTTTGCATGTGCTGCAGGGCACCCCCGCATTTGCAGAACACAAAGAAATGGGTGTGGCCTATTTATCCAATATTACAGCCTTTTGCACCTTTCCCTTTGTCTGAAACTTTTGTCTAGGCCGGGGGATGAGCTAAGCAAAGAGATTCTGAAGGATTGTTTGGCCCTCAATTACTTCCAACACATTCCCTGGTTTAAATACATCAGGGACTGCCTTTTTAATCTAGGCATAGGAGAATTATTTAGCAACCCAGATAAGATTTGCAAGAAGGATCACAACTGGGTAAAAGACCATTTTTTTAGAAAGAGGTTGTTGGTTAGATTATAAGGGGCCCTGATGAAGCCTAGCGTCAACGTTATGCTATGATGAAAACTGTGCCCTCCTCAAAGCCTTATCTTTTAGGGGTCAAAAGTAGATATGATCTCTTTTTATTAACTAAGTTTCAGCTGGACATTTTTGTTTTCCTTTTAGCTTACACTCGAGGGTCAAACCGAGGCCATAATCTTTTGCCCTGTGGCTGCGACAGAAAGTCTCCACAGGACTTGCTTCATTTTATAATGTTTTGCAGTTTTCATTTGGTACCCTGGAAGCAATACATTCTTCCCATCTTACAAAAGACTAATTTTAATCAGGTCTGCCAGGCCCATATTTATTTACAAATGCTTTCGGGAAATATTGTACTTAATGTTCTTAGTTTTTTTTTAACTGCTGGCAGTCTTAGAAATAGTTGTGATTAATAGCCTTGGGTGTCTAGGCTAACCCCTGTTTCCATAATGCCTTCTTTAGAAATGGTCTTCATAAGTGTATTGGTGGTTTGTAAAATTGGCTTTTTAATATTTGTTTTTATTACTTAAACAACATTTGTCGTAAGTTTTTGATATCTGCTTTTTAACTGATGTATATATAATGACTCACTGATGCTCCTCCTGTCCGTCTTTTCCGAATGTCATGGCTGGGTTGTATATTGAAGGATAAGGAAATTACGCTCCAACATATTTTAGTAATCCTTTTTGCTCATGTTTTAAAACATCTTGTATTAATGTTTAACTTTTAATACTTTTTTCTTCTGTATTTAAGATGAATTGTGTCTCCTCTTTTTTCTCCTAATTGTTATGATTTTAAGTAATCAAACAATAAATATAAATGAAATATATAATGATTTGTTACCCTTTTATGGTTTTTATTTCTAAAGCCGAATAAAGTTTATATATTGATTGATGAAATTGTGTATATAAATGTCTTTTACAATGTATTTAACTTTCAAAAAAACGCATCTAGCCAAAAGCACAAGCTATTGACGAAGCACTGTTGACTCATAGGCCTGTCACAGACCTCCGTACCGTAAAGGCTTGAGGGTAATGAAACATTGCTTTCCAGATAGTGGGTGCTCTTTTGACATCATCATGTTAGTATCTGTAGCCTTAGGCTAGGTTGTAACAAAACATTCCAGTGGACACGAAAAAGGAAGTGCCCTGCAGAAGACCCTTTCCTGTGAAACGCATGCGGCCCGCCTGTATCCTTCACTCTCTCCCTAGAGCTGAAACACATGGCTTTTCAGTATCCTGGCTTGATGTGTGAGCTATTCCTGGGATTTATCTTAAATGTTTCTCTTCAGTGATCCTGACAGCCAGCCATGGGCAGATTAGCATTCAACTGGAAACACTATATAGCAAACATTTCTATATTGAACAGTGATCTTGTAATCATTTAACATGATGGTAGGCTTGCTAAGTCAGTTAGGCACTCACTCCTAGATATGTGGGAATAAGGAAGGCACATGTTTGAAACCCAACAAGGCTGACTTAGTCTCCCTCAGCCAAGGTTATTGAATTAAGTATCCTCACATAGAATAATAACATCTTGGAGTGCTTTAACCCGTTAAGTGCTTGCGTCGGCCAACAGCCGTCGCAAGCACTACCTCGGTAGTGCTGCGCATGTCCGTTCGCCGACGCGGCCCCGCCCACGCAATAGAACGCCCGCACCGCACAGATTTTACGCCACGGTTAACGGGTTAAAATGGCAGCATAAAACACTATATAAATAGCAGATTATTTGTATCTGAGAGAATCACAAAATCATACAACAGCTATGCTAACCTGGCGTGGGCAGGGCTCATCTTATTTGAGGGAGGGTGGGCAGGGGAGATAGAGAAAGATAGATGCATGCAGGGATGGATGGAGTCATGGATGGCGAGAGGGATGAATGAGAAAAGCGCAGAGAGGATAGATGAATGGATGCAGTGATAAATGGGTGGACAGGAGGGTGAAGGGATGGATGGAGAGAAGAATGGATGGAGACAATTGATAGAGTTGATTGATGGATGTGAGAAGGAAGAATGGACGACTGATAAAAAAGGACAAAGACAAAAAAAATGGAGACATGAAGTAAAGATAAAAACATATACAAATAAAAAGAAGGATGTACCAAAAAAAAAATACAGAAAGTATAAAAAGAGAAAGGAAAGCAAGGTGGGATAGACAGGAAGAAAGATGGAGTGACAAAAAGACAAAATATTGAAAATAGGATAAAGAGAAGGAAGGAAATGTATGGATTTTAGAATACCCTCAGGGGGAACAGTCCCCGAACGACTGCTTGCGGCTAGCCTTGGCATTTTTTGGAACAGACAGAGGTCCATAAAACGTGTCAGAAGATATCAGTCACTGTACAGTTCTAATATAATAGTATGGCACTTTGTAGGAGATTAAATGGCAGCCATGCATTATTTTTAATCTTTGATAATGTGGATCCCCCTGGCTTTTGCTGCCATCAAACTGCCACATCTGGTCAGCTCTGAACATGCTTTAAAAAACCTTCATTTCACATTTACATTATTTATACATTGACATGCAGTCATGCACGGCAATCATATTTTTCCAGGTCTTTGCTGATGGATGCCTCCATTACTTGCAGCGCTACGTAGCTCGAGCCCGCGTTTATTAGGAAGGCTGACGTTTTCAATAACGTCTGAAAGCCCCACGTCTGCGGATGTAAACATTTCTTAGATGAAGCTCGCGTTGTTTCTCGCCCAAGCGGGCTTCGCTCTGAAATGGTTTATCCCGCGTCGGTGACCGGAAGAGAAGCTGGCGGCGGCGGCGTCTAGCTACAAACAGGCGGCAGCAGAGCCCCGGCTCTCCAAGGCCTGCGCCTTCATTGCTATTCCGCGCAAGTGCCTGTTGGTGGAAGGACAATTCGGCTGGAAATTGCGTGATTTACATGAAAAGCTCATTAGTTCTCTTAGCCAATGTCTGGAATGGTTTAATTTGGAGAGGGTTATAAGTACTACCCAAATAGATTCCCCCCCCCCCCCCCCGCCACTCGTGTTATTTAAAGGCACAAAAACATATCCTGAAATGTCAGAGGCGGATTTTCTCCTTCTTGGCATCTTCTTATATATATGTTTTACCTCTCATTATGTGCGCCGCCCTATCTTGTGCAACCATGGCGGTTTATCTAACAATGGTTCTGTGTTCCAAGCCTTATTCCGCAGCAGATGTAGTTTGTGTCAGCCTTGTCCTGTTAACGTTCCTTTTAAATCTGTCAAATGAGCCGGAGGTGTGAGAATAGTGAAAGGTTATGTGTGCTAGGGGTTATATATTAGAGTGCCCGTCACAAAAATGGACAATTAATTACGCACAAAGTGCATGGTGCCTCGATGAAGGGCATAAGAATGTCTGTATTGGTTGAGCAAATTCCACACTTTCCCTTCCAAGGGAGTGTCCGCATACCTCAGGCTTGGAAGCGGGAAGAAGGTAGCAAAGCTCTTGTGAGGCAGCTCAGTAACCCTGAAAAAGGAAATTTCCAGTAATATACAGACGTTAATGCGCATTGCGCACCTTTTCACTGACTTTAAATGGGGCTTGAAGTCACAACTTGAGGTGGGTACCATGGAAACAGTTCCCACCTCAGCAAAGGCTTTCACACTCTGGGGCAGATTTACTACTTCTGGCGCATCTCTGCTAATCCGCAGGGATGCGCGAGAAGAGTTGCGACACATCTGTCCACCCGTGCGCCACCACTGAAGCGCCGCATTTACAATGCGGCGCACCATGACGCACGGATGGGCAGATGCGTGTTGCATCCCCTGGGGAAAAGGCGGCGCATTGCTGGAGTTGCGTCGAAAGCGCGACGCAGCTCCAGCAAGGCTCGGGTTGCCCCTATCCCTGACATGCTGCGTCAATCCTTATGCCTGCTTGAAGCAGGTTCAGGGTTTTGACGCAGCATGGCCTTGTAGATTTCACTCAGCCACTTTTAGGAGGCGTTCTTGCGCCGGAACGCCCCCCTCCCTGTGCAGGAACGCCCACATGTGGCGCAGGGCTTTACAACGTGACGCATCTCCCAGATGCGCCATGTTGTAAATAGCCCGCAGCATGGTGCTTGCTTTGCGCCACTGCTGCATCACAAAAGTGACGCAACGATGTCGCAAATCGAGCGTAAGGGGCTTGTAAATTTGCCCCTATGTCTCCAAAAGCACACACTCATGTGCACACACAACAAACGCACGCGCGCACACACACAGGTACACGCAAATACAAATTCACATACACATTCGCACAAAAAGCGCAATCATTATTTTCTTTGACAATTAAAATCTGGTTGAAACGTAAGACAGAACATTAGCACTGTAAAAACATTTCTGAGCGAATACATTTTTTTTATAATGCCACAGATTTTATCAGCAAATCAAAAAGGAGAGAGAGGACTAGGTAAGCCAGTCCGGGTCCCCTGGTTATATGTAGGATTTTATCAGCACATCTGTGCAATCTGGCGTGTACATTAACGCATAACTAGGGGGAGGTTATTGCAGTTGAGGGGCACCGGGTGTGCTAGAAACCCCTCTTTCCCAAATCATCGCCTACATCTGGAATATTTTAAGCACTTTCGTCCAAGTTCATAAGCATAAAAAAGGTTGAAGCAAAGCTCAAATAAAAATTCCATTAGCATTGTGCTGCATACATGCAAGTGTGAAGTTTACAAGTGGCGCGCTGCATTGTGAAGGCGGGAACACATGGTCGTCTCGTGCCTTCTGGTTCGGGTTAAGTTACCAAGCAGGGAGGCCCATGCCCAGACGCCTTCACGTCACGTATGACCACATTCCATGTGCTGACCAACTTAAATAAATGAAGTGGGCATTTTCTTAGTAGCCTGCCTTATTCAGGTATTACGGTAAATAAAACAAGTTGTGTGTTGCTGAGCTGGCAGTGCAAACTTGTGGCCTAAAATCAATGGGTCTTTTGTTTCCTGTTTCTGGGTGCGCTTTTGCTGTTCTGCTGCAGTTCTGGTATCTTACGGTAATGCCCTTCATAATGCGTGTCCTCCCCCTGTTCACTGTCAATCACTCGCGCGCTCTGTGGATCCGGTCCACTCGGTTGTGAAGTAGTGTCTGACATCAGAAATGTTTATTCAGGGCCACTGAAATTATGAGGCTTGAGATGACCACATTAGAAGTAAAGAAAAGGCAAATTATGCTGTGTAGTTGGGCACATTTTATAGTAGTATCACTTCACTATTTTATCATTTTTACACGTTAACATTGTACGAGCATAGGAGTTAGGTCCGTAATATCAGTTTATCATGTAAATACAGTAAGCAGAAACTGAAAAGCGATCTGCCTCATGACAACAAAAGCTCTGCAATTTTACAGCAACATGTGCTTTTCTGTAACTTTTGAACCTCTGAGCTACAAACAGCATATCTGGCATAAAATCTGCAAATTATACAGAAGATAATTAATTATGTGGCAACAGTGGCAAATTCAAAATTATGCAAGAAACGCGTTAGAATATCTTATTTCCAGTGGTCCTATGTATGCTACACCACGAAACTCATGGGGGTCCAGGGCTCGAGTCGGGGTACCACACGGGTGAACGGCATCCCCCCACTTATTTTACCGGTGGGGGGGGGGACGCCCTCCCCCTGCCAAACAGCTGGACTTCACTCTTTAGCCTCTCTGGGACGAGGAGCTCAGCACCTTTCGTGACGTCACTTCCGGTCGTGGCGTCACTTCCGGTGACAGCGTCCCCCCACTTCTTTTTTTTACGACTTGTGCCCTGTGTGGGTCCCCTGTCCCTCATGCATGACCTTGACTACCATTAGACCCTGTTGGTTTTTTTCAATGGCACGTTTGTGTTGGGGCAGAGGGGACCCGGTTGACTGACAGAAGCAAGTGAAATGTTTCGTAGGGTTGTGCGTGTAACCTGACAATTTTGAGTAAACCGCTTCATGCATGCGGTTCTTGCCGTGAACATAACTGTGACTAATGGGCTTTTGAAATGCCAGGCCCAGTCTGAGCAGCTTGGACACAAGTCTTTTCATATGTAATAATTAGACCTCAAGGGCAAGATGGTTCTGTGCTGTGGCAGAGGAAACGCAGGCTTGGATTTCGTGCCTCCCTGTGTTGTGGTGGATTTAGTGTGGATTATGCCTAGCCCTTTTGTGTGGTAACAGCCGGACTGCATTGAGTAAGCTTTTCCTCGTTTTCAGGAGTGCAAGTAAATGGAGAGAAAGACATTTTAACTCCTTACTTGTCTGGCTGTGGGGCCACATTGTATGCTTTGATGGACAATCTGGCGCCATCTTGCTGTTGACTGGTAGCAGTTGCCTAGTAGCACATTATTGGTGCTCCGGCCTGGTTCCTGGTGAAGGCGCATTTTCCATACATCTTAAAGGCAGACAGCTACATACCTGCCAACTCACATGGTGCTACCGTATGTCACACAATATCAGCTCCCATCACGTGATCTCCCGGTGAGGAGCCGATATTACAAGGTGGCAGAGAAAACAAGCTGAAAACCACTTTACGTAGTGGTTTTCCAGTTCGGTTTCCGAGGCCTTGAACTGGCGACACCCCTTAAGAGGTGTGTCAACACCCCAGGACATCTGCACCAGCTTCAGAAAGATTTTACTTTAATTTTTGGAGGAGGAGGGGACTTGTGGGCGGGGTGGGTTTCAAATGTGCCTCATAGGTACTTCTCTATAAAGAACAACACAAATGCCAGTACTGGGCGTTACTTCAACTTATTAAAACTAACCTGTACGAAAAGAAAAACATACCGGTCCGTCTGTTGACTCCCGTCACTAGTTTATTAATTACTTTTTCACTAGTGAGAAATTACTTTTGTCATCAAATCAACAATTTGTTTGCATATGTACAAATATAATACATTTAATACAACATAAAACAGTCTCAATACACATTACAATTTACAAATTTACAACACATCCAACTCACATACTGGCCAAAACATTCATCCTTCCTTACATACAAAATATACACTAAAGACCTAATGTCAATGATAGAGTCTCTATACATGTAAATGATATAACTTCAGCAATTTCACTATATTTTCAAAGAAATGGTTAAGGTAATAAATCCTGCCTTTTCCATGTGATTTACATTATATATTTACAATTGACAAAAGGCAAAAGAACAGGTCGACGCGTTTCGAACCCCCCCAATGCGGGGTTCTCCTCAGGACCAACACTTTCTAGAAGACAAACAAATATTCAATTAAGTGTAACGTCCACAGACCAATCTCTTTACAACAATTAGCACCCTCTGTCGTTTTTTAGTCATAGGTACTTCTCAGCACGAGGCCCTGCCCCCTTGAAGGCGCTGCCCCCTCCTCATATGGTGAGATTGTTCTTTAAGTTGGCAGGTATGCAACTAATACATATGGTAAAGGAATGCAAACACTCATCTATGTTACTGGAAGAGTGGTATATGCTCACCTCAAATTCTCCAAATCTACTTTGTGCCTCTCTTGCAAACCTTGCCTACTCTCCATGCTCTTTTGCACCATTTCCCCTATATATACTTGATTTTATGAAGTTTTATGTTTTTTTCCTCTGCGTCATGCCTTAATGAACCGAAAAGCACTCATACAGCATGGCTCACCATTGACCCAATCACAAAGAATTGACGAATACACGTTATTTTCTCTTTTCCTAGTGTGATGCAAATCGAGAAGCACTACGCACTTACCCAAACACCCATCAACCCACATACACACATATATTTTTTCCATCATGCTTGTGTTGAAGAATTGTTTATTGAGGGCGTTAATCACAGCAAAGGCGATTATCTTTATCACGCCTTAGATTTGGTTGATGTGCTCGATAAACAACCTCTGCTACAAACAAAAATCCACAGCCAATTTGAAATTAATGTCTTTTACACTTTTTACTTCGTCGTTTTGCCATGTGCAGAGCAGTAGTGGCACACAAGAGTACTGCAAGAGAAAATTTGTTAAATCTTCTTTTCCATGGCAGCTCTCTTCACTGACTTTCCAGTCACTGTGCACTGGTGAATTACCCCACTATACGGTGGTAAGCAGTATGACGTTTTGACTTCAATATACAAATATGGTTGCTTTATTGTAAAAATGTGTATACCCAAGCTTCTGTTTTTCTTTATTCTGGGGTGAGCACCTTGATTGAAATAACACAAATAAGACCAGGGTTTTTAGTTGAGGGAAATACTGGGCGCACTAGCTCACAGGAGTAACAAAGATATAAATGTTCAGGCGTGCATACAGATGAGGGGGATAAGACCATAAACCCCTCCAAGCATGTGTGTAAAGACACACATTAAGTACAAGAAAAGAGGTCCGTTGCACAACCAAAGAAAGTACAGAAATGATGTCTCAATGGACATTTAAAAGTTCAGAATCCACATTCGCAGAAAAAGAGGACAATTGGTGAACTGGTTCCTCTTTAATGTTGTGGATAGCCAGCCGACACGTGTTTCGTCGCCAAAAGGTTACAGAGTTTTTTGGCGACTCCTCAGGGCTGTAGTCGGAGAGTATATGGCCACAGGTCGCTGGCTGCACCCAGAACCACGGCAGGAGCACCCTTCCTGCGCATCGTCTCCCGAGTCACGGGAACTACTTGAACTACTTGAAGAGAATAAAACACTTCCCCTTTTGATTAAGTAACTGCCTTTTATCTCGGTCATTTGACCTTCACTCAATTGGGATCTTCAAGTATCACACTTTAAAGTTCAACCTACATACGGAACAGTAACTCAGGACTGGACCATTCGTCCAGACGATTATCTTTAGTACAACTGGTCTCGAGCGGAGCCGGGTTGGAAATATCACCGGCACAGCGACCTGTGGCCATATACTCTCCGACTACAGCCCTGAGGAGTCGCCAAAAAACTCTGTAACCTTTTGGCGACGAAACACGTGTCGGCTGGCTATCCACAACATTAAAGAGGAACCAGTTCACCAATTGTCCTCTTTTTCTGCGAATGTGGATTCTGAACTTTTAAATGTCCATTGAGACATCATTTCTGTACTTTCTTTGGTTGTGCAACGGACCTCTTTTCTTGACCTTGATTGAAATACCTTGATGTGAGGGATCCTAAGTGCCATTGTTGCAGCCGATCTGCCTGATAAATTCATATTTGCTACTAAATAAACGACCTAAATATTATGTTATTGTTTATTTTGAACAGTGTACCACATATATACCCACTGGTCTTGTCATGGAATAGGTTTACACCCCTAATAGAATCATTCGAGGCCATTTTGGATCTGGAGCTTTAGAGCCATATCGTCCCATACGGGTGAGATAAGTAATTGTATACTCTGCATAGACAGGTTAATAACTTTTCCATAGTTTCCCCAATCCTGCTTCCCCTGAAATATCCCAGGGAAGGGGTTCCATGGTTAGCTAGTACATAGGCACTGGGAACAGTTCCTGGAATGGCTTTCCCTGAAGCAGAGCAGATAGCTCATCCTTGGCCACTGCTGAATGCAAAGTTATGAAAGCTTGAGTTATCAGAGAGTACAAAGCCCCTTTGTCCAGGCTGGCCCTATGTCATACTTCTGCTCTGTGTTTTCCAAACATTATAGTGTTTTTTTGTTCATGCCACATTTAGAGGCATGCATTGTCCTGATCAGTCACTGAGGGATTTCCAGTGCTTCTAGGGAAGGAAACACCTAAAGATGGATTCACAAAGATTTCCAGTGTGAAAATTATGAGATTCTTATGAAGTTCTTTGATTTACTTCAGCCGTGTTTCCGCATTTAGAAATATTTAAACAGTACTATCTTTGTGATGTATTGAGAAAGTGTTTAAAAAAATCCATTTGAACCTGAATATCTCAAAGATGGTCCACAGTGCTATTTGTTTGCTCCAGTTCAGGTTTTTGTGAGTACAATCTAAAACAGTTGGTTTAAGTACATAGGGGCATCTTGTATATCACTCCAGAGGTGATCTTTGTGAGCCACGCCCTTGTGACTTCATCTGGTACACCTGGTGATGGAGTACATTATACGCAAAGTGAACTGTTCCATCCTACAACTCTGCGCCCCCATATTGGATCCATTTGGCCAGCCCTGGATGATTTTCAATGATTGACCCATGATGACTGGAGGAGGGCGGGGGGAGGGACATCCCAGTAGGAGGGTGTAATGTGTCGTGCATCTGCCTGCAGGGCAGGGCCTAGTGGCGTTGCTGGCCCCCATTCTTTCGCCCAATTGGAGCACGCAGGGAGGCACACTCACTGTGTACCACTTCCTGGTGAGTGGGGGCAGCAGCAAAGGTATTCTTCCATTTGTAATAATGATTTCGAAGCAAACTTGAGTTTCCGCCTCAGTATTTATTCTGACAATTTCCATATTTTCACATGCGGTATCATGGCACCCAAGTCTTCTGCGGACGCATTTCAGCGGGAAAAACCTAGTGGACTCAGTAGATGGAAACCAGGAATGACCTTTATTAATCAGGGCAGATTTCCACAGTGGTTCCCCATTCCTGTAGAGAAACATAGGAATGGTGCGGTCTCTCTACCGCAGAAATCATAACAACATGCGGAAATTTAATTGTGTGATACAACCGCATAAGGAATCCAGTGACTTCCATAATGAGAGGCTCAGTCATCCACAGTTAGACAGTGAGCACCAGCAGTACACCCAAACTTGTCAATGCTGCGCGAGCAATGAGTTGCGTATTAGAGCTTGAGTTCCCTGGAGTCTTTTTTCTACTTCTATTGTTAACATCACTTGAACCACAGTTCGCTCAAGGACTACAATATACACACGTGAAAAAGTGTTCATTTCCTGCCGCATCTGGATCTGGTTGCCGGGCACAACTTGTGTTTGAGGAGGAGATGATAGTATGGGGTGTTCTATGGTTCAGTCATACTGTCCATGGTTTTATGTAACACATTGTAATTATTTAAGTCTGCCATTTGCTGCTCAGACTTTGAGTCGGCACGGGCAGGGGCAGGGCAGGCTGCCAGGCCCCCCTTTGAAGTCTCCGGGCTAAAATAAACAATTCTTAGGCATGTCACAACTCTTTTCCTTTCTCTTTTTTCCATTATTGTTATTGGAAGGAAATGCAGACACCCTGCTTTTGCCATAAAGATGAAATGTGGTAGGAAACGTGGATGAAACGCGAGCGGAGCTCGAGGACGACGTTCGCTCCGAGGCCTGTGATGACGTCCTCTGCTGAATGTCTGTGCTCTTATATTATTAATGAGCATTGATGTTTGTGAGGAGAAAAATTATTATATAATGAGTCTCACCGCCGTTTTTTGGGCGGGCATGAACAGCAAGACCCTGGAGCTAAATTATCTGTTGTAGCAGTACTGTTTTTATTTAACCCCTTCATCCTCACGGACATTATTTTGTAATGTGCTGTTTGTCGCCTTTCTGGCTTAGCCTGCTGCATTCCCTCGCTGTTGTTGTAGAGAGTACATGAGTTCGAATCCTCCCAAGGCTGAACTCGCCTTTCAGCTGTGTGTAATTTAAATATGCGAAATTGGTTCATAGTAGCACCTGTTATTTACAGCACTTAGATATGGCGGAAATTGTAAATTAAAAGTAAGTTATTTGTTGGTGCATCCTTAGAGTTGGGATAGAAAACTATGTGTCATCCAGTGACAGAGCCAGGTGCAGCTCAGCGTGGCCCGACTGCTTTTCTGCACTGAAAAAAAATTATAATAACGCAATGTAATTATCATTTTATTTTTCCGTGCTGAGGCAGCTTTGCGAGGCAGGACAGAGCAGGGCTGGGCAGAGCAGGGAGGAGTAGTGACGCTCTCTAAGTGCGCATGACTATTTGATCATCTGTCTTTGGCCAGCCAAACAGTCATGCACACTTTGTTCTCCACCGGCTTTATTGTACAGTCTGGTAGAGAAAATGCCCAGGCTCCCAGTCCCTGTCTGAGCGCCGACCCACAGGGCTCAGACCAATCACAGCGCTGTTGTCATGGAGACAGTAGCATCGTGATTGGCTTAGGGGAGCCTAGGTGCTTCCTGCTTAAGTTCACGCAGAAGGAAGGGGATGGAGAGTATGGAAGAAAGGCAGCGGCCGGCCGGCAGCTAAGTGATTTAATTTTTTTAACCTGCCTCCCTCCCCGCCTCACTACTGCCCGGGAGCAGCACCACTGCAGAGAGCGATGCAGCACATTTTACTTCCTGACCACAATTTAGTGTGATCTGGCTGCCTTCATCTGAGTTATTTGTGAATTGAATCCCTCCTGCATCAAGTTTTTTTTTTATAGAGGTGCTTTTGGTAGATTACCCCGAGGCCTAGAGTTCTGAGACCTAAAAATTGTTTAATATTGAAAAACTGCACCCAGGACAAATCTTTTCTTTTTTAATTTCAATTTTACTTTATATTAATTGGTCTTAATGTTTATTGTAAAACTGTTATGAAGGTCCCTCCCGAATCACAACGTTATCACTTTTCGGTACATTTTAAAGATTTTTTATCTCTGATCCGACTGCAATTTAACACACATTTCCTTGTGGAACAACCTGCCCTGACATATCTGGGGCATTGACGGATGAGCTGTCAGTATCATGGGTTCCTTTATTTGTTTAACTGGAAACCAGTTATCTTCTACCAGAATAAGAGCTCTGATGTCACATTTAAATGCCGAGATCCTCAGAGCTCTGATGGATCTGATGGGTCTAGGTCATGAAGTTTGGGCGCTGAAAAGATGGTTACTTTGCCTTTCGGAAGCAAGCTTTGAAGTCTTACAGCTCAATGGATAGTTTGATAAAAGTTTGGAAGTTTTGTCTCAGGGAAACTGAAGTAGTGCTAGAACAGGATTTTCACTGGACACTAGTAGTAGGGCCAAAGTACATAAAATGCACTGACCGCAGTCAGTGTTTTCCATAGCCGGACTAGCCGTAGTGGGCATCAGGTGTTTTCCCAGGAGGCAGGAAAGGTGGGGGACGGTTATGCAGCAGTGTGGGCCGGTTTTTTTGTTACTGGGGTCCTGTTTTGCAGCGATGCTGGAATATCAGGCCCAGTCACAAAAGCAGCAGTGTTTCACACTTGCACACCCACTGGCCCCACCCATGGTGGGGGGAGGCTGACCCTACAAAATTGCCAGGGTTGCTTTGGGTTCCCAGTCTGGCCCTGGTATGTTCCTGCATCCTACTCGAATCAATCTGTGTAGTATTCACTGCTTTGACAGTGTGCTAGTAGAGTCTTAATAAAGTGGCCCCGGAATGCTGTTCCTAAATTGCAGCTCCATCTCCATGCTTTTGATGAGGAATCAAAGGGTCTTGTGAAATTAATTTGTTGTGATTGCTCCTCTTCAATGCAGGAGGCCTTCAAATTCAGTGAGACAGCAACGGTGGCCGGCACAGGGAAGTGCGAGGGATGTGCGGGGGCAGAGTGTAGTGGGGGAAGTCGACAGACGACAGAATAGGTATAATTAAATAAATAAGTAATACCTATTCCGTCTGTCGGCTCCCCCCTGCCACGCCGCACCGTTGTGCCAGCCGTGGCTCTGAGTCAGTAGGACCGACTCCACATGTCCACAAGAAGAGATGGCAATTTTGCACCACCCATGATGGTTTACAAATTGTGATCCTCCACTCATAATCAGAAATGCAGAAGAGGCAGAAACATGGGCTCATTTTAATGGGGCTCCACCCCATTTGGATGAGCTCAACCTATACAAGAAGACACAGGTATACTGGGTACGACAAAAAAGACATTGTATTTCCATGTTGTATCCGTTTATGCACTAGCAATTTTTTTTACACTTATCACAGATACATCTGCACGTACAAAAATGAGTGTAAAAGAGGTAGTGAGTGTTTTGAATGAGATGAAGATGAAATCAGTGTAAATTGACTACTTCTCAAAAATCTGAAAAATGATTATGCTTATAAGACAAAAAATTTGAAAAGTTTTTCTAAAATAGTATCCTGTTTAACTGGTAGTATATGAGCGCACAACCTTATAAGAGGGTGGAAGTCCTAGATTGCACGCTTTATAACTGAACCCCAACCAACCACATCCATTGGGTCTCCCAACCATCTTAAGCCACCACCTAAGAGCTGGATTGAAATGTGTTTGGCTTGTAGCAAAAGAAAACCCTGCTTCTCTTGTTTTGATGAGCTAGATAATACGAATAACCTCATTTCGCCAGGAAAAAAGACAAGTCACTGATCCTGTTTTCAAAACTCATATAATGTGCTTCATGACCAGGCAATCAGCCAGACACACACACTGCTCCTTGGAAACTCATACACTTCTAAAGACGCTTCATCTGTAAAAGAGCCGGAGACATACATTGCAACAGGAGATCCAACAAGTTTCCGTACCAGTAATAACATTACACAGCTGACATGGAATCAGTGGGGGGCCATAAACCCAAAGCATTACACTCCTCAGAGACAGCCCAAACACACATTCGTTTCTCTTGGGTTTGGAAGGCAGGTCACATGATCACTCCTCCTCCACCCTTTGGAATACAACAATAGAAGAACACCCATTAACTGCCATCATATCAAGTCCTACTCACCTGGGCAATGACATGTTAAGGACCCATCCTTTACTACAGAAACAGGTAACACTCTGGTGATATAGTGCATTATTAGCTCAGCAGGCAACATGGAGCATGTTTTAATTGGAAATCAAAATGTAGTGTGAAGCCTGTTTTTTGGCTCTTTGTAGGAACTTCGTGGCTTTTGCCAACACCTGAGTCCCAATCCTATTGTAGTACTAAGGTGTGACATGGCCAGCACAATCTAATAAGCTGTGAACAAAGGTCACAAAGAAATTGCAGATGGCAGGAGGCCAATTCGCACCCAGGTTGCCTTGCAGCAGATAATTTGAGTCTGTCCCCTAAGATGAACCCTGGTTCCAGACTTTCTGCTTGGTTATCAGGATGAGTTGGGATTCCAAGTGTGCCCTGTCTTTTCACTGGCAGACATCTGTCCTGCAGTAACTTCAAGTTTGGACCATCTTTCCAGGAACTGGAGCTCTAAGTATTCAGCCAATTAGATCTCATCTTGAGATGTGTCAGCCCCGTGGATCCTCCTCGGTGTGAAATATACAAAGTTTTAATTGCTCAAAAACGACTGAATGGATTTATATCATATCACTAAAATCATGATTTTTCGTCCAAGATCTAGCTTTCATCAAAATTTGGTGTAATTCCAATCAGCAGTTTTGTGGTATCGCTGTTCAGTTTTCCTATGGAAAGATGAATGGGGAAAGCGTGTTTTAGGACTCCCCCTTTTCTTGGTCCATGCTAGATGGATCACCTGAAACTTTCTAGGAAGTAGCCGAAGTGGAAGAAACTTTTTTTCTGGAAAGTTATGTGAAGATTCATGAAACATCGCCAAAGTTATTAGGAAAACAAAAAATTAGTTTCCAATGGAAACGAAGACCTAACTGTAACTACACAGTGGCGACAACCACTGGGTTATATATATATATATATCTATATATATATATATATATATATATATATAGATATATATATATATATATATATCTTGGTGATGTATATATATCTTTAACTTTGTAGATGTGGAGTTAAGAATAGGACATCTATACTTATCAATATGCACTTACATACTGAATATTTTTGTCCACAACATTTTGGTAGCATGATGTTTTTGGAGTTGCTATTTTGATATACAACTGAGCAATGAAAGTAATTTTGTTGTGTGTTTTTTAAACTGAACTCCGTGTATTTTTGTTGCTGGAGGCAGGGGTGAGCTTTTTTAAATAAAAAAATGAGGGGTAGGGTGGTGTTGGGTGAATGTCTACCATCAGCAGCATTCAGTTTCCATATAGACAAAGGGCCTAATTTAGAGTTTGGCAGATGACAAACTATATCACAAATGTAGTGGCTGGCACATCTGTGTTATTACAAGTGCATTATATCCTATGGAATTTGTAATAAGGTGGTCGGGATATCTGTCACGTGTGTGATGGAGTACCCATTCTCCAAACTCTAAATCAGACACAACGTTTTGATCTGTTGAACATCGTAGGTATGCATCAGTTAAGACAGCAAACCATGTGATTATTTTATAAGCCTGAACGTCTAATAGACCTGGTAGGTGCACATAATTAGATTGCAAGGGCACAGAGGGATGCTGGGAGTATCTAAAGGCCCACACTGAAAAGACTAGACAGGCACATAAGCAAGCTTAACACTGCCATCCTTCTCGGTTTCAATTATTTAGATCTTAAGTATACCAGTGGAGCCATGTTTTTAAGAACAACTTCATTAATTACTTATGACTATGTGGATGGAAAGAGCAAAGGATTTTAGGTATTTTTAGGTATTTTCAATTGTGGTCATGTTTCATGTATCATAGGAAGTTGGCAGATGTAGGGAATTATAACAAAATTATAACAAAAAAGGCATAAGCCATGAGCCAATAACTATCTAAAGTTGTGGGGCCATATTATCAAGTAATTGCGATAATGATTGCAAAGCGCGCTTAGCACGTTTTTGTCTATCGCCGTCTATCTCTGAATTACATCGCCATATTAGCAGCGTATTAGCAACGCTTTGCTAACAGGAGATGTTCAAACCAGCGATAGACGGTGATAAACATCATTAGCGTGTGAAATCAAGCGATGATTTCACAGCACTAATGAAAAGCTTGTAAATATGGGAGTGTGGACTTAATCTGTCAATCCACCTCCCATTAAAAAGATAGCTAAATCAGGATTTTACCTGATGTTAGATTCCTGCTATAAGCGCGGTTAGCCCAGCTATTTTTAAGCATTGCGTGTCCGGGTCCGGCTTGTTAATAGCGCGATGTTGTCTTTGCGACTATTTTGCTGTTGTTTTGTGAAGCAACGCCTACTTTGCATCTAATTAGCAGTACGAGGCATTAGTAAAACTGATGCTAACCTGCTCTAATGCATGTTAGCGGCGCATTGTTGATATGGAGATAAATATATTGCCGCTTTTCGTCCAAAAACGGCCGCTAAAGAGGCGTTGTTGGGCTTGATAATATGCCCTGTGCTCCTTTCTTCCATCTCAACATCTGCTAGGGGCCCACTCAATCGATACACCTTCGACCATTAGTGCAGTCTCTCTCGTTTCACAGACGGCTGCCAAACCTTGAGGTGTGCAATGCGTTTCCCTCTCATAAAACACATAGGGTCAGATTTACTAACATTTTGTGCCATGGTAGCACCACTATTGTGGCACATCCATTACTCAAAATGCTAGCAGATATTTACAAAGCCACCCAAGGGGTGATTTTCACTGCCTTGTATGGCTTTGTTAAAAAAATGTAGTGCATTGTGATACATTTCATTCTGGGGGACATGGGCGTTCCCATGCATCCACCCATGGATTTCATGCAATGTCAGATTTACAAAGGCTTGTAAACCTGGGATTGTGTGAAATATCTACACATCCCAGAGGTTGGCGTAATGAGATTTTTTTTTTTCTCTCGTCATTTTCTGTTTTTATGTATGCTGCAATCTGTAGCACATATAGAAAGAGGAAAATGCCTCGAGAGATTGCAGCACATCAAGGGGGCTTGCTGTGTTGTGCTGCGTGAAAGTATGTTAAAATTGCCCCATAGTCTCTATTTTCCTTACTTCATCAAACAGGATGAGTGAGCTATCGTATTTTTATTTCTTTCCAAATGCACAGAGCACAACCCAAATTGAAGCTGTTGGGTTTCTGTAGCTAGATACAATTTAGAACGCAGACATCAGGAAGCGTTGGTCACCCCCGCACAGCACGGAGGGCGCCATTTTCTTCCCCCTGGGATTATTTTTTAGCTCTGGAATTGACACACAGACACGTCAATAAACCAGAGCTACATCTGCAGAACCAGACACGAGAGCCGCGCAACAATAAAGAGGAGACAAAGTCTAATGTGGAAAAAGCAGAGCAGTCTCAATCAGATACAGGCCTGTTAATATCTGCGCACTTCCATTTTATGCCCGGGATCCATCCACAGGACTGCGCCAGACATTAAAAGAAAGCCATTACTTGGCGTAACTCAAAGCCTAAATGGAATGAGGGCCGCGCGGTGTTAGCGTGATGTCATCCGCGCACTCCTTTGTCTGGGTGGTAAGAAAGAGCGGTAGTGAAGCTTTTAATAAACCGTGGTAACATAGAACAGAGCCCAGTGATGTTTTAGAGAAATTGTTGCCATATGTTCAGCTTGTTTATGTTACCTTCATGGTCTACCAACGTGCATGCTACAGGGTACAAGCATAGAATTTCTGAAATCTGCCCCAGACTGAACCCGTGCTATTTACTAAACGTTCACACAATGCAGGGCGGCAAGCAAAGTTGCTGTGCTGTGTTGAGTGAACGGGAGAGAGCCGAAGAGTGCCATACATACTATGATACGGCTCGCTTCAGCTCTCTTCCTGCGCTGGCGCGCCTGAGGCTGCCTAGCCCCAATGCAGGCAACCTTGCACCATACCTAAGTTACAAGGCAGGATTGTTTTTGTGGAGGAATTGACTCCTTTCTGCACAAAACAATCCATAGATGCAATTTACTCAAACACAAGAACACATCATGCATAGAAAGAGGAAGTAACGAGAAGCAATAAACGCATTCCTCCTTGTTATGCCTCTGTGTGGTAGGTTCACCATTTGACGCAATCCCAAGTTTACTACGTTTAGAAAATCTGGGACTGCGACAAATTCTATGGATTGATGCATGGGAATTTCCATCCCCCCCATGGAATGCCTACTACAACTAAATGTGACACAGCACAAGCCACTGTATTACATTTCTTTACAAAGGCGGCGCAAATAACCCTTGCGTGGCTTTGCAAATCCCCTATGAGGGCTTGTGTTGCGTTGTGATGGCTTGGGTCACGCAAGAACTATGCAAGTCCTTAATAAATCTGGGCCTAATTTTGTGTTTTCTTTCCATGTCGTTGTGTCTGGCTACCTTCTTCTCTGCTACTCTGTTCATGATGGCTTAAGGCAGTTTAGACTCTGGGTGGAAACCAATTGGTTTGTGTAGGAATACAAGAAGGTTAATTCTCTCTTCTAACGTGTGTGTAAGTGAATGTATGAAGAGAAAATGTGTGCATGCTTACGTGTGTGCGTGCCTGCATCACTATGTGCGGGGTGTGCATGGCAGAATGCGGGTTTCTTCCTGTGTGTATATATATGTGTTTCATGAGTGCATGCCAGCATGTGTGTTTGTATGTAAGTGCGAGTGGCTGTATGGTGAGTGCCTGTGTGTACACTTCCCTGTGTGTGTTCTGACTGAGTTCACATCTCAATGGGTGGCATGTGCTTGCCAATTTATGTGTGTGCATGTGTGTGTGCGCGTGTGTGTATGTGCAATTGGCCTACAATAAGTGGTGCAATGAGATTGGTTGCATAGAACCTATTTCTTCATCTATTTGCAGGAAAGCTGACGTTTGTTTAATCACGGACTGTTTATTGATGACCCGCCATTTTGAAGCAGTAGTGCCAAGTATTTAAGCCGTCCATTGGGTGTAAATTTCTGGAGGCAGATGCAGACACGTGGGTGGCCAGCTGCGGGGTCGCATGCTAAACTACAGACCCCTCCTTTCGTCTCACAATCAGATGTGTGGGGGCAGGCAGGGCTTTAAGTGGGCCGGGTCTCACCAGTGCTGAGCACCGGCAGTTTTTTAAAGGGGGCCTCGAAACAGATCTCTATCAGGCTCTATTTTGCGCCTTGGCATAGACGGTCTGTTTTTTCCAGACGGCAGTGACAGCATGCACATGGATGTGCGCACGCTCACACTGCTCACTTCTCACTAGTGGAGACGTTACGGCATGAGCATTGTAGGGGAAGGGAAAACCTTTAAAGAGAGTCATTTTCTCTCAGGGTTTCCTGTCTTTTTTTTAAACCCAGGAGCAGCAACATTGTCATTGTGTCACCAGGGCTTTAAGTGGAAGCTTTTTCAATATTATAAACAAGCCATAGTTGCTGCTTATTTATCTTATGCAACTAACAACCATTGACAAAGCCAGTAGTCCTGACGTGTTGTAGGTATGATGTTACTTTTTGTATCATATATCTGAATGCAATGACAGAAAAAGCAAAATACAAGTCACTCAGCACGCTATGCTAGGCACAGATTCTTAGCTTATGTGTTTTTAAGCCACGCCCTTAATTACAATTGGCCACGCCCCTTTGAGAGACCCCCCCCAGTTTTTTCTTCCCACTTAAAGGTCTGGGGGCAGGATCTGCAGTGCCATTGGTGCACGGCTAACATACTTCGTTCGGCTCATATTCCGGCATCCGTCAGTCCTGACATTATAGTGCTCTGAGGTCACCAACAGGAGCTTTGAGCACACGCTGCATGGGTGGGTTTGCAGTTGAGGGGGAGTTGAATTTATAAGTTGACAGGAGCTCGCTTTAATGGCTGCGTCAGCCTTTTTAAACAAAGGTGTCGGTCTATGTGGTGATGTTTTGAAAAAAGGTTCTGTCTGGAGCAGTCTTTTGTCTGGAGTTTGTTCGGTGCACCACAACTTTGTTAGATGTCTGTCAGTTTATGAAAGCAGCTGAGAGTCAACATTTTTCATTTGTTGGACTTGCAGCACGGGACAGGTTGACATTCTGTATGTACACAATACTTTTTAACTGAGAGTGCTGAATGGGGATTTTTTTATAGCTGTTGTTAATCCTTATAACATAAATTATTAAAATCCCTTAAAAATGTAGATATTTAGGTCAGGGTCCTGGCATACTATCCTGAACACACCAGCTTTATGTTGTGTCTGACGCTGACAGGGACTGCGTACCATATTAAAAAATGTGCTTCCGCCAGTGCAGAAGCAAGCTTGCGCTGGTCGCCTCTTTGAATTCAGAAGTACATGCAGCACATTAAGGAGGGGAATAAGGTTCCACCTGCAAGTGGGTACAGTTTTGGGGTACCTGAACCCCAAGCCCACCTTCCCGCCGGGCACTTGGTGGATGACTCACTGTGATCTTCTTATTAATTTGTGCCAAAACAGTTCGGCTCCCGAAGGCTTGCTTTGCCCATTCCTATGTGTCTGGACTACATAGCAGGGGCAAAGGCATTCTCTCATTTGCATATGCCAACACCTCATGCAAATGAGCGAACAGCCATTGTAATCAGAAGGGAGCAAAATGTGCACCAGCGCAATCCATATTACAGATTGGGCCAAACAAGTGCAAAAGTCTATTGAGGGTACAAAATCGTCCACTTCGGTCCTTCAGTAATATGACCCAGGTATGCAATGGATGGTCTTTAGGACCAGGCCCCTTCGTGCAGTTCAGTGCTTAATTTTAGCTGGTGGTTCCCGGTGTTCAGCACTGGCACTTAATTAGCCATACCTATGCTTTTCATGAGCACCAGTTGTGGACACATTCATTTATGGTAGGCACGGGAAGATTACGTGATTTGCCCAGAATCACAGGATGTTGAACCGATGCGGAAACTCGAACCTGGCTCCCCAGCTCCAAAGTCTGCAGCTCTGGCCATTACGCTCCCCCACACACACTTTCATGGTTAATAGTTGGTTCTGCTTTAAGCGGGCCAACAGGGGAACTGGGCTGGTGCAAGCTGCCTCCTGACAAGAGCCCTGGCCCTTACTTTTTTACAAATTAACCACTGGTTCAGTTTATAACCAGCCTACTCAAAAAAAGTAGCATTGGTCCTGTGAGCATTACCTATGCCAAGTTCGATGTGCTTACAGCTCTGCATATTTGACCAAAACTGGAGCGCTCGGATAATAAATTAATAAACAATGCAGGATGTGTGCCAGACACCCACATCGTGCTAATAGACTAAAGATTTAGAAAAACATATCCTTTAATCCAGGTACTTACAAGTTGATGCTGTTTCTGAAGTCAGCTATTGGAAGGCAACGAATTAACCCTATGTTCCATTTCTAATGTGGTATAGGTGTTTTGCACTGGGGCCGGAATATTCAAAACACTGCCACCTTTGTTTTGAGCAAGCCCCCAAGATTTGTATTGATTGGCTTACTAAGCTGATGTCGTGGTTAAAAAACGTGTTCTGATACTTTTCTTAATTTCTACAAATTTGTGTTCTGTCAGAATACAAAACTTGAGGGCCCAATTGAGTATGAAAATGTTACCATTTCAGTCACGTGAAGTTGACATTTTGGACTACAAGAATAACAATGCTAAAGAAAAACCTTTGGTTTGCGTTGGCATAGGTTGAGCAAAAAGCATGTTGCAGGGCAAAACTCGGTTCTTCAGTGATCTAGTATTAAATCAGTCGACCATATGACACTTTTGTGTTCACATCCTTGCTCAATGTAATTTCCTTTTTTTGTCAAGTATTAAAACACAATTCCTTAAAACATGATCTCTACTGTGCTGTGTGGAAATTAGAGCATGTGCAAGAATTTTCGGAGTCACAGGCAAGATGATATTTTGCTATTTGAGCATCCCCTTTCGAGGGAGCAAGGCTATTTTTTGGCCTTTTGTTGCATCTATCACCGTTTTGTGGCTATTTTTGGTGCCACCATGAGACAGTTGCATACAGGGACATTAACATAGCACAGATCTGATGGTAACTTTATTTGTCTGTTAATGTTTTTCTCACTAATTGTAAGCATGTGTGCCAAAAGTGCAAAAAATGTAGGGGCTTATTTACAAGCTCAGCGCGCCACCAGAACGTCACTTTTCTTGACGTTCTGGCAGCGCACTGGGCTTACTTATATCTATGAGGCCACAGAAAGCCATCCTGTGTAGCTTTTCATGGCCTCGTAGATATGGTGTAAGGCAACGCAGCGCAATTCGCTGCGTTGTCTCACACTGCGTGAGGGAGGTGTTTTTCATGGGCGTTCCCATGCATCGCCCATAGTTTTAGACACATTCCTACATTTACAACATAGGCTAAATCTGGAAATGCGTCAAAACCATGCGGCTACCCATGGCATGCCCAGCGGCAGAGGCGCAACTAGAGTCAAATATCAGAGGGGGCTAAGAAAAAATTTCGGGGGGGGGTGAAACTTTAGGCAATCGGGAGAGTCGAGCTGCAGGGGCTCTTAGAAGGGGTGAAACAACAACAAAGCCCCATTAACATGCACAAGGTCTTTTAAAGACCTGTGAAGTGCTCGGGTGTGGCTGTGAGCGGGCCCGGGAAGTGTCTCATCCAGGGCTGCCACACACGACGGGGGGGAGGGGGGGGCTGAAGCCCTTTGAGACCAATGGGTGTTGCGCGCCTGCCCAGCGGTTCTTTTTGTGTAGGAAGGTGTCCCTTTCAGCACAAACACAACCCGATTTCAATGGAGGCACCCTGGCACCATGCCTGTGTTGCTGCATGGCAGTTTTTTTTTGCGCCAGGGCTGTGTAATAGGACAGTAATGCGCCGTATCTCATAGATAGCAGGGCATCGTACCAAGACGCCTTGCGGCGCTACCCTGCGCAAAAAATATTGTCAGTGAGGCCCGTAACTTGCTCACGCGCCCATTGTGTACTGACAGTGTTCGAAAAACCCTTTATATGTGTAAACATTGACTTGAAACAACTGGCTGAATTTCGTTGCTATGGCACAAATCCTTTCCTCTATGAAAAGCCTCTCATGGTCCGTTGTAATTCTTTGTGCATCATCCCAATTGCAAAATTAAATGTTTTCCATCATCCACCTCAGCGGCGTATCGCGGGAGCAAACAGACGAATGAAGCACTTGCCTTTCGAAAGTAGGGTAGTTTGCAAAGTATCATTCATGGAGTGGATTATGTTGTTTTTCTCGCTATGTCCCAGAATCAGGATAAAAAGTGTAAATGCTGCTGCTTTCATTTCCAAACCTGCACAGTTGTGTGTCTGGCCTCTGCCAGCTTTTCCACAATCTGTACAAACGAGAATCATGTTTTGGAATGGAGGCATCAACACGTCTCCTCATTACCTTGCCTGAATAATGCTCTATTTTGAAGTGTCTCCTTGCATACATTAACAGATTATTCCCGTTTGTTTGTAGCCTGCATCACTCTTCCCTCAACTACCTCCGACGTATTTATATAACCTCTTGTGTTGCCGTTTGTTCTGCTGCATTTTGTAAATACATTTCTGAATATCTCTAAGGCTAAGGAATATAGTTGTGACACATCCGCAGTGAAATATGGAGAACACTGCAGTAGCTTTTGTTACAGGGGCCCAGTAAAACCAACCCCTGGTAACAAAAACAGCCCCCCTGGAGTCCAAAACCATCCCCCACCCTGTTGGCCCACCGGGGAAACGCCTGGTACCCGCTACGGAGAGTCTGGCCCTGCCGCCAGGCCCGGACTGGCCGTTGCGGGCACCGGGCAATCCCATTGCTGCAAAAATGGCCCTGTAACAAAATCGGCCGAAAACCGGCCCTGGCAACGAGCGCGGTCGCATCCCCAACCCCCCCCCCCCCATCTCCCCCCAGGAGGTAGTGGGGGTCCGGCCGAGCACTTTGCCAGGGCCGGTTTCTGTTCTCAGTCCGGCCCTGCCTGCCGCAGAAGGAGAAGAGCCCACTTGTGCCACAGGGGCCTGCATTACATCAATGGCAGGCATCTTCAGCGAAAAATTGAGTTTGGCTCCCCTTGAAATTAACCTGCAGTTGACTAGAAGCAGGAGTAATCGAGGAGGCAGAAGAGCCTTGGATTTAGCGAGACCCATGCCCCGTTTATGTAAACCTGATAGTAAAACAGTTTTTTTTTCTTGTACGATTTGCTTTTATGTAAATTACTCCCGAAGACATACCTGCAGGCGCATGGCACCCGACTCAAAGGTATTGGAATAACGAAAACTAAGGGTGACGTGGCAAGAATTTGCATCTTAATAGTATTGTGTCCTTGGTATTAACGTGAAAAAACAATACAAAAGAATGCTATCTTTACTGGGCGACAGATGTGTGTTTTTTACTCCGTTGTGCGCCCAGAGGAAGGCACATCTGAAGATCACAGCACTATCACACTTAATTACCAGGCCGAGGAATAATTTGAACAGATACCATTAATCCACCACGTATCCGCGTTCTGCAAACATAATGTTTAATAAAGCAGTCAAGAAATTAACATACAGCGCAGCTCAGGATTAGTGTCCAGCAGCGCTGTATTAATTGCTAGTTTCGAACCCCACGGTGGGAACACTGGGAGCTTTGCAGTAGTGTTTACTCGTGAAATGAAAGCGGTCGCCGGTGTGCGTGACTTACCGCCTCTAGTTGGGCTGTTTAAATATCACCGCACGGCTCAATTCCTCACTCTTTATTTTCATTACCTCTTCTGCTGCCCTCGATTATTCTGTTTCTCATAACTGGCCTGGAAAAGGCAAAGTGCAGCGTGTTTCTCTTCTGCAAGGCGCTTCGCAAAGGTTGCACGATTTGAAGTTTCCTGATCTCACTAAGACTTTATGCACATCCCTGAGAAACTCTGGTGCCCTTGGGGCGTGCAATCAGGGCTTTAAGTGGGATGCAACAACTGGAGGGTCTCTCAAAGGGGCGTGGTCGACGTAATTAAGGGCGTGGCTTCAAAACAGGTCAACTGAAAATCTGTGGTTAGCATAGCGTGCCGCCTGATTGTATTTTGCTGCTTCCGTAGTAACATTACACCTACAACAAGCCAGGACTATCGGCTTTGTCAATGGTTGTTATTTGCATAAGCAAAAAATATAGCTTTGTTTTATAGGATATTGAAAATGCTTCAGTTCTGAAATGATGTGACTGTGAAAGAACTAGAAGTTACACGACAGGCACTGAAGGGTGGTACTACTGCAGTTAAGATGTATTTTTTCACTCTGAGGGTGAGGGCAAAAATAGAGAGCCCGATAGGAACCCGTCTCGGCACCTGCTTTTCAGAACTGCCGGTTCCGGCACGACCCGGCCCACTTAAAGCCAGACGCCAAATGCGGGCTCTAAAAAGGTTGCATTGTTTGTTAATCTCCGCAATAGATTCTACCCCAAATGCGGATACTTTCCCACTGGTGCTGGGCTTTGGCCGCGAGTGCCAAGTCTCTTTGTGTATCATGCCCAGAGTGGGTGAGCGCCGCCCAAAAGGACAATGTTGCTCTCACTTCCTGCTACCCACTGCTTAAGGTATCATTCCACCTCCTGCAAAGTGCTTACTTTGCAATAAATGAAGGACTTTTTACATCTCAAACGCACATCACACATACAATTCTTTTGTTTCACACTGCATACTATACAGAAAACAATAGTTATTTTTCTTTGTTTTTTCTTTGCAACAGGTTTATAAAGTTCTTGTTTTAATAGTATGAGTCACGTATCACACAGAGATGAATAAAGGCACACAGTCCAGGTGCTTTAATTTAAGCAAGCATTAGCAAAGCCAATACGTCTGGCTATATTGTGGCATGAAAACACAAGGCTGCACTAATGTAGTTTGCATGCATTAGCATATAAAATCCAGACATAACGGCTTTGTCATCACTTGTTTTAATGAGCCACTATAGAGAGGGAAAGGGTTTTAAACCATGAAAATTCTGAGGAATAAAGAAAACACAGCAAACCCCGAGACTGGGGACGACTCTGAAACTTTGCATGCCGGGATATAGCCAAGCTGATCCTACAACTGGGATCACACGGCAACAATTAATAGCTAAAGTGTCCAAGCAGTCTCCAGCCTTAAAATAAATGTGATGCCAACAATGGGATCTGGCAGGTAATAAATACATCTGCAGAGGAGTCTATTAACACATGAATAAAGTAAAAGTGGGGTAACTCCTGTTGTGGAGACACCATTGGGTTACGGGTGTCCTTAAATGCACTACCTCTACCCGCTCTGCTCTTCCAGTACAATTTCAGCACAACAACCGGGCACTAATGCAACAATGAATACAGTAACGGCCCGTGGAGGGAGTTCCGTGTGGCGGAGGAGGGACAGGGTGGGGGTAGTAAACACCGGAATATGGATGAACGGAGGTAAGTAAACATTTAAATAAATAAAATGAATTTAGTTGCGCGTGCTGCATCGCAAAACACCGCTACTGAATAAATATCACCGTTGGAATGGGTGAATCTGGGGCACGGTACTTGTCTGAATGGATGGAAATATTCCTTCTTGTGCTCGTTCTAAATCAAGACATTGTTATCCTGCAGATCCTCTGACAGATGTCCCTAGTGTTGTGTTGCCGCATTTCTCCTTACACCGTGTGACTTGTATCCTGGTGCCACAAATAACCTGCTCACTCCACAACTAGACCTTTCTACTTCGGACACCTGGGGCCGTATTGAATTAATAAGGCACAAGGTCCTGTCTGCCCCAGGCCTGCACTCATTAACTGCACCTGGCACAGATTGGAAGTGTGTGCCGTATTACATCAAATTGGCCCTTTCTTCAGTGCAACTGTCGAACTCAGAGCAGCACTGAAAAATGGAATGCCAGTTTCAAACTGCAGCGCCATCATGCTGTGGGGCTGGCATGACTTGCAAAAGGGGCAGAGATCTCCCTGCAGGTGGGTACAGTGTGTGACTGCTTGTGCCCGTAGGGGATGCCTGAGGTGGGTCCCTAGGAACCCACAGAGGACACGCTTGGAGTCATGTTAGATGTGCACTACTTCAGAGATTGCACCCAAGTAGATCACCTCCTGAGAGCCTTCTTGCTCTTGCACAGGAATTGGTAATAGGGTGCAGGGACAAAGGCATTCCCTCATTTGTATATCGCCATGCCACATGCAAATGAACATACACTCCTAGAGATATCATGCGTACACAGTATGCACCTGCACAATCATTATTATCTTTTGTAACGTAGAAGTGCCGAGGTGTATGCAATGCACACACAAACACAGACCTGGCAAAAGCTGGTCCGAGAGGCCAGACAGGAGGAGCTGGATGTATCCTGGTCATTCTCAGAGGAACCAAATACGGACTTGGAAGGGACCCAATCTTTGACTCCACAGTTATCCCTATTATCATTCTAGCAGGGTCCTAATGTGGGCAGAAGTGCATGGACTTTGTATTGAGAGAACACCCAAGACTGGCATTCTTCCTAACTTGCGAAAATGTAAAGACCCAATCATGTGCCATATTTATTATAATATGAACAACAGCCGAACTAATCGCATTGGTCTATGTGGTTTACCTTCAAAGTGGACTGCCCGATTAAGCCATCTAGCATTCGTCTCGGCCCCCATGCTTTAAATCACTGGAGTGTTTGTAGAAAATATATACTGCTTTAGATTCCTTTATCTAGGTACCAACTCTACTGTCTTCAGAAGATAACAAAGCCATCCAGTCAAGAATGTAAAGAAAAAAATAAACAATAAAAGGTGCTCTAAAGCACTTTCTTTACCTGCTGGTAAGGATTGTCTCCAGTTTGCCTAGGAAATTGTTTTGCTCAGCTGTCAATGCTATTAGGCCAAGCACAACCTATTATTTGAAAACTATCACTATTGATCAGCCAGGAAAAGTGATAACCTTCCTGTTTGATGCTATTTGAGTGCAAGTCAGCAATGATTCACATTTGTGATTAACACGTCTCGGCAGTCGTTAAATAAAAGTCTGTTTTCAGTTGTTATAAGTGTTTGCAGTCGGGTGGTCAGCTAATGGCTAGTGTGCAAGAGCGTTGGAATGGCCGCTTGTGGGTGACTAAGACACTCTTTATGATATGTCTGAAACACATATTTATATATGTATTTGATATTTGTACATTGCAAACCTAGCCAAAATGCAGCAGATCCCTGTACAGGATCACAGGCAAGCATACAGTCAATGAGTGATAGGAGAGGCTGTGGGAATTTGGGAGCAGAAGTCTACTGTTATCTTATTGTGAATTACAATCGAGAACTGCACTGTTTTGTTGGACAACTTGTAAATCATTCCCTTCAAAATGAACTTGTTGCTTGATTGCTTTCAGCATATTTTTCCAAGATGTTAATGCTCTGTTAAGGTCCACATCCTTTGCGGTGCACACTAGAAACAGGGGCATATTTATCAAATCTTCGTACAGCGCAATGCTGCAAGCCACCTTGCTGCTCTGCGCTGCGTGAAAAGGAGTGGGCAGGAAGGCACCGTATCTGACATTATATGCTGCATTCGTGCTCTCCGCCTGTACTGGTGCACAAACTGCTGCCTATCACCAACACAGGCACCCCTGCACCATGGTGCAAGGGTGCCGGCATTGTAGGCAGGATTGTTTTTAGGCCGGAAAGTCCTCAGAGGCATGCAGCACACTTGGAAAGAGGAAACTAGCAAAAATAAAGATATTTGTAAATGTAAATGTAAATTGATACTTGTATAGCGCACTACTCACCCGCAAGGGTCTCAAGGCGCTTGTACGAATACCACTGTGGAACCCATCCTGGCTTTCCCTGTGAGGCGTCCACTCCTGGGCACCCCCAAGGTGGAGGCCAGGCATCCTTAGCGTTGTGGGGGCCGTTGTGGAGATTAAGCAAGCTATTGCCCAGAGTTGCAGAGTGGGACTCCATGATTGGAATAAGCACTGAGGCGAGAATTATCAGGTCCGTGGAATTTTGAGCCCAAGACCTGCCGAGGCGGGGAATTGAACCCTGGTCCCGGGCTAGACCTCTGCATCAGGGTCTGCCGCTCTAACCATTGAGCCACACTTCTCCATTTCTCTTTGTTGCGCCTCTGGTGGGGAGGCGTACAATTCTGGCACATTCCCAGATCTACCACTGTTGATAAATCTGGGAATGTGTCAGAGTGCATGGCCATGGGTGGATGCATGGCGAGACCTACACTTCACCCATCCCTGCCGCAGAGTAACGCAAGGCAGCAATTTGCGCTGCTTTGCGTTACTCTTGTTTTATCAAGCCACGCGGGACCACGTGAGGTGGCATTGCGTGGCTTGATAAATCTTATTTAGGTTTTGCGTCGCCCTTGCACTCCCCCTGCGTAGCGCAAGAGCGACACAATACCTGGATAAATATGGGCCACATTGTGTACTGAAAGAAGTTTGAAGGCTGAGGGGTCCACTGTAAGTTCAGAAGCACAATATCCATGCCAGACAGTCCGTATATCTGAAGAAGATGTGCTTGTTTACGGTTAATCAAAATGGGAATAATTCACATAGTCATTGATTATTCTGAATATTTTTATGAATCATGGCCTTCTTGGACCTGTGCTCAATTGACACCCCATACTTTGTGGTTTTTATTTTAGTTGGTTAGAGATTACTTGGATGACTTTTCTTTTCAAATCACAAATAAGAGTCTTCAAAAATACTACCTATTTGTAGTGCGTGGAAAACTTTGATGATGTCACACAGACATGCTTTTCTTGTTAATGGAGTGTATTATCCCAGTACCTTTGAGTGAATTTGATTCACTAGTAAACACGCTCTCTTGTGTTTGTAATTGGGCTCCACGCTATCGGCAGCATGTCGGTCTTATTTTTGCGAGTAGATTTGTAGTTTGCCAACAAAAATCACAAGAGGAATAAAACCACATGAGATTACTGCCTGGTAGTTATTTACCCAAACAATACAAGAACAAAGGCTGGAAGAGCATTGAAGAGATAAAAACCCCTTGCTTTATTTCAAAATGAAAAGCAGTAATTTTAAAAACCATGGTACACGAAAGATGTCTGTTTAGCTACAACTACACCTTGTGGTTTCATTTCATTTCATTTTTGGAGTTTCTCAGAAGAACCAACATACCAATTTGAAACAAAACAGAGGTGGGCCTGCTAAACAGTTTGGCGGATGGGTACTCAGGCACAAACGTGATGGATATCGTGTCCATGTCATTATAAGAGAATATCGTCCTATAGCACTTATATTAAGGGAGAATTATATCCTATGGCACTTGTAATAAGGCGAACAGGACATCCGTTAAATTTGTGGCAGAGTATCCATCCACCAAACTCGAAATCAAGCCCAAATTCGACCCAAACGTATATCTGATTGAAGATGCTTTGTACCAAAATGCTTTAGTGATGTAAAAAAAAGACTACGTTTTTATTAAAATAATTTGGAAATTTGTGAGGCACATTTTTGTAAAATTTCCAACAGAACGAGTCTCCTTTGCTCTACGAATCACCCTGAATAAACACAAACACAAAGCATTGTCGTGTAATCACATCGCTAGCAGGGAGAGGGTGACCTTCCGAGATGCACTGCAAGATAGGATGTGAGCCGCCATTGTCAGACATGTTGAGAAGTCCCTCGTGTGATATATTGAGCCAACTTGTAACAGAAGGGGAAACGTCAGAGATGTCTGTGAAAGGATAAAGGCATTTCTCCATCAGCTCACAAAACCAGGGGCAGGTCAAATTTCAATCCAGACTCTGTTCACATTCAGATACGAGTCCCTTATAGATAGCAATATGTCCGGATCAATATTCTGTATATAGGACGCAAACAGATTTTTGAGATAGGAGGTACAGAGGATAAATTATAATGAACTATTATCATAAAACAACGCACCTGATCTTTTCATGTAACTGAAACACAGGCACAGTGATACCATTCAATCCTTTTTAAATAATCTATCAATATTTATGAAATCCTTCCCTCCAAATCTCGTGCTTTTTCTTCGCCCTTAATTAATTTCACTCCAATTTCAGGTGTCACCGTCTCTATGCTTCGGTTTAATACTTTAAAAGCTCAGTAATCAACCCAACGGAAAGTAGTACATCAACCATAGCATGATATAAAAATTATAAAATAAACGATGAAAAAATCCAAGATATTGAATGAAAATTACAATACAAAAATAAATCAAAGTAGTGCAACATTGCGGCCATTGATGAAGGAACTCTATCATCTTAATTTGGATCACAGTATGTGGAAGGGCTGTCTAAGATGTTGACCTGGTGTTTTGTAAAAAGCTTGAAAGACTGCATAGTGTTGATTTGAACTGATCAGAAGTACCAAAATCAGATGGCAGGGTTGTGACAGTGTCTTGATGACAGAGGTGTGGAAAATCTGATTGTAATATATGCCTTCCCCAAATATCCCTGCAACCATTGGAATTAAGCCAAGGGCTGCCAGACAGACAAGATGGCCAACATTAAAGCCATGAAGGTGATGCCAAATGAGATTACACTAGATTTCAAAGTACACCAATAACCAGGTACATTTACCTTAGAGAGATGTGATCTGTCCAAACATACATACAATTCCCACAAGTGCTGCTTAGTGCTAGGAAGCCTTCAACCAGGCAACAGTAGATTTTAGGTGTGAAAAGCACACATTTCCAGAAGAAAGTTGAAAGCAACAGGCTTGGGCTGTAATGAAGGAGTAATGAAAGTGAAGAAAGACTGGAGATCTGATGCTGATTAGATCAGAATGGATAGAAGAGCTGCATGATATTTCAGCATATATTCCATAGTGCCTTTCTCTTCATTTCCACACAAAATAGTTGCTGATGGTGATACCACAAGCTGACAGAGAACATTTGCTTGCCAAATTGTTTCTTCTCTTATTTGAATGTTAATAACATCCTTGGGCCTTAGCCATCCTCGGTGGAGCATTAAATAGACGCTCACAGCTATGATAGCAAAAATAAAGCATAATATTTTGATAGGAGGTTGGAATAAATGGTCCTTATTAGGGAAAGGCATCTTTTTGAAAGCTATGAGTGAAGGTGATGTGAGTCTCTAGCAGCTCGTGCAAATCCCCTCACTCCAAAATCCTGTCAGTGTTGGGACCTTTTCACCAACCCAATTAGGAAAACAGAATTGTGATTGATGGCGCAATGTGAAAGAAGTTCATCAAAGCAGGATCCGCTTTAAAAAAAATAAAAAAATCCGGCCAGGATATTACGGGCCGAGGTCATCATCCATCAAGCCCCACTGATTAAAGCCGGTGGCTGATTTAAGGAGCGGTATGCATATCATAATACTCGCATTAATGCACATTTCCTACTTAGAATGTGTGTTTTTTCCTTGGGGGTAAAATATGGCGCTCAGTGCCCGTTTCTCGCACTTTGTATGCCTTGGAATGCAGGCCTACACAGGGCAGGCGATGAAAATATATGCAAATCAGTTGGTAAGATGTGAAAGATGCCATGCCTCTCTGCAGAGCGCTGAAGCGTGGGGAGCCAGATTTATAATGCTGAATAGTTAATGGAAATAAGTCTGAAATTCCAATATGTGTTTGCTTGCTGATTTAGGTTCTGTGCCGCCGTGTCTTTGAACAAGGGATTGCGCAGTGGCAGACTGCAATCTAGTAAATAAGGGACTTGACAATTATTTCCACAGAAGAGTGAACTGCATGCCTTGTATGCAGTAATACGTGCGCCTACGCACATCGCTGAGGCACCATGGCCAATATTTACTAACACTTTGTGCTGGGTTTGCAACACTTTTGCACCAAAACCTTATGCCTCCTCGAGACAGGCCTAACGGAGGAGAAATGTTATAACCCCTTCGATGCTGGTGACGGAACCATTCCGTCATGCCTCACGGTTGAGCTGTGCGGATGACGGAATGGTTCCGTCACGACCACACCCGCGATTGGAATGTTCAGCACCGGGGGAGAATCGGCGCCGCAGGCAAGGTATTAATATCGCCATACTTTTCCAACTTTACATCACACATACAAAGTGGGAAAAGTATGAAAGTTTCGTTTTTGTTCCACAAAGCTTCCCTTCCAGTACAAAATCTATGCTTGACACGACGCACACACCCTTGCACTATGATGGGAGGGTGTTTGCATTGGCGCATGGCAGCTTAAGTGCACCAATACTGGGTGGGAGAAAAAGAACGCCATATTTTAATAGATGTAGCACCGTTTTTAAGTCTCCCTCAGAGGCAACATAGTGTAGCAACAGCTTAACTGCATTGCGTCATATTTTAATAAATCTCCCCTCGTGTATGAGGGTTGGCATTGCTGTGCTAGAATGCAGGCTTTCTGAAATGCAGCAGAAGCAGAGAGGTATTAGTGAAAAGGGAAGCCTTCAATATATTTATTTGAAGTTGGGTGAAGCAGCTGTAAGCAGGGCCACTGGAATTATGCAGCAGGAGAGGGCTACATTATGCAGCAATGTGGAGTAAATTGTGCGACAAGAAAAGACAAATTATGCAGCGTTATGTGGCACATTTTGTCATAGTCTTACTTCATTGTTTCATCATTTTTAACCTTGGTAACACTGGGCATTGGTTATACCTCTTTAGTACCAGATTAACATCCAAATATAGCAATAAGCAAGAGAAAGGTGTCAAATTAAGCTTTGCAAAGGGGCTTCCAGTGCACGTCAACAAGTGTCACTGCATTGTTTTTAACTTTTGTACTATTTGAGCTAGAAACTGTTTTTTGTTAAAATCTTCAGTTTATGTGGCGGATGATGGATTATGTGGCAAGTGTAGCAAGTCTATATTTATGCCAAAATTGCCGCACATTCACATAGTTCCAGTGGCACTCACTATAAAGTGCCACAGGCTTCTAAAAAGCCACCAGAGTATTTGCAAGGGGAAATTGAAGCCATTGTGTAGCTTAGAGCAAAAGGACAGGTTACATGATTTAAAAAACACTCATCATTTTTTATCACACTCACAACAGCACTGTCCCTCAAGGAACAATACACAGCATTTAATGCAACACCTTCGAATGTAATCTATATCCCCTTGAAGCACAACCCAGATGTTCCCGACCGACTATTCCTCACAGACTTTGCAGACTTCACTTCCTTGCCAAAGACAAGTCAGACTCTGCCTCTCAGTGTGTGACTCCGCCACTTCCATGAGGTAGGTGGGTAGTTATAACCCAAATTCACTCTTGGTACTTACACAATGGTTTTTACAACCAGTTTCAGTGATCCACGTTATAGACTGCTGAAGGACTGAGTTGTAAGGTGGTCTTGACAGGATTAAAACCAAGGGCCTACAGTTTACACACTGAGTTCAATGACAGGTACCGAACCCGCCGATTTATGCTACTGGATGAATGTAGCATCATCACTAACCAAATCATACTAAAAATGATGCACTTTCTTAGGTTTTTTAACAACACTTTAGCAATTTCACAGAACTGTAAATAACACTAGCTTACTCAATTTTCCACAAATTTTATTCACCTTGGAAGAACGAAAGGATGAGTTTACCCCTACTTGAATGTGAGCCTGTGAGTTTAACAAACATTTAAGCATTATGCGCCTAACTCACTGAGATATCCTACCCACCGTAAAAAGGATGGATGACCTTATTTGTTTCAGAGAAGCTCCAAAAACCTCTCTTTGCATGTTTTTACAGTAATTCTACACCTCTCCGGACCATTACTCACTGCCAAAGAGGATTACAGCTGCAAGGTCTGGAGGTAGCAGCAGTGGTCAGCAGGATAAATTGCCTGCAGCATTTTTTTTTACAGACAAAACAGCTATTTATATTAAATAACTTTTGTGAGAGCAACGATTCATCTTCTGACAATTTTTGAAGCGCATGGGCTGGGTGGCGGTCGTGCGCTTATGTACGCAATGCGCCTCATGAACATTCCTAGAAAAAATCTTCGCCTAAGGAACGCTCATTTAGAGCAGGATTAACATTTTGCTTGCAGTAGGACGCGCTCAAAGCTCTTATTATATTTCCCGGCTCCTTTGAAGTCGCCTGGAATCAGGGGCACAGCTTCAGGGGGTATTTGGGGTGTTATGGACCCTAAAAATGGATTCTCTGGTGAATAGTTGGGTACAGGTGCTTTCAGTCGGGTGTGGTGAAATGGTTGTTGGATTTCACCTAGGAGCTTTACATGCACACTCAGGCAAAAACATACATATATCTCCTTTCCACTGCCCCTTAAGCCCGCTCATCACCTGCTTGTCATATAATATATTTTAGCAAGATAGGCCAGCTTGATTGTTGGGAAAGTTTAAGCTCCACCCTTTTCCTCCTCCCTAATTTTACTGACCAAGATACGCCCTTGCCTGAAATCAGGGCCGGCCTAAGGCACGTGCAAGCTGTGCACCTGCACAGGGCCGCCAAACCCCAGGGGCCGCCACGCCAATATATGTCCTTAGATACATATTTGCGTGGCGGCCCCTGGCAGGGATATGGCGGCCTCGGGCCCCCTACCTACACTCCCTGCTCAGGGCCTCCGTGAGCCTAGAGCCGGCCCTGCTGAAATGCTACTTCTTTTCCCAAATAAATGCAGCCGAGGAATAAACTTCAATTGGATATGTGTCTCTGACATCTAAGGCCTAGTAACTCCATCGAGATACGGGTCTACAAATAACTAGTCACCAGTTCACGCAATTTCACCAATAAGGGCCAACACCTAAATTAAGCAGGCATTTTGGACTTTTTCTTATTTTGTATTCCACGTTTATATTTACTCTGAGTCGGTTGTGCCTGCCTAAATGAAAAAAACACACACAGATTTTCATTAAAGACAAAAGACTACAAAGAAAATGTATGACCATATACTAAATTAGTTTTCCACAATTTGCCTTGATTGCCATCAGTGTAAAATGTTTTATTTGTGTTCATGCTCTTAATAAGTAAATCCACCATTTTGTGGGACTTTTTATTTGCTAACATCACATTTGTGATGCCATCAGCAAAAAACAGATCCAGAAAATGGTCAACAAAGTACAGGCTCAGAATAACTCAAAGTAAAAAAGGAAAATTTAGAGTTACTTTAACACAAAAGGTCTAAAAAAAAGTTACACTCTCTGAAGTTTGTCATCATTTCATAGAGTAGAAGTTATAACACACCCTACTTCAATGACCTCTACTTTCTTTAATGTCAGCACTACCTTCTGTAGGTTTAGGCATAACTTATTGGTAAACCACAATGAGAACAGTGGCAAACAGAATTATTTGTCCATGTCATGGTACCTGTGGAAATGAATAGCTCTGTTAACAAACATAGGGGCATATGTTCAAGGAAGTGGCAGAGTGAGGCGTTAGCTGTCATGGCTTAACGCCTCACTTCGCCACTTCAGAAACGCAAGGTTGCACCATATTTACAATGCTATGGTGCAGCCTTGCATTTCCCCCTGCGGTGGCGCTACACTTAGCAGTGTAGCGCCAACACAGGCACCCTTGCACTATAGTGCAAGGGTGTCTGCGTGCAGGGAAGGATTGTTTATGTGTAGGAAGGTGTCCCTTCCTGCACATACACAATCCTAAAATGCCATTTTGTCACTTTTATGTGTGCTGCTTGGAAGTTATTTTATTATTTATTATTATATATTATATATAATATTATAATATTATCTGCTTGCAGCACACATGGAAGTTACAAAATGTACTTTTTTTAAGGATTGTTTATGTACAGAAAGGGGGACCTTACTGTACCATTTTGCTTCAAGTACCATTTTGGATTCAAGCAAGCTGGGCTGAAGACGGCTGTAATGCCAGAAACCGGTCCTCGGAAGCTTGTTTCCGGTCCAGGGAAGGCATGGCTTGGCAGTTCGGGCTGGGCGTTTCCCATGAGGCACAGGGTCAGACTGATTTGCATGTAGCCATGTCTGAACTGGGGTGGCAGAGTGGGCTAAAGAACGGTGATGGGTCAAACCCAGATCTTTTGACTGGGTGGGAGTGTTTGATTGGTTCAGATGCTCTGTCCATCACCACCCCCTTTTGTACCGCTTTTGGCCGCCATAAGTGTGGCAGGGTATGCTCAGGCGTGAGTCCCTTGCTCACTTTGCCACTGGATTTAAGCAAGCGGGGCTGAAGACGGCTGTAATGCCAGAAGCCGGTCCTCTGAGGCTTTTTACCGGTCCAGGGAAGGCATGGCTTGGCAGTTCGGGCTGGACTGTTCCCATGAGGCACAGGGTCAGACTGATTTGCATATAGCCATGTCTGAACTGGGGTGGCAGAGTGGGCTAAAGAGCGGTGATGGATTAAACCCAGATCATTTGACTGGGTGTGAGTGTTTGATTGGTTCAGATGCTCCGTCCATCACCACCCCCTTTTGTACCGCTTTTGGCCACCATAAGTGTGGCACGGTATGCTCAGACGTGAGTCCCTTGCTCACTTTGCCACTGGATTCAAGCAAGCCGGGCTGAAGACGGCTGCAATGCCAGAAGCTGGTCCTCGGAGGCTTGTTCCCGGTCCAGGGAAGGCATGGCTTGGCAGTTCGGGCTGGACTGTTCCCATGAGGCACGGGGTCAGACTGATTTGCATATAGCCATGTCTGAACTGGGGTGGCAGAGTGGGCTGAAGAACGGTGATGGATTAATCCCAGATCTTTTGACTGGGTGTGAGTGTTTGATTGGTTCAGATGCTCCGTCCATCACCACCCCCTTTTGTACCGCTTTTGGCCACCATAAGTGTGGCAGGGTATGCTCGTGAGTCCCTTGCTCACTTTGCCACTGGATTCAAGCAATACGGGCTGAAGACGGCTGTAATGCCAGAAGCCGGTCCTCGGAGGCTTGTTTCCAGTCCAGGGAAGGCATGGCTTCGCAGTTCATGCTGGACTGTTCCCATGAGGCACAGGGTCAGACTGATTTGCATATAGCCATGTCTGAACTGGGGTGGCAGAGTGGGCTAAAGAACGGTGATGGATTAAACCCAGATCTTTTGACTGGGTGTGTTTGATTGGTTCAGATGCTCCGTCCATCACCACCCCCTTTTGTACCTCAAACAGTAGCAGGCAACAGGTATGTTTAAAGGGCTACTAAGTGGGTGGCACAATCTGTGCTGCAGGGCCACTGGTAGCATTTAATTTACAAACTATGGGCACATGTAGCGCCACTTTACTAGGGTCATGCAAGTAAATTAAATATGCCAATTGGGTATAAACTAATGTTACCATGTTTCAAGGAACGAGCACATGTACTTTAGCATTGGTTAGCAGTGGTAAAGTGTGCAGAGTCCTAAAGCCAACAAAAATAAGAAGAGCACAAATATAAGAGGAAGGCAACTTGTTTGGGAGAAGACCAACCTGAGGCTGACAGGTCTAACAGGCTGCTTTTGTTCTCATTGATAGCAGGGCCGGACTGGGAACCAAAACCGGCCCTGGCAAAGTGCTCGGCCGGCCCCCCCCTCCCCACTAGAGGGGGGTTGGAAGTGCCGCCGAGCGCTTTGCTAGGGCTGGTTTTCCGCAGATTTAGTTATGCTGCAAAAACGGCCCTGTAACAAAATCGCCCCCCAGGGGCTCAAAACCGGCCCCCACCCTTGCGGCGCACCGGGGGATTGCCCTGTACCCACTATGGCCAGTCCGGGCCTGATTGATAGGCAGGGCCGGACTGGGAACCCAAAGCAGCCCTGGCAATTTTGTAGGACCAACACCCCCCCCAGGGGGTGCGGGTGGCAGATGTGATGCATGTGTGAAGCACTGTTGCTTTTGTTACTAGGGGCCGATATTGCAATATTACAGCCATGTTGCAAAACCAGTCCCCTCTAACAAAAAAACAGCCCCTACTTGTGCAAAACTGACCCCCAGCTTTCCAGGAAAACGCCTGATGCCTGCTATGGCCAGTCCGGCCCTGTTGATAGGAGGCATTGTCTAGCAGATTGAACAGGATGTCATTTTTCATTGTTCGACTAAGGCTGATTTGCATATGGTTGACCTCAGTCTCTAATAGCACATTTGAACTGAAAAGGTGGTGAAGCTAAAATGGAAATGAATAAGAGTCACCTTGAGCGGCATGGGCTTGCCCAGGCAGGAACCAGTGGTCTCTGTGCCATGTAATGTTTTCAGGTATGCTTATTATAAGTAACACCTTAATTTTGTTCATTTTCAATAATAATGTTGGTCACTCAGTTTTTTTGTTGGATTCTTATGACCCATTGCCACTTATTTTGGGCTTTTTAGCCCAAATCCCAGCATGTGCTGAGGATAACAAATGGTGCTGGGAGCTGAGCATCCCACCAGCCAATAGGAAGCAGAATTGGAAGACTACTGGCAAATGACTGTCAGAGCATTTCCCCTACGTAATGGTGTGCTGTCGCCTCTGTGCAGCCCATAATTCACCTCCATGGCGACCCAGGATGCTTTTATTTATCCTATCTGCTCCTCCCCACCATATCCTTGTGTCTGTCACTGCCTTCCTGTTCTTGCAGCTTCTTTGTGCAATGATGCACGGTTGGCCACGAAGAAACCCTTCATCAAAATTAGTGACAAAGAAATACAGGAAGGCGAAGACAAGTCAAAAAGTCATTTATTGGCACATTCCTAGGGTCAACAATGCAGTGCCCAGTCTTGATGGACAGCCGCCCTACTTTTCAAGAAGATATTGAAGTCTTTCTTCTAAAAGAAACATCTCTTTCACATCTAAATATCCGACTAATGTACTCCATTTGGTATCCCCTCTTGTTTTGCCTGCTTCCTATCTTATTCCTCCACTTGTCCTTCCCCCAACCCCATTATTTGTATTATAGAGTGTGAACTCGACTTGAAGGTATTGGAGCGCATTCCATGAGCACCAGTTACGGTACAAAGAACAATTTCATTTTTGGTAGGCATAGGGAGATTTAGTGACTTCCCAGAATCACAGAATGTTGAGTCGAGGTTCGAACCGGATTCCTCAGCTCCAAAGTCGCCGTCGGCAGCTCTGTCCCTTACGCCACATGAGCATCTCGCTTGCTTCTTAGCTCGGTTTGTACTGTATGCATGTTAATACACACATGCAATATATGCGCCAGTAAACTGTATAATGACGAGTCGGTATTTATGTCCAGAGACACAGAGAGCTGCATAAATAACCCGTGCCACCCATGAAGCTAAGCAGGGGTGCGTGTCCTTGTTCTCTGGCTGCTGCCACAAACATACATCACAGATTGAAAGAGTTGTCACAGGAGAAGAGCAGTGACATCGACACTCGGAGAAATTTATTCTTCAGATATTTTTGCTCCACAGGTAAAGGAGACAAGCCTTTTCAGAAAGCAAACGCCATTGATAAGGCGACCCTCCACGGCTCGGCAAAGCCAGCCCAGGGCCGCAGGGCACGGACACCTACACTGACCAGCTGCTCTCTGATTAGCTTTCACTGGGAACGACCAGAAATATGATCCGGCTCACGCGGCACGTATTAAAAATAGAGCATTGACTATTCATTGGGCGCGCGCGGCTCCAGTCACGCGCAAGGGGCTCCATGCCACTCCTGTCACCCATCCCGCTGCCTCCTGCTTTCATTAGTCCAGCCCTGGATAGTGTGGGAAGAAAATGGAATGAGTAATAGCAGGGTGTGCAGACTTACCGCGCCTGTGATTGCCGCGCGGCCAGCACGCGCCGGCGGTGGCCCAATTGTCAGCTACCAAGAGAGGGGTTTGTGGGAAGAGGGGAGGCGTGGACGAAAGCACGCGCGCACTCTGCAGCACACGTTTCGCTCATCAATCATCAAGGCTAACTGTACGATCAAGGCCATTAACGTGTGAAGTCCAGGCCCCCATTTTGTCGGCGGCTGCACCTGAGTGTGCAGGAGGCCGACACATCCATGCAGAACTGAATTTGACTCCGGAGGGAAGAGCGACGGCGGCGGTTTAAAGGAGCATTGACAAGGTTTTTAGGTCTGCTTGACAAAGTAATAGCAGGCTTTTAAAACCAGCCATATTTTAAAGGCTTGGCTTTTTTCCAAGTTTACAAAATGAATGCGAGCGGAAACCTACGCTGCAAACTGACAGCATGCTCCCAGTATGTTGCTTAAGCATACCCGTTTAAAAAGAAATGGAAAACTGTAGAATTGCTTTCTTAACTTTGTACTGTTTGATTGATTATCCCCTTCAACTAAATAAAAATGTGTAATTTGAAACACAAATATGGCTTTTCGGGGGATGTGCCTTTGCTATAAGAGAGGAAAACTTACTTTTGTGTAATTTAGAACATATGTTTTTCTTTTTTCTATTTCCAGGAAAGGAAATAATATAATGAACATGGGCAATTTTGTACCGTGATGTGCTACAGACCATATTCATCAGTGGTTTTGCAGGCGGCAGCATTTCAATGATGCTGTCAATGCCAAGATTCTCTTAGTTGCTGGATTGTATAGCGCATAGAGGAGATGAATTGCCTCAGGGCCCTTTTCAAGTTACACGATACCCGAGCTTTAGAGGAGTTATGTATACACATTTGGGGGCATTTATGTTTTCACATGTTTGCAAAATATAAATATATTTCGATTCTTCCAAGACTGAAAAGTCTGTATGACGTTCAATGATCAGATCATAAGTTGCCTCCAATTGGCAAGAGTATCTTTTTATTGCTGCCACGGTTGAGTAGGGGATTACAGCTTCATATAAAATGGCGACCAGAGACAGGTTTGCCATTTGTGAATAAGCCATGTATTTATCAACTTGACACATTTTATCACTGTAAAGTCGATGGAAAATGCATTATAGCGCCACATTTTGTTCCCTGTGAGTATGATTTCAATAATCTGCATTTGTCAGCTACAATATTGTTCGAGAACCACATTTTGAGAAGTTCCCATGTCCAGGTCACCTGCCAATTTTTTTGATGGTATTAAGGTATTTACCGTGCATCTATTTAGATAGGTCTTCATGCACCCTCACTTTTTTTTATAGTTTAAAACCAAATCACAGAGTAATAACCTCCCAGTTCAGAAGAAGGCAATTCCACCTAAAATGTACATTCTTTATCGATGCCCTCAATCGCCCTCTAACAAACTCCTTTGTATTTATAGCTCTTACTCATTGTGTGTGTCTGTGTCGAGTCAGGGTTCGGAAGGTATTTCCTGTCATCAGCACTTTCTTCTTCCCATTTCTTCAGTTGATTTGCCCTCTTGGTTTTGGTTTGTCAGCTGAAGGTAAATAGGAATTGTCAAGGTGTTTGAGTTTCATTGCGTCCCAGCTTGGTCATTTTAATCAGAACATTCTCTTCTTTCCTCTTTACTGGACTTAGTTCACACATCAGGATGATGAGTGACACTAACAAGGGAACCGTGTATGAGATTTCCTGCCCTCTACGTCCCGTACACACGGCTTCATTAAAACAACAGGGATTTATTCGTTGCTGCCTATGATGGCTGCAGAACATCCCATTCTGTAGCACATAAATGCGTGTTGAAAGATTAATCTTCTGGAGTTTTCTTATGAAATGTGATCTCAGATCAAGTTCTGATAGGCCTTAGGTGGGCTACTGAGGTGTTAAGTGGGAATTCTGGAGGATATACCCAAGTCTGATTTGAACTTACCATAACTGCATATCTAAAAGCAATATTGATACCTGATATCCAAGAAAAAGCTCTCGTCAGCTGTGTTTACGGTCTAATTTCTCTGTCTTGCTTTTTCTAAGGGCCAATATGAATTCTACCATGCACTATATTTTATAAGCTTTGGACATACAAGCATATCCTTCAACCAGGGCTGTATTCTTCTCAACGATGGACCCATAGGCTAAGTTTAAATGAAGCTTTGCTTAGCTGGGATTATTCTCACACATGTACATGGATTGTTATAAGCAGAAATCCATCCAAGGGACCACATCTTAGCTCGCTTTTCTCCATGATTTGAGATTTTCAAAACAAAAGCCTCCAGCTGGCGGCCAGCTGCTTTACACTAGAAGTAGGACTTTATCAGAAGGATGACTTCATCCTTCATGACGTAAGGGACTATGTGACAACATACACAAATTCACCTAAGGAACTCCGAATACATATTGACAGAGGAAATATCTAGAAAGACTCTACCTCATTGTAGGCCCAATCAATATTACACTATCTCTGACAGTGGTGCCTTAGCACCTGTTAATTTTCTCAGATTTTTTTAATGTGGTCACTTTCTTTCCTAGTAGTTTCCTCTGATTATTTATCCACATTTGAACTGTGCGCTGAAAGATAGCAAACCAAATCATACAAACCTCAAACCCCATCACCTGCAATTTAGAAAAAAGAAAAATTACATAAGCATTGGCAATTCCAATATGTCTAGCATTGGCAAGTCTTCAGTATTTTATTTATTTTTTGTAAATTTGTGCATTTGAAACTGTTGGAAAATGACCCTCTCTGAAGGGTCACCCCAAACTTTGTGCCTTCGTCCTCTACTTTTTCTAACCTTTTTGTTGGCTTTAGGACTCTGAGCACTTTACTACTGCTAAGCGTTGCTAAAGTGCATATGCTCTCTTCTCTAAACATGGAATAATTGGTTTACACCTGTTTGGAATATTTAGTTTACTTGTGAGATCCTTGTAAAGTGGCATAGCATATACCCAATGCCTGTATCCTAAATGCTACTAATATGCCCGCAGCGCTGGTTGTGCCACCCACACAAGTACCCTTTCAAACCAGTCTCAGGCCTGCCAGGGAAAGGTGTTGGTGTGTGAAGTTTACTGCTACCTCAACTTGGCATTTGAAACCACTTACCAACCTTAAACTCTCCTTTTTTACACACAAGTCACCTCTAAGGTAGGACTTAAGTAGCCCTAAGGGCAGGGTGCTGTGTAACTAAAAGGTAAGGTATGTACCTTTAGGTTTTACATTTTCAATAGTGACAAACATCTAACTTAGTTTTTCTCTACTTTGAGGCCCACTCCTCTCATATGTTACCATCGGAAATTCCTTAAACACTTTTAAGCTGTAATTCCTAATTAGAAAGGAGTAGCTACATCTTGTTTCATATCTATGGATTGGTAATGATAAATCCTCTTTACAGATAAAGTTAGATTTTACATTACTCTTTTAAAAATGCCACTTTAGAAAGTGGACATTTCTCTGCTCTTACTGCTCTGTGTGCCTTGCAGCTTGTGTCCGATACACGTCTGGGGTGGGTGACAGCTACACTTTAGGCATTCCCTCTAGACGGTCACACACACAGGAAAGGCGGGTGTGACAGATAACTCATCTGCATTCATCTACATTCTGATAGCTCTTCCTAAGCAGGAAGACAGAGGGGAAGCTGACACTTACACCTGAATAGGCAGTGTCCTTCCCCCTCCCACAAAGAGCTGATTACCCCCACAGATAGTCTGGCAGACAGGGCTGGGATGAAAGGAGGCCTGTGCACTTCAAGGGCCTGCTTTAACATCACCCCCCACTTCAAACGCACATTTGGGTAAATGTAAATGTAAATGTAGTTGAGCTTATATAGCGCACAGCTACCCGCAGTGGGTTTCCCGGCGCTTGCTTAGGGAACCCTTCCTGGTATTCCCCTGTGAGATAGCAGGGTATCCACAAGGTGAAAGTCGGGCATCCCGCCGCGAGGGGCCGTTGTGGAGATTAAGCAAGCTATTGCCCAGAGTCGCAGAGTGTGAACCCGTGAGTCGAGGAGGCACCGGGGCGAGAATTATCGAGTCCGTGGAATTTTTAGCCCAAGACCCCGCCGAGGCGGGGAATTGAACCCTGGTCCAGGACCGATCTCAGCTTCCGGGTCTGCTGCCTCTAACCCCTGAGCCACACTTCTCCACTATAAGTACTAGGACTCTAACAGTACTTATACTAGGTATAAGTACTAGGACTCTAACCCTACCAACGGAGTAAACTACTGGACCTGTGAATAACTCTGCCTGGAGTAAGGACTGCTGTGCTACAAGGATTGCCACTATGTCTGACTGCTGCTCTGAAAGAACTGCTTTCTGCTTTGCTTAGCTTCGCTGCTGCCTGCTGAGGACAAGGACTGGACCAATGTCACTTGAACTCAGAATAACTCCAAGGGCTTTCCCCCTGTTCTGAAGTCTCAGGGCCATCAAAGATTTCCTTCAACTCTGCAACAGCATCTGGACTCTGCCATCTGTGAGTCATGCCAAGAGGTGCCAATCAAGTTCTGGGCTTTTGAAAGGTACCAATCGGAACTGACGCATTGCCATTTGATGCCGACGCAGGAGCCGATTGACGACATTGCTTCGACAGATTGTGCGGCTCATCACCTGAACATATCAGAACCGACGGATCAAGACTACGGCATCAATGCTTTGCTCCACCCAAGATACTTTTTCAGCAAGACCTGCATGAATTCTGTTGCTGGCCTGCCCTCCATCCCGGTCAGCTTAAACTTTCGATTTGCCCCGCTCCAGCACAATCTCAAGTAACCCCTTAGCGCTATTGACTTCAAAGCACTACTTTTTGATTTACTCCTTGAAAATGTATTACTCCGGTTCTACTTATTAGATTTTTGTCATTTTGGTCTTGTTGTACCCATAAAAATATAATCTATTTTTCCAACCCTGTGAGTAGTATTTTTGTTTTGTTTTTTATTTTGTTACTGGATGTGTGTGTTTCACAAATACGTTCCACATTGCATCTTTAGATAAGCCTGACTGCTCTGTGCCAAGATACCAGAGGGTGAGCACAGGTTATCTTTTATTGTGTGTCTAGCCTACCCTGACTAGGATTGTGGTCCCTACATGGACAGGGTGCACACCTCTGCAAACTAGAGACCTAATTTCTAACAAACACAAAAAAAATGTAAGTAAGAAAATGAAAAATTGTTGCCAGCTAAATGTGGTAGGGATATTTTTTGTAAAACAAGTCACATATGACCCATGGCAAAAACAAAATGAAAGCAGAAATAAAAGTCAAGACAGATCCTCAAGGCTTAGTTGCACTGAAGTGGACTACTTTTCATTAGGATTTGTACATTTAAACAAGCAAAATGCTGGCACTCATAGTGGCGAGATATAGGAGTTGAAGTGGGCTAACCCATTCTCCTATGATGTATATTGTGGTTTGTGGTAGTAAAATCTGAATTACCTATGAACAGACCAATGGATGAAGAGGTTTGGGCAAACGCTTGTATATGTGTGTGAACATACACACACACACACACACAATATGTGTGTGTGTGTGTGTATATAAATATAGTTCTTAAATATGTATATATGTGTGTGTATATATATATATATATATATATATTTATTTATTTATATATATGTATATGTATATAAATAAATGGACAATACTTTCTTAACCTGTTCCGTGCTAGCGACGGAACCACTCCGTCACAAGCCACGGGCACCCTGTGCTCATGATGGAGTGGTTCCGTCACGCTGCATGTGCTCCGCCCACACAGCATCAATTCCCCCGCCTGCGCAGTTGAATTAATGAGCGAGCGGGGCCGTGACGGAACCACTCCGTCATAAGCACAGTGCACATGTGGCTCGTGACAGAGTGGTTCCGTCACAAGCATGGCTGCGCCGCGCGACCCCCCTCTCCCCAGCGCTGCAGCGGAATTACCGCCGCGGCAAAGGGGTTAATTTGGACTGTGAAAGCGCGCCCACTTGGGACTATTAGGTGCGCACTACAACATCCAGAGGGCCATGGTGATAGCCACGCCCACTTGAACAGGTGTGTTTAAACTGTGCGTATGCATCAACGCTTTTAATCTGCCATGAAACACGCCACTGAGGAAGGGATTTTTCTATTCCCGAAACGCATCTGGCATATCAAGTTCTGTGATGCAACTTCATAGCAGGGCTCTGCTGGCAAGATGTTAATAAAATTCGTGAACCTTACAGTTTTCTTTGTGGCCTCACTTCTTTGGGGTTCCTGGTGTTTGGATTTGATTCGGCTTGACCCAGCCGCAAGGTGAGGCCCGCCCGCGGTAGCGGGATCTGCGACTACACCACGTTGGTGTCTTATATATATGTCTTTGTGTTGTGGAGAGAGGACAATGAAAGTGCAAATGTTTTTTTACAAGATATCAATGTGAACAAAATGAATCTGAATTTCACTTCAAACATGAGCTGTACTGAGGTTGAATTTCTGGATACAAATGTATATGTGAAAAATGGTGAGTTACAAACAACATTACATAGAAAAACCCACAGCGGGTAACTCGACGTTACATGCCTCTAGTGCCCACCCTAGACATCTAATTGACAGCATTCCCTACGGTGAGCTTCTTGGAATAAAACGCATATGTAGTGATGGGAAACAACAGACTATATGTATGCAAGAGGCTGTGGAGAGATTCCGTAGGAGAGGCTACACGGCAAAAATTCTACAAAGGGCTTTGGACATAGCCAATAGTAGATCTAGGGAATCATTATTATCAAATACAGAAGAAAATGCCTTGCAGGAAAATGAGGATACCCCTAAGACACCCAGGCTGATACTAACCTACAATAACCAGCACCGTCAAATTGGCTCAATAATGAATCAAAACTGTGCGATAGTGCAGACAGATGCAGTCATGACACCAGAATTGCCTCAAAAACCCACTATAACCTTCCGGAGAGGCATTTCGATGAGAAATAAAATAGCTAAAAGCGTCCCAGACCTCAGTACCAAAAAGAAGAGCACTCTTTGGTTACCAGAAAAACAAGGTTTTTTTAAATGTTCATCCTGTGGGGCCTGTAAATTTGGTACAACCACAAAAAAATACACCACACCTTTCAGCCCGAGGGAATTTAAAATTCAGGGATGCTACGACTGCAAGACGGAATATGCAGTTTATATTCTGACGTGTACTTGCGGGCTCAGATATGTGGGTAGTACCAAGCAGCAAGTACACGTCAGAATTCTGCAGCATCTGCGTGCTATCGTAAATAACGACAGCACGTATCCTGTTGCAAGACACTTTAAGGCAGTCCACCAAAACAACTTAGCAGACTTAAAATATTTTGTCATCGGAGCAGTAAATGAGAATCCGTGTGGTGGAAACAGAGAAAAAAGCCTTAGACAGCTGGAATCCAAATTCATTGTAGAATTAGACAGTAGACAGCCTAATGGTTTAAACAATACAGAGGATTTACATCATTTCCTCTAAGAGCTCATCTATTGGGTTAGGATGTGTCCGTCAAAGTTTCTTTCAAACCTTCTGTTTTCTAAAATGAAGTCCAATAACTTTACTGTGACTCTAGAACCTTTTCCACATTCTTTTCAAAAATACTTTTTCAATTTTGGTTTTAGTCTTTCACGTTATAAGTATAAATTATTTTTATCTTATACATTTTAAAAAATCACACGAAGCTTGTGAATATCAAGTTTTTTCTGCCCTTTAAAAAAAAGGAAACACCACTATTATGGAATGGGAAAATATCACCGTTATTGTTTGCACTTTAACTGAGGAGATACTTTTATGCTGCTAAAATACATCGTATGCACTTTATTTGTATTTTTGCACATGAGCTCTATTTTTGCACAAACTCTCCATGTTGCTTAGTTCAATATTGATGAGGTCAGGTCCTTATAATCTTGGAATTCAATCCGATATTTATGTATAGCCATCTTTGAAGTACCAACATTTTTATAATATATTTCTATTTTTATATTGTATATAACATGCATATTTATTTATATATATATATATATATTTTTTTTCATATTAAGGGAAAAGGATATATATATATTTTTATATGTCATGGGTACATTCATGAAAAATAATGGAGTTATACGCATAAGTGACCACAAGCGCAAATTATGACATGCTCTGTGCTAATATATCAAATACATTGGTGCACTATGCTTTATTTTTTATCTTCTATGAATCAGCATTTATGCGGTTATGTTGTTTTGATTTCTATATGAAATACAATTGATTTGGGTATTTGGTCTAAAAACTACAAACCCAGTATACATATGCATATAGTATCTCTTCTATGTTTAGCACTTAGATGAGGTGAAAGCATCACACCAAAAATGTATAAAAATAAAAAGCGGACCATCTGTTTGTCACATTGAGAAAGAATACGGAGATATTCGAAACGCGTCTGGCAACATTTGAAAAATAAAAGACCTGCTGATCCACGAAAATTGGAGTCTGTATTTCGTTCCTTTGGCTGTGTCCCGGCTGGGCATTGCAGAGGGGATTCGGAGATATCGTCATATATATATATATATATATATATATATATATATATATATATATATATATATATATATATATATATATATATATATATATATATATATATATATATATACATATATATAATATTTTTTTTTTTTCTGCCAAAAATAAAAAACTTACTTGCTGCAACTGCTGTGGGCTCGCCTGAATTACTTTTCCTTGGAATCCTTGGATCGTAATATGTTTATTTTTCAATGTTTGAAAACATGAGGCTGCAAAGACAGTTAGAGCTGTTTGTAGGTCAGACCTAAAAATACACCTATCCATTTCAGAGTTAAAGTTTCAGAGCTCATTATGGGCCAAATGTAAGAAGACATCTGATAGGTCAGCTGGTCAATGAACATTCCATTTATTACCTTTTAATAGCATAATGATGGTGTTAATGATGGTGCCGAGATGAAGAGGGAGATTAAGGCAGGATAGCCATCGCATTCTATGAAACCATCAATCTTTAATTAATCAGTGTGACATGAGTCCTGCATCTTCTGATTTCATTTGACCCTATCTTGGCACATACTATTCATTGGTTGGATAAACATGGAAGATATTAGATCTGAACAAGAAAAACAGATGGGGGTGTTAGTTCTACATCACAACTCATAAAAACAAGTTCAAACTCATAATTTGGTGACAGTAGAGAATGGGGTAATAAACGACTGGTTTAAAAAAAGCAGATCCACTGGATTCCTGCAAGTATTCTGAGTGATTATCTATGATCCATTCCTAAGATCCTGAAATATACAACCGTGTAGGAGCTAAAATCCCTTACCCTGTTGCCTCTCAGACAGACCAGCTGTCTGTTTGCGACATATATTTTGTAGGCTTACTAAAAACATATTGCTTACCGGTGTTTGACCTTACTTTTATGATCATTTACCTGCTGCTTATTTGATGGCTTGCCTTGTCCATCTTGTGTCTGTCCCTTCACTAAAGCATTTCAAATGTACGTGTGTCCTGCCACTACTCACTTTTAAGGAACAGTTTCTTCTTTGGGCTTAAGCCCTCCATGACAGTGTATGTGTTTACCAGCTGCCTCCCTACTGTTCTTCTCTCCTACGCTGTTGCTCTCTATTGCCTGCCTTCTTCTCCCCACCCCCTACGTGTACTTCTTCCCCTTGAGTGTTTTGCTACCCCTTCAGCTGCATTAACAACAATGCTTTCACTCAGTTTTTTGTTTATAATTAGTATTCCAAAACAGATTGCCAAATTAAAACAAAAATACGCTCAATTCATTTTGTAGGCCCATACATGCATGGTCCGTGCGCGCTTACAAAATGAGGCTGGAGGTTGCGTCATAGACTTTTTAAATTCTTCATTAGCCATGCCGCACAGCATTGAGGTGTAGTGTAGCTCCTATTTTCCCAATAGGCTCTGCGCATTGGAATAGTGCCTACAGCAGTAAAGGCCTAGGCCAGACGTTAACTAGGTCTACTACTGTCGATACTAGACTTAATTTTTGGGTTTGCCAGCTAAGCTCAGAGTTCGCTAGAAACTTTCTCGAATGTTCAAGGAAGGATTAACTCCCCTGATTAGACAAGAAGGGATTTAGTTTCTGACAACCATAGAACATGACAACTTTGCTCTCCCCTAATCAAGAGTCAATCTCGAGAGTCGTGTGAGCACAAGGCAATTATTTTACTCAGTCAGTACGTGCATTCTTAGTCTCATCAGAATGTAGAGAAAAGGAAGAGACGGGCGTGTTCAATAAAAGATGTTATTTATTGATCAGTCTCTTTTCTCGTACAAGAGAAATGGATCGATATTATTGCAATACTTATAGTTAAGTAAAGTGCATACATTAGAAGCAATAGTATAAAATAATACTGTAAAAACATTGATATGGTTTCTGAGCCATATGATGTTTAAAATGATTAAAATATATTTACATACACATATACATTTGACTAAACGTACTCAACTGGTGTTTCTAAATACGCCTACCCCGTGTACCTGACCTAAGTCTAATGCGTGGGCGGGAATAGAAAGTTACAGTTTTAGTTTAAGTTTGTTTTTGCCAAGTGAATAACTAAAGAATTCTCTAGGAGGGGTTATTCAGTTCTGTACCTGGAATTTAGGATGAATGAGGAATGGTATCTCTTTCTCTGCTCTCGATATTCCAGGCTGCCTGCGAGGGCTGCCCAGAAGCGCCGGTGCTGGGTCTCTCGGCTTGAGATAGCAGCGCGTCTCTCAGCGCGTCAGGAAGGCGGGGCTGCTGCCTGCGGGGTCTGCTTCTGCTCTCGGCTTCGGCAAGTATGGCTGCTCCGTCTTGTCACCACGCGTGTGTTTGCATAGGGCAAGGTCGGCAATATTTATACCTTAAAGGTGCCGGGATTGACGTAAGGATGGACATAGGTACGTCAATAAAGATGTCATACGACTTGCTCGTTAGCACATTCTTTACTAAAGTTCTCTGTGAAATCAAAACAATGGCCGCACGGATTATCCAGGTTGTCATAGGTTTGATTTGTTATGAGAACGTCGTATGCCTTATCAGGGGCTGGAGGAATATCGCTTGTCTAATTAGATCTCAAGCGTTATGACCTAATCAGATAACACGTTCCTGTGCCGTAGTGTGACTGCGTCAGATAACGGTATCTGCATCATGGGGGTTTTCTTGCCTCATGGGCTGACTGTTAGTTAACTAGCTAGTAAGTTTAACCAGAATAGGGTCAGGAATAGGGGGATCGAATCAGAACCTATAGAAATACACGACACCCACTCCACGCTAACTATGGTCATATCTACTAATCTATGCATAGTATAACATAGTACAACATACTATAGAGTATAGTGTATACCTTACCACCCCAAAATACATAAATGCATTTCGAAATTTTCAAATATACTGAAAAATTGCAGTCATATATATTGTATGCACTTAAGCTATGAATTAAATGCAAAAGTGAACACGCATTGTTATGCATTATTGATTGTTGGTATATGAGAAATACACATGAAATGGCTCTTAATATGGCTATACAGAAAAAAAGTCGAAACCATTTCATCACATAAAATCTATTGCGAACATACCAGCGGGCAGCTAAAGTCTATAAAGTCTATAAATTATCTAAAATAGAAATCTTAGTTCTCTTGGAATAGTCTCTTACTTTAAGCAGAAAATCAGTGTCCCGGGAAAAAATATATAGAAAAATATTTTAGGGGCTTGCTGAAAAAAGTTGCTGTCCGTGAACTGGATTGTAATTGTTCATGTGACTTTATTTTTAAAGTTGAAGGCCGAATTCAGGGAACGCCGTGTGCGAGTTTACTCAAAAGTCTCTATTTCTGTTCCGGAGAGAACATCATATCATTCAGGCTTTCGAAAAAACTGTCAACAGCTTCATGGGAAAGTTCCTCTAAGTCGGAAATAGGGGTAACCATGCATTCATGCGCATGATTGTCTCCATTGACATTCTGATTTGCATTGCTGACAGAAGGCCGTACCTGTTCGATGCTGCTTTCATCTTGAACTTCACTACTCTTCAATCGCAGTGGTGAAGATTCCAGGAATGCCGTCATCAGAATTGGCAGCCTTTGAGGGCAGCACAGTGCGTGAACCTTGGTAGGAACCAACAGTGTATCTGCATCCACCGGCGCATCCGATTGTAGCGTCAGACAGGTGTCTAACACGCATTCTTCTCCGCATAGCAGACACCTTAGTACAGGTAAAACACACCTTTGCCACATTGGTCGAAATGATAGAAACCAAGTCATGTTTAGGTCTCTAAGCCGGGATAGTCCCAGGATTTTTGATATCCGGTCCCGGTATCCAATGGCTAGGATCGTATCTTCCATTGTCGCGAGAGTTTGATCTGTGACATGGGTTGCCATAACGAAAAATAAGGACTAGGAATAGGATTCCTGCAATTAGTCCTAGGATCAGGGGAAGTCCGCCAAAAATCGAATGGACGAAGTCTGGAAAAATACCCAGTATGGCTTTGAATGGTGTTAATGCCATCGAAAATACTGTCTTAAATACCTTTGAGACCCCTGTGGTATCAGAAATATTTAAGATTTCGCTCAGGATTTCCGCGAAATGTACGGGGGAATTAGTTGATAATAATGTATGTATCTCTGCAGTCGTCCTTGCGACTTGTAGATCATACGTTTCTTTAGATGACGTGAGCCTTGTAGGCGTCTGAAGAAGCACTGTTTTCATTCTGCTTAAAGTGTCTATTCGAATAGAAGTCATTTTCAAACTGGGCCATGCCCTCGCCTCCCTGTCTGGAAAGGAGCTGGGAAACAAAGAACGTCCACAGCACTTGACCTTCGCCGTCGTAGTGACGAGATAAGGAGTCCCGGGCATAAGACTACAGCATCTGCGGTCTACAATAAGAATGTAACTCCCATTATAGAGTCTTTGAAAGAATGGTTCTATTTCAGTTGCAGGTGCGCCTTGCTGGTGACATGAAAGGTTGTATGAATTCCCTTCACAGGCTCCGTGCAAACTAATACCGTTACACAGAAGCGTGCCGCTTAGTGACATAGCACAATTGTTGCCACTAAGAAACACTTTCTGTCCTTTGTTACTGACACATGCATGTGAATAGGGCAGGTTCCATGTTGTTTTAAGGTACCCCTTTCCCAATTTCTCGTACATGCCAGCCTGTATATAATTTTGGCAGTATTGAAACCTGAAGGTTGAGATTGGAATATTTATGATTCCGTGGATTATCCATTCACTGACAGGTCGTTCTGACATTGTCAACGGTAATCTTTCTAGTTTTTCAATGCTCAAGATTGTATAATCAGCACCCTTCTGCGCCATACCGATTTGTCTATCAGTAAGGTTAAAGATTTGGAATAGTGACGTTGTGTTGATTAAACGCCAAGGCACATAGCCTGAACGCAGATTTTGTAACGTCCAGCCAAGCTGTACAATAGAACGCAATTGTGACTGACCATGTTGTAATAACAGTAAGTCTTGCGATAATATATCGATTGCTGAAGACACAATGCTGTCCAATGAAAAAATTCTGGAGGACAGAGTCATTAACCCATTGTCCACTACAGAAAGTGATTTTTCCAAATTAATACGGTCAATTTCCCGTATTCTTTCTGCTGTCTCAATTTGAGTAACCTCCCAGGCCTCATTGTATGCTGCATATACAGAGGCTGCTATGAAACGCTTTTGACGCTGTTTGCGTGGTCCCATTATGAAATCACGCAAGTCAGCACCATCAGTAAGTAAGGTTAGGTGTTGCTTAATTTCAGGCAGTGTGGAAGTTTGTAGCCATTGAAGGCATAATTTGCCCACACTGTAGGTTGTTATTATCCCTGGGTGATGTCTTTGGGGATATCTAGGGTCTGGCCTGTTCATTTTGAAACCCTGTGTTTTATTCAGGAATCTATCTTGACAGTTATTTGTATCTGTGGGCCAGATCAACCATTGTTTCCAATCAGGATGTGTTCTGTTTTGGTTAAGTATATGGTTTATGTCTATTTCTTCATCTGTTTCAGAGTTATTGCTAAACATTGTTGGCTTTGGAATAGACAGGTTATTTAAATCTTTGATTTTGGCTAAGCCAAGACAGGTGGTTTGTTGAACGGTGTCATTTAAAAATATCATTTGTTCTGGGATCATGCAGGCTCTAAACAAAGCTTCTAAACCCTGTACTTGCCATTCTTTTGTGCCCCAAACACTTTTCAAATCAACATTTTTGTCCCAATAATCGAATCCAAAAGTATTCATTTTTTCAAAGAAAGAATCTGAATATATCAATTTTGTGTTGGTTATCATGGTTTTCATCCCTGTCTTGTTTGACAATTTGTAATAAAATGTTTCAGCATTAGTTATGTTAAAACCTGAAAAATATGAATATTTGCCATACACGGTTCTAGAGCTCCCTTTTGGAGGTGTAGCACAATGTTCCCATTGATTAAATTTTAAAACATTTCTAGGCTGTGCAGATTTATGCAAGAAATGGTTACCATAGTGGTTATAGCAATACATACTATCATAATTTGTAGAACCTTGCAAATAATCATGTTTTGTAAATTTAGCAGACATTACTAAGTCAGACATCATATTGTTTATACTTTCAAAGTCCCAATCATCAGCAAATGAGTTTGGTTTTGCAAAGTCACTCAAGGAGATCTTGATTTGGTGTGGATATTTCAGGATCTCGACCGGACCATAAATTTCATAGTCAGTGTTGTCCCAGGCTACCCCACCAGATATTGGAATTGCTGTGAAGTTGGCTGAAGAAAGTTCTGAAGAAAGTTCTCTTTTCTCGACGTGTGAAGATGTCTGTGGTTTGAGGACCAAGTTGATGTTCTGACTTGCTGTGTCCATTTTAGCATATTTTCCCTCAATGAAGCGTCCCAAGGTAAATACCATGATGAGCCAAAGTATGAGGATAAATGCACCAAAACCCACCCAAAATTCAATCCATGGAGAAACTAGATATGTTTCTTTCAGTTGTTTCAAAAGTTCCTTCGCTTTGTCTTTAAAGGATTTTGATGTTGGCTGTGTCTTTTGTTCGCTGAAGCCTTCAGAGGAATCATCGAAGTTGATGAAGTAACCGGATGCAGTTCTGTCAATTGTTCCAATTGGTTCAGGATTTTTGTTTCTCGCATTTTCACTTGGTACTTCTGTATAGATTGGTGTGTCTCTGCTAAATGTCTTTATTTGGGTTTTCAGAGGTCTAAGTTCTATTGCATTGTTGCATAGTCCTTGTTGTTCTTCTGTAGGCGTTTCGAATGTGATGAGCCTCTTTGATAGGACCTCTGTACTGGTAGCAAACCTTGGTGTTCTGCTACTTATTGGGAGTCCACTTGGCCTACTGTTGGTTATCGGCCACATGTTGTGGTTTTACCAGGTCGATGGATACAACTCGGTTCTCCTTTTTTCCAGCAAGTGGCGGTAGTACAACTGATCTTGTCCCGTTGACAGACAATACAGGAACTGCTTTTCTGTAAGAAGGCCCAAATTCCTTCTTTACCGCGATCTTCTCCCTGACTAGATCCCCGACTTTTGGAATCCAGACAGGTCTTGCTGGGACAGGTGGTGATTCTTCAGTGGTCGTTGGCTGTTCTTTCAACTGTATGTTGCTCAGGTCTTTTCTTGTTTTGTTTAAGTCCTGCAAAATAGCCAAACGGTCTTTGACATCAAAGCTTTTTTCTGTTACCACTGAAGTCTGACTATCAAGGTCAGAGATCAACATCCTAGTTCCGAATAATAATTCGTACGGACTGAATCCCTTCAGAGAATTTCTTGGCAAGTTATTTAGACTACGTTGGACACTTATTAGATGTTTGACCCACCCAGCTCCCGAACCTAATATCCTTTCTATTATAGATTGCTTTCTGTCTTGGTTTTTTCTTTACACCATCCCATACCCTCAGGAAGGAAGTGAGAAGATTCCCGCTGGGCTGTGCTCATTTGGCCATTCTTTCCCCCCCCAGGCTGGATTGCCTGAGAAAAGGAAAAAAAAAAATGGTCGAACGTAGCATGCTCTTAGCGTATATGCCATTTAGACTCGCAAATCTTGTATAACAGTCCGGACGTCAGCCGAGTGCTGTGGATCTACATTATAAGTGGGAACTAGCCTGTATATGTTAATCGCAAGCCATTCTTTTTAGTGGTGATGTTATCTGCCTTGATACGACGAGGTATTAAACTGCTTCTCTCCCCACTGCGATCTCTGTTGCAGTTTGGGCAGTTTTTTACAAACATGGTGTAGTGCAGGCTCATGCCTGGCCACCAGTACCGTGATTGTAATTCTTCCAGAGAATCTTTTAATTTAAGGTGTCTGTGACCCTCGCCCATGTGTGCGTCTGCGATTAACAAGTTTCTCCTGTCCATGTTTGGAATCACTCTATCCCCCACTCCAGGGATTCGAGCAAAAGGAATGGAGTTTGCATCTATGATGTATGTGTAATTGAGTGGATAGTTGATCGGTAACGCCGAGCAGTCGCCTTTTGATGACGTTTTTACTGCCAGCAATGTTTCGCCGTCAATGTATTTTAATGTACGCTTTTTTCGATCTACGGGAGCCGATTTAGTGGCTGCCGCTGCGGCTGTCTCAGCCAATGAATTCCCTACAACGTGAACGCCATCACGCTGGTGACTCAGTGAGTGTGTCACGTGAGTCTTTGGTAGTTCTTTTTTCAAAAGAGCTACCTGTTCCCAGAGCAGTCTCTGCTTTATTGGTGCATCCGTGTCATCTTTGTAATCGTTCTGAATCCAGGTCTGCAAATCCTTGTTATATGCTTTGACGCAGAAATATGAATCTGACACTATAAGCGTCGGGAATTCGCGATCCGCATTATCTAGCGCCATTTTCAAAGCTAATATTTCAGTTTGTAGTTCTGAATTAGTTTCTACTGAGTGTGATTTTGTTAATAGAGGTTTTAGTTTACCTCCGCGCCACACTTCTTTTGTAATCTCACATGTGGGGTTGTATGCATGTTCTCCCCAAACGGAGGGTTGAGCATGTCCGTCTGTATAGATTACACAGGCGTAATGTCGTAGAGGCAGAATGTCGATTGGCAGAGGATACGTTTTTTCATATTTTAGATTTTTTAATTCTTCTAGTTCTGGATCAAAGAAGTAATATACTTTGTCCGTTGTGATTGAATTTACCCATTGTAACCATTCTGGATCCAATGTTGTTGTTGGTAAATTACACGGTGTTGTTAATGCCTCAAAGGCTGATTCTGCTGTTCTGACTGTGATATGTCTACCGTCAGCTATGTCTTTTTCTCTAGCTATTGCGGTTTGAACTGCTTGAACAATTTTTCCTTTGTTGTTGAATCTCTGTTCAGCTTTTGTGTACAAATGTGATTTGAATGCAATTGGTACCTTATCTCCCTCATTAGAGGTTAGGTATGTGAATCCGCATCTCCCTGGGATGACTCGGATCACAAGGTTGCGTGTATTATCACGGGTTTCTAATTTTGTTTTAATTAGCATGTCTGTTTGTAAGGATCTCAAAATTTCTGTGTGTGCTTGAGTCCAACTGGATCTTTTAAAGTCTGGTTTAATTAGATCATAAAGGGGTTTGACCCTTTCTGCGTAATTTGCAATATATGTTCTTCCGAAATTTAGGAAGCCTAGAATTGACTGTAGGTTTTTTTAGTGTTTTAGGAGCTTGGATTACGGCACATTTCTCTAGGAAATTGTCTGCCAGGCTTTTGCCTTCACTTGATAACTCATATCCTAAGAATAGGACCGTCAGATGGGCAATTCTGGACTTTTTGAAGTTGAATTTGTAACCCTCTGCAGCGAAACCAAGTATTATGGTGTTCACTCTTTTCAAGTGAGTCTCCAAGTCATCATCTGTTAAGTAAATGTCATCGACATAAGATAATGCTTCATCATCATATAGTTGTAGTAATTCTGTTACTCTCGCTGAGAATACCCCCGGGCTGTTCTTGTACCCCTGGGCTAACCGACAGAATTGTTTTTGAGTGCCATTTACTGAAAATGCAGTTAAATATCTGCTCTCTGGTGCTATGTTTTGACAAAAGAATCCGTTGGAGATGTCCAAGGTTGTTTTGTATTTTTTGCGCACTATGTTATTCATTAGTGCAGCACTGTGTGAGTTTTGCACTGCAAAAGTTTTGCAACATGTGTTAAGGTGTCGGTAATCCAAAACTAGACGGTACGAATTGTCTGGTTTGGAGACCGGAAATAAAGGATTGTTCATTTGTGAGGTGCAAGTTTCAATCACCCCTTGGTATTCTAGCTGATCTAGTATTTCATTTACCTGTTTTTTAGCTTCTTGCTTAATTGGGTACTGCCTTTGTGCAGTAGGTTGTGATTTTAACTGGATTTTGTGAGGAGGAGAATCCTCATCCCATCCTACATGATTTTTATATAAAGCAGGTGCTAAGGCCACTGCCCACTTTCTAGCAAGTGTATATTTTTTATGAATCGGTATTTGATTCGAGAAGGCAGGCATAATTACTTCTTCGCCATGAGGGCACTCCCTGACAAACTCTGGTGGCCAGTCTTTTTCAGCTAGAAGGATGTCATAGCCTTTGGATAGGTTATCCCAAAATAGTCCCCTTATTTTCCTAGTCTTATCTCCCTCTATACGTAATGTTATCTCGTATATTTTGTGGGGCTTGCTAACTCTGGTATCTGCAGTTTCCACTTGAAGGTATTCATTCGTGTCCACTGTCTCCAGATGATTCATAAGGACTTTGCGAGCTATGCTCACCTCTGCTGCGCTGTCTAGCATTGTCTGAGCCCATTCTCCGTTTTTCAGTTGTGTCCTCAGTATTCTCGGCATTGTTAACTACCTTGATACTGGCTACCTTCTTTTTTGGAAATTGTGATTTCTTTTTCAGTTGAGCAGGTTCCTTGTCTTTGGACTTGGCGTGCTCTTCTGATCGTCCTCTTCTTTCCGATTTCTGCGAGGAATTCTGAAAAGATTGAGAGGGACGTGTATCAATGTCTTGATATCTATCAGGTTTTTTAATATTATCCCTATTTCTAAGGTTATATCTATTCCCAGAGGGTTCACTCTGAGGTGACCTTTGTCTCGGGTTTGGAGATTTCTCTCTTCGCCTAGGAGACCTTCCTCTGGACTGGAATTTCTTTTCTTTAGGATTGGATTGGTTATTTCCATTCCAGTTCTTTTTTGGTGAATTATTATTAAAAAATATTTTTTCTGGACTAGTAGTCAGTTGCGGTTTTACTGGTATTCCACCTAGACTATCTCTGCCTAGTTCTTCATAGGATTTTTCTATGATTCTGGCAATTTCAGCTGGTTGGTCTGCTATATCTGTCTCTTTTAACCTCTGGCGGATCGCCACGTTTGCTGCTTCACCTTTTATGTTGGCTAGTAATATAGCCGAGACTTGCTTGAAGTCTTTCAGTAATTTCATACCAAGAGTTAAAGCAGGTTCTGGACCGTATTCATCTTGAATTTGTTTTAGCACATCTGGTATCACCGAAATGGATGGAACACCGTGCGTTTTTGTATAGATGGAAGCAAAGACTGTACCCCAAGTGTCACAGTCCTCAATGTGTGGTGCGATTCCCATTGGGAGACATATAGTCAGAATCCTGTGTTTTTCTAATGGGGTGGTGTCAGGAAACACCGCCTCTATTTGGGTAATTTTCTGTGCCAACCAGAATGGTATTTGTTCCCGTTTAGCTGGAACTTTACCTAGGCAGGATTGGATGTTCTGTGGTGTAATTTTATTTGTGTTCCCCTGGTGAGGGGTCAGCTGTGGAAGTTTAATCGCTGGCTGAATTGTTGAAGTCCGCATTACATACTGAACTAATTGTCTGTGAATTTTTAGTAGTTGTTTTAGCTGTATTAACAGCTCTGCTGCAGGCATTCTTTCGATGTCTGGATGTGGTGTGTATCCGGCTAGGACCGGCCACGTTGCTCCTGGTCTTCCTAAAGGACCGAGCCTTGTAATGTGATTGTTATGTATTAGGGCGCCATCAAATAAGAGCAAATGCTCTTGGAATTTGAGTGGTACTTCCACCTCCTCGAAAGGAGTGTACGTTTCAGGAGGTTCCTCTACTTTGTAATAGTGGAAGTACTTTGTTACAGCATTTGCTGCTGGAAAATGTATCCATGTATAGTATACCTCTGTCTGCCGATATTCGTGTGCCTCAATTACGAATATGACTGTGCCACCTCTAGGTGTCAGTCCATTTTCTATAAGTTTTAAGGTTATAGATCTCCTTTTAATGACCGGAATAAGTATTATATCCGCGTCTGCTGCTTGCATGGTAGCATCAGCATCTGCTATTTCAGTAGCTAATCTAATTGCCTCTCTTTCTCCATCACTGTCTCCCATTTTACTGACAGGATGGTATTATTTTTGTTTGCAGATCAGGTTTCTTTATGGAAACAGAGATTAGATGCACAATATTCTGGAACTGTTTTATCCTTCAACGTTGACTATACCAAGAACCATACATAGGAGTTCCCTCCTGCGAGGTTTTGGAGGATATTATAACCTTTCACCCACTCCAGACGTCTTTGGAGTATTTGGGAAAAGGGGTCTGAGTGAGAAAGCACGACTGAGTTACTCTAAATGTCTTACGTTAGTTTTATCGCCCTTTCCAAACGCGTTGGGCGCCATGTAGTGTAGCTCCTATTTTCCCAATAGGCTCTGCGCATTGGAATAGTGCCTACAGCAGTAAAGGCCTAGGCCAGACGTTAACTAGGTCTACTACTGTCGATACTAGACTTAATTTTTGGGTTTGCCAGCTAAGCTCAGAGTTCGCTAGAAACTTTCTCGAATGTTCAAGGAAGGATTAACTCCCCTGATTAGACAAGAAGGGATTTAGTTTCTGACAACCATAGAACATGACAACTTTGCTCTCCCCTAATCAAGAGTCAATCTCGAGAGTCGTGTGAGCACAAGGCAATTATTTTACTCAGTCAGTACGTGCATTCTTAGTCTCATCAGAATGTAGAGAAAAGGAAGAGACGGGCGTGTTCAATAAAAGATGTTATTTATTGATCAGTCTCTTTTCTCGTACAAGAGAAATGGATCGATATTATTGCAATACTTATAGTTAAGTAAAGTGCATACATTAGAAGCAATAGTATAAAATAATACTGTAAAAACATTGATATGGTTTCTGAGCCATATGATGTTTAAAATGATTAAAATATATTTACATACACATATACATTTGACTAAACGTACTCAACTGGTGTTTCTAAATACGCCTACCCCGTGTACCTGACCTAAGTCTAATGCGTGGGCGGGAATAGAAAGTTACAGTTTTAGTTTAAGTTTGTTTTTGCCAAGTGAATAACTAAAGAATTCTCTAGGAGGGGTTATTCAGTTCTGTACCTGGAATTTAGGATGAATGAGGAATGGTATCTCTTTCTCTGCTCTCGATATTCCAGGCTGCCTGCGAGGGCTGCCCAGAAGCGCCGGTGCTGGGTCTCTCGGCTTGAGATAGCAGCGCGTCTCTCAGCGCGTCAGGAAGGCGGGGCTGCTGCCTGCGGGGTCTGCTTCTGCTCTCGGCTTCGGCAAGTATGGCTGCTCCGTCTTGTCACCACGCGTGTGTTTGCATAGGGCAAGGTCGGCAATATTTATACCTTAAAGGTGCCGGGATTGACGTAAGGATGGACATAGGTACGTCAATAAAGATGTCATACGACTTGCTCGTTAGCACATTCTTTACTAAAGTTCTCTGTGAAATCAAAACAATGGCCGCACGGATTATCCAGGTTGTCATAGGTTTGATTTGTTATGAGAACGTCGTATGCCTTATCAGGGGCTGGAGGAATATCGCTTGTCTAATTAGATCTCAAGCGTTATGACCTAATCAGATAACACGTTCCTGTGCCGTAGTGTGACTGCGTCAGATAACGGTATCTGCATCATGGGGGTTTTCTTGCCTCATGGGCTGACTGTTAGTTAACTAGCTAGTAAGTTTAACCAGAATAGGGTCAGGAATAGGGGGATTGAATCAGAACCTATAGAAATACACGACAGAGGATGCCTCGTTGCATTGATAAAAGCCATTGGCAAAGTCAATAGGCCCCAAAATGAGACCTATTGGCTTTGCCAATGCTCGCTATTCCAGGCCTCCTGCCTTTGATCTCAAGAATCCTTCCTCAACATTTTATATGAAATGTCCAAAGTCTCATCTCTGTGCAATTCGCTACTGTCACTCTTGTACCTTGTTGGAGCAGAATTCAGTGGAAGTCAGGCATCGAGGCAAGCAGCTACTTTTCAGTCCAGTCAGGATGGACTGGTGTGCACTAAATTTTGAGTATTCTAAAGTGTGACTGATACCATTTAGCATATTGATGCCACGGTCTTGTGTGACTGCTTAGATGCTCTTTTATTGTTTATATATAGAGTGGGAAATGCCCCATGACCCTCTATTTAGGCATCCACACACATGTACACACACAAGCTCTTACACACACACACACACACGTACGTACTGCAATATGGTCTGCTTCCTCCATTTGTTTACAGTTAGCATGCATGGCAGCCCTATGCTGGAGACTGGAATGCCTGGAACTCCTACAGCCCTTTGGTCGTGGCCTTGGAAAGACAGGACAATTAATCAACACAGAACAATGTCGGTATGATTAAGGAATGCATTTTTTCTTTTTCGCTGTAACCGTCCCACTCTTGTGGGATCGGTTTAATTCTTGGTAGCTCAAGGTCACTGAAAGACATCAAGAAGCAGACTCCTTCAGAGTGAGGCGAGTGAAGCACCAAATGTGAAGAGGTAATGCCTCACAGCAGATTCAATAGGAGAGCAATAGAATTCATGCTGACATTTTAGAAGGGAAAAATGGGAGATTAAAAAACATAATCAGGAGAATGCATTTCCTCCATTTGCTTCTATTGAAACAGAGGCAATTTCAGGCCGGAGACAGCCAAAATGAGGCAATTTTCATCCACCAAAATTGGGAGTCTCCACCTAAATTGGGTCTTTTAGCATGTATGGAATAGAATCAAAATGGCTTCTTTATTACTTCCTCGAGCAGCTTTGGTTTGAGTGAAACGTGCCAGCATAGCTGCAGTGGGGGAGAGAGGAGTGTTTTTTGATCATCGAAAGCCCATACATTGTACACAAGTGGACCTTTGGGGCAGTTCTTCTACACTTGTTTCAGAGGCCTTCAGCCAGGGCCGGACTGGTCGTAGTGGGCATCGGGTGTTCCCCCAGGAAGCTGGAAGGATGTGGGGCGGTTTTGCAGCTGTGGGGGCTAGGTTTGTTGCTGTGCTGCTATATCAGCCCCTAGTAACAAAAGCAGCAATGTTTCACAATTGCACCCCTCTCTTCCCAGGGTCTGGTCCTACAAAACGGCCAAGGCTGCTTTGGGTTCCCAGTCCGGTGCCACATTCAGCTTATGTGTTAATTGTCCAGGCAGTCAGCTGGTTTATGAAGGAAAATAGAGAAAATGTATATTCTGATAGTGTTTCCTGCCGCCATGGTTAGCACTGCTGTTGCTGCTGTCGCGCGGCTCACTTTGGGATTGCGTGCACGCAATAAACCCCAATACGTCACCCTCTAAATAATTGATTTAAAGAGGTGGGGTTGATGTAATCTAAGGATTAAGAATTCTAATTCCTTCTTCCAATGAGCTTCGGTGTATGTATTGATTGTTGAACCAGCTGCAAAACTGATTTAAGCTGAGGCTGCAAGGCAACATATTTTGTCCTTGCTTCCCAGGATGCCAAGCCCGCTGGGTGTAAACAATCATAGAATTTATAGTTTTATCTCACATTTGAAATTCATACAATATTGTCAAGTTCAGGCTTTTTTAAGAGCGTTTCCGAAGACGACAACTTATACCTTTGTATTGCTTTTATCGTCTTAAGTGGAAGTGTGAGATTGGTTTGATTCACATATCCATGATCTCCAAGGGAATGGGTGTGGGGCAGAGAGGAGAAAGACTGCATGAGAGTAGGAATCAATAGAGAGGGAGCTCTCACTTCTGGTCAGCATTTATAGTGCTCCCTTGCCACCTGTCCTAGTCAGGGAAGCATACACAAACAGGGATGCGGGAGCCAAAGAACACCTTGGTATCCCTCAACTTAACATCAGAAAGGAATCTGCAAGGCACCTCAGTATTCAAAGAACGCAGGCACAGAGTTATCATACTTTCACGCAAAGCAACACAGCAAGACTCCTCGCTGTGCCACGCTGTGTGAAAGGAAGAGGGCTGGAATACATCATATTTAACATTACATGCCACACTCCTGCTCTCCCCCTATGCTGGCGCACTTTTGACTATCTAGCGCCAAAGCAGACAGCCTTACGTCATGGTGCAAGAGTGCCTGCATTGTAGGCAGGATTGTTTTTGTGCAGGAAGGGTTTGCTCATGGACAAGCTTTAGTTATGCCTTAGATAAAGACTCACTGGCGTTGGTTTAGGATGTTATGCCCAGGCATGTGAGGCTATGTCTGGGAAAATGATGATTGTGTCCCGGAACTTGATGCTTGCACCTCGGCATTTGAGACTGAGCGTGGCAATGTGTGATGGCTGTGCTGCCTGTGATAACTTTCATCTTGGGCTATTGTGGTTGTACCTCTGGCATACCATGGCAACGCTGTGCATTATTTATGGGTTGAAATTGGAGAGTTTTATCTGCTTCAGTATATTTTCTATTTTTAGGGTAATATGGTTTTATTGTAGGCCTTTAAAGTTGAATGTTGTCACTTCATGGATTGCCACCAGTGGCAAAGGTTGTGTGAGGTCACTTCCTGTGATGTCATAAGCGGCGGGACAATGAATGTGATGTTACTTCCGCTACACCTGGTATTTTGGCGAATTGACATTCATGCTGATGTGTATTGTATTAGTATTTATATAGCGCTTTTAACACACCTTCAAAGGCCTAAAGTGTTTTTTCTCTGTATGTTTCATTTATATAGCACTTAGTAGCCCTTACAAGGTCATGGAGTGCCCTAAAAAGTCAATCCAGTGGTATGTGAGTGATTGATAGTCTTTATTGTTTCTAATTACTTAACATCATTACAGTTGATTGAATCCCGAATGCATCAAAAGGATAAGACACAAATTCCCTTAATAAATACGTTGCATTTATAAATAGCACAAAATATATTAATACCGTCATGCGCCACTAACAGAATATAAAAGCGAAGGCATTTAAACAGTGAATAGTTCAGCTGTTTGCTAAAAAGCATTCCTTTAAGGCCTTATTTTAAAAAAGTTATATCAATAAGCATGTGCTCACGACTCAGTTTCTTTAATACAAAATAATGTTTATAACCGGGATAAAATCTATAAAGAAGACCAATTCGCTTCGCAAACCGATCACTTACTTTACATCGAGCTTATATTAATTTATTTAAATATACTTATTTGCCAGAATTCATTCTTTTAAGCACCATATTTAAAAATAAAAATCTGAACGAGAAGGCTCAGTTATGTTGCCAGTTTTCAGGTAGAATGTTGATGCCTTTGTACAAGTAAATATCCATTTTTTTTTTTAAAGCAATGGTTTGGAAAACAACCGTTATTATTGCGGGTTTATATAGCGATAGGAATCGACTCCCGGAGGAGTATCTCCACGCTTCGACCGCTGGGGAACCCGTCCTGGCTCACCCTGAGAGATGGTCCCTGATGGGTATCTCTAAGGTGCGACCAAGCATCCCCGGCGGTCTGGGGGTGCCGTTGTGAAGATGAGGCAAGCTGATGCCCAGAGTTGCCGAGTGTGGTTTCTGACTAGAGTAGGCACCGAGGCGAGAATTATCGAGTCCGCTGACCCTGGTCCACGACCCTGCCGCGTCGGGAATCGAACCCTGGTCCCGGGCTGCTCTCTGCTTACGGGTCTGCCGCCTCTAACCAGTGAGCCACACTACTCCTCATACTCATGATATGTTAAGGCACTATGTTACCATGACACCACACACTCTATAGTAAATGTATTGTACCCTCTCTCACTTTGCATGCCCCATTATGCGTTTGTTGTTTCTTCTTCTTTTGATACTGCTTTTGTACTATTTGTCTTGTAAAATCTCAAAACATTTATTTTTAAATAAAAAAAATATTTTTAAAAGGGTTTGAAAAGTGTAATATTTTTTTTACTCTGGGCAGCTGCAAAGTACATGCAAAATGGATTATTGTCTGCAGACAAATGGTCAATTGCAAGGTTCTTGCATCTACCTAAAAAGTGTCTTAAGGAATGACCATGAAGAATACTCACATTTTTTTGTCAACAGTTCCTGCTTTTTGACTCCTTCAAACAGTATTGCATTATACTTGTTTCGTGCAGTGCTTAATTTGTAGCGGTTTTTGCCGGTACTTTATTTCTAAACACCAGCAATTACTCATGACAGTCTACTATATGGCAGCGCAGCCTATTTTGAGCAGAACTCGCGAAGTATGAAAAAGTGTTCAATATACAACAAATCTTGGAGTCAAGCCTTCGCTACTGCACGATGTGACCTGAAGTACCTCAGGGCCTGGCATGTACATTTTTACATATTACACACTAGTGTACTTCGAGGTTTTATGTGTTGTACTGTGGGTGATGCAGAGAGAGGCAATTGAACGAGATTCTCTGTGCTGTGTTGTCATGTGAGGTCAGGCATTCACGATTCATTGACGTTTTTTTGCGTAGATGCTTTGTGAGGCCAGCATAGAGTCAGTTGGAACAGCCAAAGTGTGACAGCCCTTGGGCCACTGAGGCCTGGACCCTGCAGAATAGAAGAACCACAACAGAAACGTCATCATTGTAGGAGCCAGGTTTTATGGGGATTTTCTGCACACTATCGGAAAGATATTCCACTTTCAGAAGGGTTTTGCTTTCAAATTTGGACTCGTTTTTCTTAACATTTCTTTCCGTTTGCTGCATCTGTCAAAGTTATTGATGTGTTTGCGAGCTGTTTCTTTTGTGTCAACGCATTGTGTTGTGGTATTGAATTTCTGTTATGAACTGATGGATTTGGGCAGTAATAGCAAGCTGCTTACAGTGGGAGAGAGACTGTCATTTGAAGTAACGAGGTGATGATGGTAAAAAATAAATGCCCTTTATATGTTGTGTAAAGCTTCGTGATTTGCTGGTGGAAGTCTGTCTGTTTCCTTGGGCATGCATAACTGCTGAGCTTCCCCATGTCACGTGACTCGCATGCACCCAGTTGTGGCCTTTTAACCAAACAGCAAGCAGACTGCATTCTGAGACTTGTTGTTTCCTGTGTGACATTGAAAATATAGGGTCAGAAAGCACAACCTGCACATTGGTGTTGTCTGACAGGAGAGTTCAAGTGCCCCACATGCTATTTAGGCATTTTGAAAATAAGTTTAAAAAGTTGAATAAATAATATGTTCCTCCTCCTGCCCAGCCGAGAACTATTATGCAGGTGTAAACAGTAGTGGCCAGTGTGTGGATAAAGTGGCAGGGGTGAATGACAAAACCAATAAGAAAGAAAACACTTACCTGCAACATTTCGGCTTCTCACCGAATGTACACTGCAGTAAGCCTGGGCAAAGCACTATGCTACACTTCCGTAGTTTGCGAAGTTTGCACTACTTCGCACTACGCGAATTGCACGTAGCACAGGGCAAACACGCGTAGCGTAGTGCAGCGGTAATTTTTTTGCTTGCTCACGGTACTCAACGTCAAGTTGGTGACTGCGAGCAGGCAAAATGACATCCCGGCGACACTTTTTCCTCATTTGCGATTAGCAACATCAAGTTTCTGATTGTGAGCGTGGAAAATAAACCTCCCGGTGAGATTCTCAATGCGGGGAGGTCAGGTTTCTCATTGCTAGTGGTCGCACTTGCTCGCATCCGCTTGCGATGAGAAACTACCTGTCTGCGTTGAGAAAGCTGCGGCTCGAGTAAAAATCTACTGGAGCGGCAGAAAATGACAGCTCGCATTGTGCAAGATGCTGTTTTCAATGATTGCACAGAGTGGACAAGCATCCGGCACTGTGCAATCATCGCGAACGCCGCACTACGTAGCTCGCGTAGTTGCGAAGTGCACTTCACATATCGTTACTTCGCAAACTACACCCAGGGTTACACTGCAGGCACAAGCTCCCTGAGTCCACGGTGGCCAATCCTGATGCTGCTGAGAATGATCATTATTGGGGTTAAAAAATGGACAATGGTAGCGTTTTATTCTATGCAACATCAGCTTTCAATCCACAGTCCTGCAAGCAGAACACTCCCTTCTGCAAAATTCTGATTTATCCTAAATGATTTTGTTGAGAATTTGCTGGTTTAACAGCTTAAAAACTTTCAAACACCATGAAACCTAACATAAGTTCAGATAATGGATCTTGAGTGTATTTCAGTAGAAAACTGTTCCGCGTCTCAGCGGTACTAGAGCAGCAGGCTGCATTTGTCATTTTTAGAGAAGTGCCCATTTTCCGTTCCTGTCATTCTGAGTTGCATACCATAGCATAAAAAAAGCTAATTTCCAGTGGAGTGAAGCATTTTTAGTTGAAAATTCACTACCTAAATATTTCTTGTCCCTGAGCTCTTTTAAGTCCAATTACACAAGAGAGCCGTTTGTTCTGCAAACACATTTATAGATGTGGTTTGAGGGCTTCATTTAACACTTTAAGACATGTTTGCTACCTTCATGATCCATATCTTCCTTTTCCCACTTCTCCTGCTCAGTGCTTTACACCTTGTGAGATAACTTGAGCCTTTTAATATAGAATGAGCTCTGATACAATATGCATGCTGTACGGTTAGTTTGTGTTATTGCACATTAATCAGTGGAAGAGCCTTATGTTGGTTCTTGTATTTAAGAGCTACACATGCAAGGATTAGGATACGCAAATTCTCCTTCAAGGAAATCTATGATACCTCTGATTAAACGCAATACTATACTATGCTGATCAGCCGGGGTGCCCCAGTTTGGTACAGAACAGTGCTTAATTTCAGTACGTTTTTTCAGTGGTGGGCACTGGCACTGATTTATGGGGACCAGGGCTAACTTTTTAGGTCATGTCTGCCAGACAGTGCAGCTGTTTGGTTGCACAAGACATATTGTGGGCTTACCAAAAGCATACAGGGGATTGGAGCCTCCCCCTTGTGCCATTGGTGGCTTTCCTGTCACTCTAGTTTGCCTGCTTCTTATTTCTGTCTCCGCTTTTCAATCTTGTGATGGTCCCTCCCATAGAGCTTAGTTTCTTTTTATATTTTTTTTATTTGTTTTAATGATTTTCTTAATACAAAACAATAGCAAGTCACAGCAATGCATCCTGTCAGTTCGCACAGTTCTCGATATGTACATTAATCACATTAACATCAATGGACTTCTGAATGAGCATCATGAGTCTCAGGTAACATCACCACACGATTAAAAAAACTCCCAGGTAAGGACAATGTCAATGGTCGTACATGTGCCCAGAGGCAAAAAGTCACCCAACCCTCATATTGAACGTAATTTAAACAGTCGGGCTGACATGTGCAGATCTGTTGGAGGGCCCTACGCTACCCCGGTCAGGGAACTCGTTGTCAGCAGTTGTAGCAGTATGCATGTAATTGGTGAATAACCCCCAGAAATTCTTTGGTCTGTTACGTGGAAGAAGTAGCTCACTACAGAGCTCAGCTTGCGTGCTAGAGTATGTCATATCCTCTTTCCACCTCTAAACTCTCGGTAAAGGGCCTCGAAACCAATTAATTCTCAACCCTGCGTTTAGCCATCAACAGCCCCATGTCTATCAAATGCCTCACCCCCTTAGATAGGGGCTTAGAATATCCCCGTAATGCTAGAGCTGGATCTGGCTCAAGAGCTAGTTTTGTAATATTGCTCAATTTCTTAAACACCTCCGCCCAGAATGCTGAAATGCATGGGCACCCCCAAGCCAAATGGAGAAAGTCAGCTATCTGCGCCCTACAGCAGTCACTTGCCCCGCTTTCCCACAGCCCATATCTGTACAGCCTCTCCGGGGTGTGGTACACCCTGTTCAGGTATTTAAAATGCACCAGATGATGACGGCCGTTAAGGGAAATTTGAGTTTCGTGCTCACACAACAATAGGCCCACATGTCCTCATCTGTAGCTGTCCCTAAATCGTGCTGCCACGCCAAGAGAGCCTTCGTATACTGGTGCGCTCTATGTGCCATAGATATGCTAAATAATCTGGCCACCATGCGTTTCAGGGACGTGGCACTAATAATGTAAGTGAACGCAGACACCTCCTGGGGGCTCCAGATAGTCCTCCCCTAGCAATACTCTAAGCGCCCGCCTAGTTCTGTGGAACTGGAATCTAGTCAAGGCGGTGGGATGGTGATCTTCAGTACCAAGGTCTTCCCATACCATGCAGGCTCCCCCTGTAAACAAATCTCCGACTGTTTGGACTCCTAACATGCTTAGTGCTTTTATGACCCCTTTTCTTTACAAGGGGCTATCCAGGTGCACCAATCCAGATGGGCTTCTCGGTGAATACAATATTGCACCCGCCTGCATCTGTAGAAGCTGATACCAGGCATTAGCGGTGGAATTAATTGAGTCCAGGATACAGGCTCTACGATCAACATTCTGATAAAGCATTGCAGGGAGTGGCAATTGAGCAGCCACCTCCATTTCTATTCTAAGATGTGGAATGTCAGGTTATCCACACATCCAGGTGTGGGCATGTGCACATTGTGCAGTTCTATAATACAGTTCAAAATCCGGGGCTCCCAGCCCGCCCATAGAATATGGCAAAAAGGATTTGCCATCTAACAACCGGCTGCTTACCTGCCCAAGCCAACCGGGTCATCAAGAGCTTAGTTTCTTTACCATCTCTTTTGATTGGCTGGATTAGATTCCACTGCTTGCTTTTCAAGCACTATTTTGTCTTATTTGTTAAGCACTCCACAAAACTGCATGTGCTATCCAGCTGTCTCCCCTGTGTACTTCTATTCCTCTGAACTTTTCTATATTGCTCACTGTCAACCATGTGCTTCTCCCCGCCCCCTCCTTGTTGCGCTCACTTTTGTGTCCTCTTCATTGCTTTCTCGCCGATGTGCTTCTCCCCAGCTGCTCCATGTTTCTGTATTACTTATTGTTTCTTCTCTGCACTCCTGTCCTCGTATTGCTTCCACTGCCCTTTCCACCTTGTTGCTTTAAACTACTGCTACCCTCTTTTTCTGTCACCATTGCTTCTCCTCCCCCTCCCACTAACGTTAATCCTGCCCCACCCACATCCTCCCTGCTGGTCCCTCTCACCCACACTTCTGCATTATTCCCCCTCTGATGCCCTCTGTGTTGCTCCACCCCCCTTATTTTTCCCTTTTATTTACTGATCCAACTCAGAAAGGCAAAGGTCTTGCTTAAAAGTGTCCTTTCACTTCTCCGTTATCAGGCCCTACTTTTTTCTTTTTGTTTAAGCACTCTAAGCGAGTGCATGTGTTTTCTTGGTCCCTCCCTCATGTATGTTTCCCACTCAGACATGTTCACTGCTCATGTTCTTTCTCCCTCTCACCGTCTACATTGCTTTTTCATACTTGCTTCTCCCCCCACTCTGCATTGTGCTCTCTCTTATTCGTTTGGCCCCCGTCAATCCTCCCTCTTCACGTTTGCTACCTCAGCCGTGTTGCTTCCCTCCACCCTTGCCCCCTTGTTTCTTTGAGGACCCTCTCTGCTTTGCTTATGCCCTTTATGTTGCCCCCCCTCATTGCTTATATCTTTCCCATGTTGCTTTCCCCCACTTGTGCTTCATTTTCTGTTTGCCAATTCAACTCAGATTGGCAAACCGAAAATAAATGCTCACGCTATGTGTAGGCGCCCGCAGGCTTGGTGCAAGCACCTCCAAAATGACACGGCCAGCTGCATCTTTTTTAACCGCATGCGTGCAGCCGTTTTTCCCGCGGTATGCGGCATTTTTCAGATTACCGCGTTACATGACGAGCTCAGCTCGTCATCAGCACACGGTAGGTAACGCTGATGACGAGCTGAGCTCGTCATCAGCATGGAAGGGGTTAAAAGGCATGTGGCACTGCTTCGGAGATTCTGTACAGCAGTGGTACTCAAAGTATGGCCAGAGGGCCGCGGGTGGCCCGGAAGGCCTCTCCTTGCGACCCACAGACATTCCTCGGGGAAAGAGCAGCAGAGAAATAAAAGCTACCTGAGTTCCGTTATTTCCATAATTTTATTTACTAACCAAGCAACTTCATTTTCTGGTTCTGGTCTTTTTTTCTATAGAGCTGACTGAGTCAGTAGGCTCCAGATTTTTTTTAAGGTAAAAAATTGCTTTAGATTAGGTGTCTACCTCCTGAAATTGCCTCGGTTTCAACATAAGACAATTGGAAAAATACATTCACTTTTTTTTTCTAAATCTCACATTTTCCAGTTTTGAAAAGGTATTTTTTAACTGTCCAGATAATCTCCCATCCCTCCCTGTCTCCCTGGGGATAGCCCAGCATCGATGCAGCCCTCAAGCTGTACTTTGTTGCCCTTGAGAAAATATTTATGAGTACAGCTCGGCTAGAGCCAGTGGCTTCCCAAAGGTGAAACCTATTGGCTTTGGAAGTTCTTGTTTTCATATTTAGCCATGCTGCACAGCATGGCTAAAATCCAACGACAAACCAAAAGGTCTCAAAGGCGAGCTATTGGCTTTGCCAATGCTTTTCATCATCAGACTTTGACAAAGAGAGAGAATAGGGCAGACAGTGGAGAAAGGAAGAATAAGTAAGTAAGTAATATGCTTATAGAGCGCACGAATGGCAAGGCGTCTTGGCGCTATAGCAGGACACTGAATTAGCACCAGGCGGAGTAGCTTACTTCTGTCTGGAAAATAGCAATATTTTAAACAATGTCTTGAACCGAGGTCTAGAGGGTTGGAGTCTAATGTCGTCTGGTTATCCATTCCATAACATGGAATAGAAAGGTAGGAAACAAGTGAAAAAGGATAAAAGCAAGGAAGAAAGACACTCTGTGATAATAATGACATGAAGTGGATTCATGACTAAGCAGCCTATGTATGTGGCGTCCCCTATATTATGCAGCACCGTTGGCAGGTTCCTAAGAAAAACGGAGGGTCTTGTACTTACTGTTTTGTACCGATTAAGCATTGGTACAGAATATGGGAAACACTGAACTATGTGCATATTTTAGATCCGACCATATGCCATTGAAACGGCTTCTTGGCACTAGAAGTAATGGAACTAATAAACCGAGAATGGTCTATCAACAAGTGATCTCCAAAGCAAAGCGTGTCTCTAAATAGGAAGTGGCCTTCAGTGACTCCCTGCTTCAGCGGCAGATGGTTCTACGGGGATGCTCCATGCATGGTAGAAGCTCTATCACCAACATGGTCTAGTGTCACATGTGAGATCATCAGGCTGCAAGGTACCACAACGCAAACTGAGCATGATGAGGCGTAATGTCTGAATCGTCTAATCAGGAATGTATGGCATGTCTTTTTCTAGTAAATTGGAATCAATCTCTTGCCATTGTGTTGAGTTTTCCTCTGGTAGAACGGAATTTGTATGTTTTTCAATGAATGGACTGCCAGTTGAGGGTGTCTCTTTGCGCGGGCAGTGGCTGTTATTCATGGAAATATAGGGTTGGAATATGTACAGTTTGTGGCTACCGTTCCTCATTCGCCACAGTGGTGGCGAGGAGGACTCTGGCAACTCTGGTTCCATTGGTAACCGAAGCGAGCTTTGCAGAAGCAGTATTAATGCTTAAATATGAGGAAAGTGTGGCAGTGGGAACAAAGTGCCCGGTGTGAATTCTAGATCCTAGAGTTTATCCTGATGTAACCAGATTATTTAATACTTAGAGGTTCGCAAGGATATGTTTTAAATTCAATAGCTACTTTAATATAACATAAGTAGATGAGCACGCTTGATCACAGGACTAATTAAAAAGCTAAATATTGTAGAGTATATGACGATTTGCTTTTTATTAATGATAACCAAATGTTCCAAGAGAAGTGCCAATGCTGAAAAAGCAGTTAGGCGGTATAGTATAACTGGGCATTCTAGTGTCTGGGCCAAAGATCATCACCGTGGCTTAACCTTTAACCAAAAACATTCATCTCTTCTTTCCAATCGTTAAAATATTTGATAAATTCCATAAACTTTACATAAAATTTCTTATGACTTCTTGATTTCGGACTGGTAGATAAATTTACTGTGAAACTAACTGTAGCATTACATTTGATGCAGGCAGGGACTTTGAATTTTTTAAGGTATATTTAAAAAATCTTCTGAAAATCCCATAAAATACTCAGAGTCAGCAAAATAATCTTCAGGGTTTATAAATGAACATATGCCGCCCACCTCCCCGACCTCTCCGAGGCCTTACACCAGAAAAGGTAGGAAGCGGACGGATAACTATTCCACCCTGGTGGCTGAGCCGTGAAGGGATATAATTAATGAGGTAATCAGTCAAACACTTGATCATTTTCACTAAAAATGATTGCTTCATGATAAAACTTCAATAGTAATCTAGAGCTCATTTTTCAAAATCATCATTTACATAAGTATGCATGCTGATGTTTGTTAATGCAGTGCCTTTCTTTATCGGATACACTGTGTTTGTGTATATAATTAATTCTAGAAATACAGTAAAATTCTTTTTTATGGACAACAGATGAAAACTGGAATTTGAGGCAGGTACTGGTTTTCTTTGTGGCCAGAGCTACACAAAGCTTGCATGCCAAACAGTGCTTATTTTCATAAACCTACCTGGCCAGTGATTTACTTTAAATTTGATTACATTTTCAGAAGTGCCCAAGACGTTAATCAGTTTTAACAAGAACATGTATTGGTTGCAAACGATGAAAAACCCAGGGCATTTAAAGGGAAATGCTGTTCAAAATACTGTCACAGGCGATTCAAGCGGGGCAAGAAAATAAGAATCAACATAAAATACTTGAATTTTTGAGCATTGGTGCGAGAGCTAGAAGGCAGAAATGGGAATTGTGACATGGAAGGGTGGAAGAGTAACACATCAGTTGAGAGTCAGTAGATAAAATGAACGGCCCATCAGCGTTTGTTTATCTATGCTTAATGAGAAAGCACATACTTATTAAAGGAAAGCAACAACAAGCATTGGAAATGCAATAGGTCTCGCATTAGGAAAGTTTGACTTTTTTTATTTATGTGTTGGTTTTGAAAATAGCAAAATAATACCTTTGTCAGTTACAATGTCAATAGTTATAACTTTCGCAAATGTGACACCTATAGCATTTGTAATGCAATGTGTGTTGTATTTACGTGACTTAGATGTATTGATATTACAAATAACAATGGCTTTTAATTTTGTAAATAATTATTACTTAAATAAAATTTATTGTAATTTATAATGGCAATAGCTTAAACGTTTGTAAATAACTTTTGTGAAGATTATGTTCAGTGTATTTTATTGTGACGAAAATCCAAGAACATTGCATTTGCACCTACACACACACAGAGCCACACACACACACACACACACACACACACACACACACACACACACACACACACACACACACACACATAGATGTGATGGTGGTAGATCTGGTGGTGGTGGTGGTGGTGGTGGTGATGGGGGTGGATGTGGGGGTGGATGTGGTGGTGGATGTGATGGTGGATGTGGTGGTGGATGTGGTGGAGGTTGTGGATGTGGTGGAGGTGGTGGATGTGGTGGTGGATGTGGTGGATGTGGTGGTGGATGTGATGGTGGTGGGTGTGGTGGATGTGGTGGTGGATGTGGTGGTGGATGTGGCGGTGGATGTCATGGTGGATGTGGAGGTGATGGTGGAGGTGATGGTGGATGTGGTGGTGGATGTGGTGGTGGATGTGGTGGTGATGGTGGATGCGGTGGATGTGGTGGTCGTGGATGCGGTGGTGGTGGTGGATGCCGTGGTGGTGGTGGATGGGGTGGTGGTGGATGGGGTGGTGGATGTAGTGGTGGTGGGTGTGGTTAAAGTGTTGGTGGATGTGGTGGTGGATGTGGTGGTGTATGTGGTGGTGGTGGATGTGGTGGTGTATGTGGTGGTGGTGGATGCGGTGGTGGATGTGGTGGTGGATGTGGTGTTGGTGAATGCAGTGGTGGTGGTGGATGTGGTGGTGGTGGATGCGGTGGTGGATGTGGTGGTGGTGGATGTGGTGGTGGTGGACGTGTTAGATGTGGTGGTGGATGTGGTGGTGGTGGATGTGGTGAAAGTGGTGGTGGATGTGGTGGTGGATGTGGTGGTGGTGGTGGATGTGGTGGTGGTGGATGTGGTGGTGGATGTGGCGGTGCATGTCATGGTGGATGTGGGGTGATGGTGGATGTGGTGGTGGATGTGGTGGTGATGGATGCGGTGGATGTGGTGGTGGTGGATGCGGTGGTGGATACAGTGGTGGTGGTGGATGGGGTGGTGGTGGTGGTGGATGGGGTGGTGGATGTAGTGGTGGTCGGTGTGGTGGATGTGGTGGTGGATGTGGTGGTGGATGTGGTGGTGTATGTGGTGGTGTATGTGGTGGTGGTGGTGGATGCGGTGGTGGATGTGATGGTGGATGTGATGGTGGATGTGGTGGTGGATGTGGTGGTGGATGTGGTGGTGGATGTGGTGTGGATGTGGTGGTGGATGTGGTGGTGCATGTGGAGGTGGATTTGGAGGTGATGGTGGATGGATACACACATGGATGGATGCAAATGTGAATGGGTAGTTTAATGGATGCATGGATACGTTTATAGTTGATAGGTGTATACTAGGATGAATATATGGTTGGATGGGCCTGCCTGCATGCGAGGGTGGATGGGTAGGAGTGGCAGCACATGGAGATGGATGAAAGTGTGTATGGGTTGTTTTATAGAAACTGGTTAATTTCAGATACAATTTATAATAAGAGGCGCTTTGCAGGCAGAGAAGGTAGCATTTTCAATTGCCTCAGAAGACATGGTTGATAAGTAGGTCCATCGCACTAGTGTTAAGATAATTTTGAGGCTTAATATTTTTTAATAGATCGGTTGGGAAATTCATCCATCTATAATACCATGGAACGGTGTAATCTTTCTAAAATCTACAGTTCTTTTTTAAGCTAACAAATCAGCCACTCTTCCTGTACATTTTACATGTCTCCGCAATTCGAAATAGGAAGAAAGCCGGGTGGCAGAAAAAAATTACGTTTTCTAGCCCAGAGTCTGTCTGTAAAGGTGTTAATTGTATAGCAAAAAAGCCAGACTACAGTTGCGAATTGCATTAGAAACCTGGTATGAAGAAGCCATTGGTGCAGTTCTCAAACGACCCTCCCAGAAAAAAATATATATACTTTCGAATTAATTGGTAAACACAACAAGCGTACACATGGCGGAAACAAAGTTATCGAGGTAAAGCTTTGTAAATAAAGGGTGCAGTCTGTAACACTTACCTCGAAAGAAACAAGACGGAGGGCATTGCTGTGGGGAGGGGGGGAGGAGAAATGCGACACGGCCGCAGCAGGGGGCGGAGCAGGGAGAGCGGCCTTTGAAGTGCACTTTACACGGCCGGCCGGCCGTGAAAGTGAAAGCACGTCCGGCCGGCCGTGAAAGCCTTTGATGAGAGTGGGAGAACATTACAAAGAAGAAAACGTATTCCTAAATGATAATCTAGTAACCTAGGAAAGGAGGTTGGTAGATCAGCATCCCACACAGCCCAAACTGAAGAACACACACTTGAAACAATCTCTTTCTGTGGCAGAGGGGGATTCATGGGCATCTTCTAGATTCAGATCGATACATACCTGAAACAGGCATTTTTCTAATTGTTCGAAGAAGTCATCAACTTTGGGCATGGGATACAAGTCACATGGGCATATTGGATTTACTATTGCGAAATCAATGTCCCTCAGATAAGTCAACTGAGACTAAGCTTTCCGTCTGAACGCGAAGGTTAAGCCGTCAGTATCGGGTAGTTGGTTGGATTGAAGACAGTTCACTTTTTCAAGTTCTGAATTGCAAACAATCAAAACAAGTCAAATAAGGAGACACGGCCGGCCGAGCGGCCGTGAAACTGAAAGCACGGCCGGCCGGCCGTGAAAAAGCTTTTGATGAGAGTGGGAGAACATTACAAAGAAGAAAACGTATTCCTAAATGATAATCTAGTAACCTAGGAAAGGAGGTTGGTAGATCAGCATCCCACGCAGCCCAAACTGAAGAACACACACTTGAAACAATCTCTTTCTGTGGCAGAGGGGGATTCATGGGCATCTTCTAGATTCAGATCGATACATACCTGAAACAGGCATTTTTCTAATTGTTCGAAGAAGTCATCAACTTTGGGCATGGGATACAAGTCACATGGGCATATTGGATTTACTATTGCGAAATCAATGTCCCTCAGATAAGTCAACTGAGACTAAGCTTTCCGTCTGAACGCGAAGGTTAAGCCGTCAGTATCGGGTAGTTGGTTGGATTGAAGACAGTTCACTTTTTCAAGTTCTGAATTGCAAACAATCAAAACAAGTCAAATTAGGAGACACGGCCGGCCGAGCGGCCGTGAAACTGAAAGCACGGCCGGCCGGCCGGCCGTGAAAAAGCCTTTGATGCAGCAGGGGGTAATTAGGGGAGGAGAATGGCTGGGCTGAGGCAGAGCGCCAAGCCTTTGATGCAGCAGGGGGCGGAGCGGGAAGAGCTGCTGGCGGCACTAAGCTGGCGATTTGATGCTGTGCACGCGCATTTTAACTAATTGCACTTGCGCATTGAGTTAAAAGTGCACATGCACTTCATCAAATCGCCAGTGAATCGCCAGTGTAGGTAAGCTCTGTTTAAGCCCCCATAGTCTCGCTCTGCTCAATGCGCATGCGCATTGACAGGCGAGACCTAAAAAGGAGTGATGAACCTGAAAGTGAGTTTGAGATGTGAGAAATTCTGGGTCCAATTTCTCAAAAATGCATTTACAACCTACATTGTATAGGCCTGTTCCTATATTTGGAGTAAATTTACATTTCTTGGGGATTAGCCCAAAAAACCTCCAGGCTTACTCCAGAGAAGCTCAGAAACACAAAATGTTCAAAGAGCACCAACATGTTTAAATATTGCACATGAGTTAATGGAGGTGTGCATTCCAGGTAGAAAAAGTGTATTAGCAATTTAAACGTTTTATTCTTGTTTTTTTTTACCTCTACAAGCAACAGAATATAAATGTGCTTGTGGGAATAGTAGTGACTGCCACATGACTTCATGTAACCAGCGTAGGATTGATGCAAAGATATTTGCACATCAAATGTAAACTTAGGTGTCCAAGTATCGTAATTTAGCAGTCTAAACAAATTTAGAAAATTTGGATGTGCATCCATAAATAGACTTACGTGCAAGTACAATGACGCCAATCCGATGTAATTTTATATGTGACTAAATTAAGAGGTCCAAGAACATAAAAAATGCTCTAACAGTTAGGCATATAGGATTAGATTTGCAACTGATTTCTTTTTAACCTATCCCCATGTTCCCAGTCATATTCTTTTATTGAAAAAAAAGTCATGAAGAAGTCGAAGTGTTGGATCAGTTCAATTAAACTAATTAGGCTACAGATCATAACAATATTTGTAAACGGTAAGGTAAAGGCTTGCCCCATAGGATCATGTTCGAATACAGTAATCTGTGCATAGTTGTCATAAGACTACACTTCTAATATCTAATTATGAATCAGGTTCTGCCAAATGTAGGGGGATATTTTTCCTACTATAAATTAATTAAATATCTAAATAAGTATGTATGCCACGGTAATGCATATGGTACAAGTTTTAGGTATATCATAGCAGGAAATGCTTTTTAATAACTAATAGCTGTTTTCCATACTAGCTGTAACAATTTGAAATGAGTAGTAAACATAAAAAAACACTTTTATTTAAAGATGAGAATACATTTGTCGTGGTTTACTTACAGATTACTTGAAACGTAAGGAACACAATAAGGGTCCCCAAATCCTAGTGGTGCACAAATAGGTGCAAATTCTGAAACCACTGCACAGGGTGAGGTAGTAGATTTAATTTGCATCTGATTTCAAGTTGCACACTTCTAAAGGGGAAATATGTGTAAACTGTGTATTTTTTCATGCTGTCTGGCATGTGCAAACTGGTATTTCCCAATAATGACTTCTGCAGTTTGCACCAGGTTTTACCTGACGAAATTTGCAACAGTGAAGAGCCGCATCAGGGACAGTTTGTGTCAACATATGTTATTTTGAGCTCCAGCTCCTGTTTGCACCTTAAATTTAGTTACAGAACACTTTTTTTCTTATCAGGGCTGTGTACTTCTGGTGCAAGTAAGATATGGGTATTGACAATAGCTAGCAAGCATTGACAAAGCCAACCAGCCTTGCCTTTGCGAGCTGGAGCATGCCTCTTTTTTAAATAATAGTTTTCCCCCAAGAATATGTCAGAAAAAGAAAAGAAGAAAAATGGGCTGTCACCTAAAAATGGCAATGACATGCTTGCAGCAAAAATGTTCAATTTGAATCAAATTATACATTGCATATACTTGTAATACAACATTATGGCTGCCTCTCAGCAGGCAAGTGTACTTTTAACCGGAATAGAAACACTTTTCAGTTTTAATGCATCTGTAAGAAAAATAGGGTTACTTTTGGCACAAGAAAATAAGCTATTAACATTGAATTATTGTTACTTAAACACAAGGATGACTGAAAAAGTGATAAAGAATGTAAAGGACAAAGCATTGGCACAATGTTGCCCTCCTAGCAGCCCTGGTATGAAAGTGCACTTCATTTCAGACAGAGGTGCAAAATCGTATGCACATCTGTCTAAAACATGCATGATGCCATCATTAACAATGTAAGAGAGCCAACAGCTGAAGTGCCAGATCAATTGCCACATGCTGAAGTGACTGGAAACAAAATATGAATGACTGTTGAACAAACCAATGGATGAAGAGGGCTGACAAAATCCTGATCTATGTTTATACATATGGATGTAAGTTTATTTATGCATTTGTTAGTAAGAATGCTACATCGTATATGTTTGAATATAAGAAGTCAGCAAATGGAGACACAAAGCAACTCTGGCCAGCGAGCGTTTCTTTCTCCCAAGCAAATCTGACATTGCCACTAGGCCAGACCTAAGATTGATCCTTGGTTGGTTGAGGTTCATCATAACTGTCACATCCCACTTTAGAAAGTTTTACAATCAGTCTCCCTACATTACTTTTTTACTAAATAGCTCTTAACTTCCATCTGTAGCTGAGCAAAAGGTCTACCTATATGATCTGGAACAGTAAACTGAAATATTTGTCCTATACTCATTTTGGAGAAGCAAATACAATTGTTTTGATAAAGGTCCAGTGGTCAATGTATTGTCACAGGCTATAGACCAAAGCAATTCGTTTTAGATCCAAACTCTGCAGAAGAATGAAGGTCGATGAAGGAAGTGGTAGACACATTTGTTATTGATCAATTTTTTAACCTGTGTTATACGATATAATTATATCATCAGTACATGTTATCGTGTCATGTACAAATGACACAAACATGAAAAAAAAGGGCATTATTCAACAAGTGAGAAAGAAAGGCGAGAGTTGTATATTTCACAATAATTTAAAGTGTTCCTGTCCTCAAATGTCAAACAAATCTGGAATATCAATTATGTACAGAAATAACGCAATGAGTCCTATTTCTGCTGTTATGTATGATGGTATTTGATTATATTTTCAGAGAAATGTATATTCCGCTCCTTTCTTTCCCCAACGAATTACAAAAATAGCCCTTGCCAATTTGTGCTCTGACACAAAATGCATATTTATTTGGACAGTAAACTGTGCAATCACTACAGCCAATAAAGATATGGTGATGAATTCATTATTTTAATGTTTTCCGCCTTATTAAAATGGCCCAATTAGCATCAGTCTCCATCGATGCTTCTGCGGCTGGTAGTCCCACAGGCAACTCACAAATTCAAAGTGAACCCGGCAAACAAGGTGTTTGATTTATAGCCACTGCACTTTTATTTAATTTTGAGCCCGCTGGATACTTGACAGCACTTTCCTTCATTTACTGTGGCGCAGCAAATGAATTTGGCAGAAATAATATGATCTCTTCCTAAAAGAATGTTTTCACAAGCTGGGGGAGAATTCCTTCAGAGAATTCAGCTACTTATCATGGCAAAGTAAGGCGTTTATGTTTATTTTGTATAATTCACTTCTTTGAGTAAATGTTGTTGCTGTTCAACCCATTCTGGCACCGTTTTCACATGCTTTATTTTTTTTTTAATTCTGTGTTGGGAAAGTTTTTTTGTGTGAATTTAATCGCAGTTTATCTAAAAAAGTTCGCCATTCTGCACAAGTGACAAAAGATAACAATGCTGACACTGGTGACAGTATTTCAAATGCTCAATGAATAAACACTAATGCTTGATGATAAGGAGATTTAAGTGAGATAAAAAATGAAACCCCAAACAATATGAAAAAACATAGAGCTGAGATTGACAATTTTTTTGTTGCTGTCACATATGATGTATTGCAGGTAAAGAAGATGTGCCTAATAGTCCATAGGGCAACAGGGGTAAAAAGAAAGGGCCCACCATTCTGATTGGTGCACGGTACCGGGTGGTGATTGTGTAAGTTATAATACTAATACTGAGTTGTGTGCTATTTTCAGAGCACACTATTTGCAACCATTCATCGTTCGGACTACCATGTTATAATACCACATTTATCCCCTCAGCATTTGCACAGTTTACCTACATGATTGTGGCAGGTTTTACCTGGTGAAAATCATGGTTGATGTACTCAAGTGGCGTGCACAATTACTGCACCACTTACAATCCATGTTCTGGTGCAATCAAAGGTTTGCTTAGGTATGAGGGTTTGCCAGGCATTTAAAAAGCTCTAAGTGGCCAGGGGTGGGAGTTTGGTCTTTTGTGTGCCTTTCTCATTTCACTATTAACCAGGCAGTTGACGGCCTCATAGTGACTGATTCTGAATTCTGCTTACATAACCTGTTCTTTCACTTCCAAATAAGAGAACATTTTCGGAGTGGCAAATTGACTAGTGCCCCAGACCACTGGTCAAAGTGTGAATGGGATCCCTTTTCTATGTTAACAGCTGCCTCCCTGTTGTAATGGCTAGTGCATAATGTAATCTATGAAGTAGGTTCCATTTTTATGACTAGTCGCCATTGATGCTGTAGTCACTCATGTCCATACTCTCACAGTTCATGCTAAAACAGCACATGTGATTTTGGTTATCTGCATAGGAGTGGAACAGTAAGCCTCAGCAGTGTACAATATCCCTGGATGTCCTCAAATATATCACAAATAAAAGGAGACAAATGAGTGAGTAGTGGTTAATTTGTAACCACCACTAAACATAGTGATGTGGGTCACACTTGCAATATGTTCCTGATTAAAAATAATCACCGTACAAGCACTAAATGTTTAGATCCAGATCATCGTTGATGCCAGGCCCGCCAAGCGATCCGATGTCCATTTTGAATTTAGAGATCAAGTCTAAGAATATAGATATCAACAATGTTTGGTCATGTTTAATGGGCAACAAGTCCACAGACATCTTTGTCACATCAAATACTTGACATTAGTACCTTATAGATAAGCTTGTAACAACCCCAACACTAGTTTCAAAAGAGATTTCAAGCGCATTTAGAAATTCCCAATTGGAGGTAATTTTCTCTGAAACATGTCACAGAAAAGGATTTTTTTTTAGAACAGCTGGGTTTCATGGTTTTAGTTAAACAGGTATTGTCACTATGCAAAATCACCAGCAGATCGAAGCAAAGTTATATCCTTCAGCACTTGAACAGTTGGGTCCATCATAATTCGAAGAGCGCTGGATCTGTGACATATTTGCAGGAATAGCACCGATAACTAAAGGAGTTTTAATTAAAATGATTATATAGGCTTTTAACATAAGTGGATAAATTAAATCTGGCCTGTGTCCAACCATCCTGAATGCCCTTGGACAAAAGAATGATGAATTTGCAAATAAAAAATATGCCAAAAAAAATGGATTTGCTTCTAAATTAACTTTCTCCTAAGAGCAGAATCCCAGAAGAGACTTATTTTAACTATTACTGGCTAAAAAAAGTTCAAAACCTACAATTATGCAGATATATAAAATCTGTAATATTTTCTTTATATTGATACCTTTTTGTGTAAAAATACAACTACATATAAAATTCTAACTGGTGTAATCCCACAGCAGTTTGTTGAGTATTTTATACAAGAATCCAACTTCTGAAACCACTACCGCACCAGTACTCAAAACAAACAAACACTCTTTTTCATTCCACAGACTCTTCAAATCATCAGTCTCCAATCAAGTCAGTCAGTACAATAAAAGTTTTTGTGTTCCATTATCCCTGCTGATCCCTTTGCTCGCATTTAAGCTCACTGTAAGTCTCAAAAGCTCCACATTTCTGTCCCATTGCATAAGCTTTCTAGCCTCTTTCATCCTGTGTCTGAAATTACAGGCCTGCCGCTGACTCGTTCGATGACCTGCCATTTAGCATTCAGCATCCTAAAGTCATCTCTTGGGCTGACTCTGATATGGACCTACAATAGATGAACAAAATACTATGCTTTAATCTTGTAGCACACAAGCTGCCTCATAGCTGCGATCGATATGGGACTGGCGTATTCATATGGATTGTCACTATTGATTCTTTGAGCTTGCAATCCTGATTCTAAAGATCTGTCCACATACACTGTCAACATTATTCTCCAGAGACTCACGGACCTGACATCCGGATCCCTTGAATGTCAAATCCCAGCCATTTTAATCAACTAAGAAAAACACAGTTCGTTAGGTGATGCAAAATGCACAATAAATCTCACGTTCATTAGTCTTTCCTGTCACTATCGCCTTTGACCTTCACGCTCTTTAAATTAAAATTTGCTACAACTACACATGTCTACAGTGTTCTATTTATGAAGGAGGGGATCCAAGAACAACATTGAGAGCATTAGCCTAATTTTACAATGTCAATTTACTAGGATTTGAAGGAATGTTTTCCTTCTGTACTTGCTCTGGCACCAAAGAGGATAATCAAACAATGATGATGTGCATAGCAAGTCATTGCAAATGTGCAGACTCGAACCACAAAGAAAATAGTGAGTCTCATTTACAAAAGCATTCATGAATACAGAAAGCAGAACTTCAGGAGTGCTGCTTTCCATACTCTTACATGCATTTGTCAATCAGCCGTCAAAAAATCCAACTCCCTAGTAGTAAAAGTACAAAGATGGCACTGGTTTTTCTATTTGCATTAATCCCATATGAATATTCTCTGAATGTGATCATACTATTCCCATTTGAGATGTGTTGGAGTCCATTCACAATGGATTCTAAGAAGTATGTAAAAGAGTACAGCGGAACTCTTTTACATTCTCATACGTACCACTGTGGAAAAAACACAATGTTTATAGTGTGATTAGGACTAAAGTGGTTTCCCAAGTAAGGAGTACGTTTACCCATATTATGTCAAAGTCAAAGAAGGGCGAATTTGTATTTTCATATGATTCATATGCCTTGAATAGTGTTCTAAGAAATTTTTGGGGGTGTAACCTTCACAACTCTCATGTCTGAGTCGTGTCATTCGTTTAGATTGTGTGGGAAACAGACGATTCTGTGAGTTTCTACCGAAGATCAGGCCATTTCCACAACACCAGTGATCAGGGACAGTTCCAGTTTGCGGAGAATGATCTGCCCGGGTCATTTCCTTCCTTATCTAGGGGGGAGACGTTAGAAGTTTAAAAAGAGGAATAGGAACAGAGACACAGTGCTCAAATTATTAATACACCAAGGAAGTGGAACCTAACAGCAGCCTTGGTGGCCTATGTAGGGAACATTGGTTATCAACCCTGCAGCTCAGGGATCATAAGTCTTGAAAATGATGTCTACTGCCCAGATGTTCTTTAGAAGTGTAAACAAACATCCCAAACCAGCTCTATAGAAGGGATTTCATTCTTATAAACATACCCCTTGACTTGTTGTTTGTATTATTTTTTTTGGGGTAGAAACTGCTTATTGGAGTAGCTGCTTAATAAATGAAAATATTTGTGTATAAAACCTGACAGTAGTCATATAGTGGGGAATTAAATTGGAAAATAGCACTCAGATTTTACTACAAGTGCAGAGCAGTGATGAGACTTAAGTTTTCAGAAGTGTACACCGCATAAGTTTGGTAGGTTAACAAAAAAAACTAACAGACTAAGACCTATGAGGTTCTCATTAACTTAATTGAGTTGAATGGTCTTAAACATAGCAATCGGAAATGAGAGGCCTAGGTTTCATTACCCCTACTCTGCACCTCTTGAATTCTTTGTTTTAGGCCTAATTTCCAGCCATTTTTCATTAAAGACTTCCTAAGGAACAGTATAACTCTATATGCTTGCACCCGCTGAAGGCAGATATTTTGAAAGGGCAAAAAGTACTTGTTTTTAATTAATAGTGACCCATTCTGTCTGCACATTTTGTAAGGTACCTTCTTTATTAATCCAGTTAATTGGATGTATTGCTCTTGCGCACCTGGTTCAAGTTTGGTGCACACAATTTCTCAGTATCTAGTGTCAGCTGCAATGTAGATATTAAACCATAAATGTGCATTACTGTTTCAGAGAGTGGACAGTGGGAACCGCTCACCCACTGCACTAGAATGCAATCATTTTGAGTGTTCAACTATATACCATATAGGCGGTAATCCAGATTTGTACCTAAACATCATCAATGCGCTTTGATTATTCTGCTGTTTGTCTATTCCCTACGGAGAGCTCATACCATTTGTGTTTTGCAGCTCTCTTGCTGAGCCAGTGAATATCTCTCATTATGGGACCTCATGTTAATTTATGGTCCCAAACCCCAGACTATGGACATGAGGACTGTAGGGAAAGTAGGTTGCATTATTGATGCTTATAATGTCTAAAGTACTCGGACACATGGATTTGTCCTTTAACCCTCTTTATCCTACACTCCTTCACTTCTCACTGCTTCCTTTTCCTTTTCTTACATTCTATTGTTTTTGCTGTGCTAAAGTCCAGTGCACTGACTGAGCTGTCTTCTGATTGCGATTGCAGTATAATCTATCATCAGCAGGTACTTCCTGCATTCTGAGGATTCTGGTTGACTTCCATTCTTAACACAAGTCTAAGGGACTGATTACACGTTTGGAGGTGTGGGAGCAGGCCGCCACCAACAGAGTATGCTGTGAGGGAGAATCCCTCAAAGCTGGCGGGAGCACTTAACCAGAAACTAAATTGTTTCTACTGATGGTTAAACTGGTTAATAAAATTAAAACACTCAATCCGTGTCTGAACCTTCTATTTTTGTTTTTATTCAATTAGAGTCATTGAATCAATAGTATCTCTGTAACCAAATTTTGTATTGAAGCAAATATAGGTTTACAAATCCAATGCATTTCGGGTCCAACATGACCCTTCATCAGGGGTCTCTTCAACAAATTCTGAAAATGAAACTGGAGACTAGTCAACACAGCCCATGCTAAATGTCCTGAAGTACATGTATATTCGCCCAACGTGGCACATGTTAGTTGGAAAATGCAAATGCGGTCCCAAACTGAAAAAAAGGAAAATAGAAATGAATGGAAGCAATCTAAAAAGTGAACATGCTCTGTGAAACAGTCCACGCTGCTGACCGAACGTGATGCCGTATCTACCACAAAAAACGATAGTGCTCAGATGTAAGACAGCAAGCTACGAAGTGACAAAATTAATTTCCATAAGTTCGCAAGCAAGAAGTGACTCATACATCCCCAAAGTAGTGAAAAGATATCATTCGTTTCAAAGACCGCGAAAGTCACGCGTGTTGTAAAACAAAATAATGTGGTACAGCTAAGGTGACATAAAAGCTGCGATTTGAACGCATGCTAAACGTGACTCAGGTTAAAAAGTGCCTAAGCTTTACTGGCATAAGTCATGCGTCTTATGTTATGAAAACGGGATAATTAGTGATGCGAACGCTGCAATATTGCGTGGGAGAAGTGGCGTATACCAACGTCTCTATTCATTTTGTACAATATGGTGACAAAGAAACAAAAATTCTGCCACACAGATGCCTAAAAACTACGGAGTTTTCACAAAGACAAGGGAACCCGAAAGGTATGCCATAGGGACCTTGGGCAGTATCAATTTACAAAAAACAGTGGTCCCTACATGTGGACAAGATAACTTACAAAAAACAATAATCATACACCTGATAAGTGGTAGGTCTTTTGTCCAGCCGGACAAGAAAATTTATTTTAAATGTTCTGGTTGATAAAGTGAATTTTAAGAACCAAAAAAGATAACAAGTGGGCACAGCCGTGACCCACAACAATCAAGACAAAACACCAAAGAAATGGCCAAAAGGGCAAAGCGAAAATCTGTCTGTATACTTGTGGTCAGTGCTACAGGCTCAATCTCTTAAACATAACCATACCATTGCATCAAATAATATAGCATTATCATATTGCATATGGGGTTTTTTAGTCGACGACGTTTCGATGCCTTTTTACATTTGTGACATCATCTTCAGGACACGAATTATCAACATTATTGTTTTGTAAAACAGTTATTAACACAATGCCTATTATCGCATTAATGTTGGTTTCCTCGTAGGTTCAGGAATACTGATGAGTAAACGCTGATAGATGTGCTTTCTTTCACATCAAGTCCAGGGCTTCCATCAGGTTTGTATGGATTTGCCAGGAAAGGAGCGTGATGGCTCAATTTGTGATGGCCGGAGCGCTATGGCGAATACGGCAGTCCGATGGGATACGGCAGTCCGATGGGATCGGACTGCCGTATTCGCCATAGCGCTCCGGCCATCACAAATTGAGCCATCACGCTCCTTTCCTTGCAAATCCATACAAACCTGATGGAAGCCCTGGACTTGATGTGAAAGAAAGCACATCTATCAGCGTTTACTCATCAGTATTCCTGAACCTACGAGGAAACCAACATTAATGCGATAATAGGCATTGTGTTAATAACTGTTTTACAAAACAATAATGTTGATAATTCGTGTCCTGAAGATGATGTCACAAATGTAAAAAGGCATCGAAACGTCGTCGACTAAAAAACCCCATATGCAATATGATAATGCTATATCATTTGATGGAATGGTATGGTTATGTTTAAGAGATTGAGTCTGTAGCACTGACCACAAGTATACAGACAGATTTTCGCTTTGCCCTTTTGGCCATTTCTTTGGTGTTTTGTCTTGATTGTTGTGGGTCACGGCTGTGCCCACTTGTTATCTTTTTTGGTTCTTAAAATTCACTTTATCAACCAGAACATTTAAAATAAATTTTCTTGTCCGGCTGGACAAAAGACCTACTACTTATCAGGTGAATGATTATTGTTTTTTGTAAGTTATCTTGTCCACATGTAGGGACCACTGTTTTTTGTAAATAAAAACTACGGAGTGCACAACTTACCGGAGTGATCAGTAGAATCGTCCAGGCGACCTCATCAAGAACGGAACTGAATCAGTATATGGTGCGAGGTTAATGGGACGTGAAATGTATACATCTTAAAGAGAAAGTGCTTTCGTCGGAGACAGGTGAAGGTGAATAAAGTTAGTTGAAAGACGATCTTAAAAAGTCAGTGCCTACAAGTCCTACAACAATGAGGACAAATGCAAAAATTGAATATGAGTGAGAAGACAAGCAAAAAAGCGAACAAATACATACAAACGAGTAATTGACACAATGCCATTAGACAGTGCTGCTAAGGTGCATTCAATAATGCGACAGGATGAACATAGGAACATTCATATTTTGAGCAATCTTCTGTGGATCAAGGCCTTGCTTAGGTTTCAGTGCCTCTAGGATTGTGAAGCATAATTGTGCGATGTTATGTCTAGTTTCTTCCCATTGGGCTGAAACAGTTGATTTCATGTTTTGCTTCCTAATGTTACTTTTATGTTCTGTAATGCGCAATTTCACTTTACGTTCTGTTTTCCCCACGTACATTTTGCCACATGGACAATTTAAAACGTAAATTACATTGGTAGTATCACATGTACTAGAATGTAACAACTTGATGTTGGTTACTTTAGTGGGATGAATGAATGAGTTGCCGGTTATTTCATTATTGTAATGGACACAATTCATGCACTTTTGCATGCCTTTATGGACTTTTAAGACATCTGATTGCTTTTTCAATAATAATTCCTTCAGGTTGGATCGTTGATACGCAAATATGGGGCGTTGTGGGAAAAACAGTCCAAAGTCAGGCTCTGTTTGAATGATAGACCAATGCTTCATAATTGCAGCCAGCATTAAATGAGATTGTGTAGATTGTTTCAAGACACAAATTATTGGATTGGTTTGTTTAGGTTCACTTTGGCTAAGCAATACTTCTCTGTCAATAGTTGAAATTCTATCTATCGCTTTAGCTATGATCGCTTTAGGATATCCCCTTGGTTGATACTTAACAGCAAATTGGCTAATGGTGACTTTAGCTTCCTCTGAATCAGATGTTCTCCTTTTCAGTCTTATGAATTGGGAGTAGGGAACATGTTGTTTAAGGGTAGAGAATTGTTTCTGTCTGTCTCCTTAGTGAATATATTAGTTTTATTCACGCCAGAGTCAATTTGAATAAGAACATCAAGAAAGGCTAGGCTGTTTTTATCCTTCTGGTATCTGAATTTAATATGATTGTGAACTTGGCTCAGTTCCTCAATAGTATCCACCAATTTAGTGAAGTCTCCTTTCCAGATGATAAGAATATCATCTATGTATCTTTTGAAAAAAACTGGATGCTCAGGCCAATTCAGATTCTGGAGAATGTATTCTTGTTCCAGTTTGGCCATAAACAAATTGGCGTACGAAGACACCCCTGCGAAGCCCATTGAAGTGCCATTACATTGTGCGTAAAAAATACCTTTCCACTCACAATAGCTGTGGAACAGTGCAAAATGTAGCAATTCAAGTAACAAAACTTTATTAGCACTAATATCACCTTGCTTCAATAAGGCCCATTCGATGGCTTCTAAGCCTTCTTGATGAGGAATAGAGGTAAAGAGAGCAGTCACATCTGTGGTGCATAGCCACCAATTTTCAATGTCATTAGTGTCAAGATTAGAAAGCATGTTCAACAGTGATGTAGTGTCCTTTAAATAGGTATCCCATTGTACTGTGGGTTGTAAAAAGCAATCTAAATACCTTCCTACAGGTTCAGAGATAGATCTGCATGCTGATACAACAGTTCTGAAGGGTAGAGTTTTCATATTCTTATGAATTTTGGGAAGCATGTACATCTGAGGTCGTCGTGGATACTCTGTACACAAGTATTTTTTGGCGTTAGCATCAATCCACTCCATATCAGCTGCTCTGGTTAGAATTTGGTTAAGAATGCCTTGATATTACATGACTGAAATGTTGAGTTATGATATAATGCAAATAAAAATATTAAAAAAAAAAATTAAAAAAAAGAATGCCTTGATAAGCTTTAGTGGGATCAAGCTTGGTGTAGGTGATGTCATTTATATGTGCCAATACATTTCTTTCGTAGAATTCAGTGTCCATTATAACCAACGCTCCCCTTTGTCTGCTTTCTGAACAGTGAGTTGTTTATTGTTGGCTAAAGCGGACAAGATGCTCCATTCTTTGGGTGTGAAGTTAGAACTTTTGGTTTTCCGAAAATCTATCTGATTGAGCTCTGATTTAACAAGTCTCTCAAATGCAGCAATAGACTTGTGTGATGTTGGCTTTTGGCTTTTGAATTCTCTAAATTCAGATTCTTGAAAAATATTTGAGTCTCAAGATTCTGACGAATTTGAAAAAAGCAATCACAGTTTCAGCTGCATTGCTATGATATGTTGGCACAAATGAAATGCCCTTGTTCAACACCACAGTTTAAGTCGGTGTCAATTCGACTTGAGAAATGTTAACCACTAGGTTGTTTTCTCGTTGCTCCGGGGCATTTGTTTGTCTCCCTCTGTGTCGAGTTCTTTGGCTCCTCCTGGTTTTTGTGAATCTTTGTCCGGTTGATGGTTTTAGGTCAGGCTGATGGATAAAAAAGCAGCCTTAGAAGCTTGCTGTCCTCTAGAACTGGTTGATGGTTGTGTTGCGGCTTGTCCATTCTTGCTTATTCCTGGTCTATTCTGTGCTACATCAGCATCAGGCACTATACTCTCTTGTGAGGGGCCCACATTTCGCTGTTTTTGCCATGTACGTTGGTTGTACATTTCGGCTCAGGTATAGACCTCCTCAAGTTTGTAGTCGATGGTGTCTCTAGGAAACGTTTTGATTTTCTCTCTCATGAAAATTTTTCACGTATTTATCAAGTTTTTGATTCAAGTCTTGTAGGAGTGCTCCCTAGTTTTCTGGAGTTTGCTTGATAGTTCCCCTTTGATAATTTGGTTTTCATCCTCTAGGGACTTCAACATGTTTGACAGTTCCTCAATGATTAACAGGATGAAATCCAAAGAGCATTGCAATTTGTCTAACCACTGATGATCACTCGGGGCAGCATCCCAACCCATCATTCTTATGCTCATCATGCCACCTCAGTTGGGACCCAGTCATGTGCAAATCAGTGAAATGAGTGCAAGCCCTCGTTTTACTAGAGCAGCTGCCTTCTTCAGAGAAGTGCTGGTGCTCACTAATTTGAATGAATTTCTCACGCTCAAGTTGCTTTTCTTTTCAATTAAAGGAGGTGAAGAACCTTGGCACTGAAAAAAAGGCCTGGCCTTTTAGAACTACTTCTCGCTCACCACATTAGTAGGGCCATGATACGCAATACAAATGTGTAAAACCAGAAATCATGGCGGCTGTTTAGTGGTGCGATGTTATGGGAACTCCATGACTTGAAGATTTTTTTCTCTGCAAATGTTGCTAAACTCAGACCTTACTGCTACTCTATGTGCTATAGTGTAGTACTTTGATATCATCAGTCTCGGGCTACCTCCCAGAAGCCATGTCTGCTAGTTCGGTGTTTCTGGGTGCCGCCACGTGTCTGAATGCAGAGTGCAAGTCAATGGATGGAACTGCGTTGCTATGATATTATGCCTCATGCCAACTGGGATTTGCTTCACTGCGGCACACTCTGTTGAATGGTTGAACACCAAGGCTGTGATATTTATAGGTAATGCACTGTGATGCACAAGAAGAAGAGAGTATATTTACCGCACCTAAGAAATGTGCGATATTCATCATCAGTTAGATCATACACGAGTTTGGGGATTCGATGCACAGTGGTGCCTCTAGAAGAGATTTTTAGGGAAGGCTATACAGTGCCTACATATAGACACCTACAAAGGGCAATTCTGAACAGCGTGTATTTTTAAGATGCATTACTCTCGTGAACACCATTGGTGGATGAATAGTTACTTCTAATTGTTGATGCGACAGATTTCCCTCCATTTTGTTTTAGAATACGTTTCCTAAGAGGCACTAAGCAGAAGCAACTGATTTGCTGACAGAATCAATTCCATTCAGACTCGTGTCTGTCTTCAAGGGAGTGGCCAGAAAATGAAAATCCCCCACCACCTTGAAAGACTCTCCTAATAATCCTTTCTTTCGCCCTTAATTTCACATTTCCTTTTTTCCACCACCCATTATTCCTTTTCCTTTTTGAACCCATCTTTCTTTCTTTTCTCTCTTTATTAACTTTTCTTCCCCCTCACTCTTTGTTTTCTCTATCTTTCTTTCTTTCTTTTTAATCTTTCTCTATCTCCTTCATTGGGCCTGGCTCGTTTGACATCCCAGTGCCTACAATCGTAAACGCTATCATTGTATTTAAACCTTTACAGATTATTTATAAGTATATTGTCTGTCGACCTATGGATAAAAGAGAACCATAAACAACTCATTATATCTTAAAGGGATTTCATTTACCATCCTATTGGACAAAATGATCTCGCCCATTTCCGCTACTGAGCTGGGGGGTTCATGACGCCACGGGTTGTCTTCTATGCATGACGACCAAACTTGGTAAACAAGACTTGCGCCATTGTCACACAATTGCACCCTTTGAAGCCAGTGCCTCCGCGAAACACGCTGAGCGCACTAATAGCAAAACAGGTTGGCAAGATAATTAGCTGCTTGAAAAAGACCTTTATTCCATAAGGAGATCATGTGTTAGCTCTAAGATGTCTGCCAGGAGATAATGATGAAACCTACCACCCCATGGGCTGACTGACCAACGGTAAACATGCTCTAGTTATAGACGGATGCTTGTAGAGCGTGTGATGATATACACAATGTGAGTTTTCAAAAAAACACATATATCGATGAACAATGCTAATTGATTTAGACAGTGTTAGGACTTTGCATATCTTAATTAGAACACCCAATAAATAGATAGTGGTATGATTGAAAAGTCAACAAATTTACTGTGGTAAGCAAATTCTTAATTGAAATCCATGCCTGAAGTACAATATATTCAGCTGTTTGACATAATGGATTTTAGGCCTCAGGAAATCCTTGCTTGGGTTTTGTTTTATATTTGACATTACCGGCATAACTTGATGAGGCCAATTGGCCTACAGTATAACACTTTTTTTGCAAAATGTTTTCCATTAGTGGCTCATTTTTATTATGTCGCATGACTTACATGGCTGCTTCACTATGCTTTTCAAAGCTACTTTTAATTTGCTTATCAATCCTCCCTATCATCTAAGAAGTGTGCCCTGAACATCAACAAAAATATACACAATTCAGCTGCTAGGTATTCATAATAGTACAAAAAGGGGTGGTGATGGACGGAGCACCTCTTTTGTACCAGGTATTCATAATATGCACACTTCACATTGCTGTACTGGCGTTAGATTTTATTGTAATAGCTGCATAATGGGAACGTGAATTTGAGTACTAGGCATTAATAAAGTCTTAAAGGGAATCTCAGTGGGATACTATAGCTTTAGAGCCCACTGTAGCGGGCTCTACCAGCCATTAAAGACCCGCTTCAGTGTTAAAGACCCGAGCCAAGATCTCTAGCGAGATCTTTAATGGCCGGCAGAGCCCGGTTCGAGGGGTCTAAGGCTATTACAAGATTCTGCTTCTAGAGGGCAGAATGTTCTAATTTGTAAAAACAAAGGCCTCTCAGAGCCCAAGGGGACTAAATCCCCTTGGGCTCCGAGAAGCCTTTGTTCACAGCAACAACTGTGAAATGAAAAAAAAAAACATTGGAATGTTGGTCTCCTGGCTTCTACCAGCCAGTAGAAGCCCGGAGCACTCCATGGTCTTTAATGGAGCGCTCAACATTGCGATGTTCTAATTTTTCTTTGCCTTCATACGGCTAGAGTATTAGGAGTACTCTGGGCAAATTCAGGCTCAGATCGATCACACAAAGGCAAGCAGAGGCTTATTTTACCTCATAATGAAGGTCGATTTTGGGAGAAAGCCAAGTGTGGTGTCTTCCACACTAATGAATAACACTCGTACCCCAAGTTGAGTGCCTGGTCCAGTTTAGTCACCCCAGCCATCCACAGTCTAACTGGCAACTTCAGAACATTACATCGAGGCATTCCACATAGAACACATGGTGAGGTTCTACACAGAACCAGGCATGATGTCACACCAAGAAATTGGCTCTCTGAAGAATATATCAACAAGTCGATTTGAATATAGTATATATAGTATTGACAATGACATGGTGAGCTCAGAGCTTGATCAGTTCAATATGAAAGAATTTATTAACCGCTGGACGTAGTTTAGTTAGTGACTGACAATGAAATTCATTCAAGGCATAAAAGGTTTGGGAGATTCTCCTCCGTAGAATACCCTCTGCTAGGCATTTGAGTACTTGAAGTACTCTTGGGTGAAGAAAGACTACATGTAGAGGGTGGATGGGATTGGAGAATGCCCTTCCGCTAATGTAAGAGAGAACGTTGTGTCTTCTTTCAGCCTGAGGAGGACTGAGATGGGGGTGTTATCCTGCTATTTTCAGTCCAGCAGTCGTGTCATACAGTGATTAGATACAATTTATTATTTCTTAAAATAATAAAACATGTTCTTTATGTAGTAGTGTTACCCATAGTGTTTGATATGAGATGAACATTTTTTTTCTGCATGGACAACACAACTGTGGCTGACCAAGGTTTCGCACTTAAATTTCAGTATCGGATAGTCAATATGACACTGTGCACAAAAACATCCGGAGCTAGCCACATGAACGCTCCACTGTCGAGACAGATACCGTCGCCCTTGCAACGCAACTCCAGCAATGCGCCGCTTTTACGGCAAAGATGCGTGACGCATCTGTGCCGTTTTTGCCCCCGTGGTGCGCCGCATTGTAAATGGTGATGGATTAAACCAAGATCAGATGACTGGGGGTGAGTGTTTGATTTGCTCAAACGCTCTGTCCATCATCCCCTTTTGTATCGCATTGTAAATGCAGCGCATCCAGGGTGGCGGAGCGGCAGCGCACAATAACTGGCGCATCCCTGCTGATATGCAGGGATGCGCCAGTTATTGTAAATCTGCCCATGAGTTACTATAACCTCGGTAAAGGATATGTTGAAAAGTTCCTTGATGCTAGGGGTAAATGTCTCTATCGACATCTTGATACATGAATAAGAACAGGAATCCACTGGCAGGTTTACTGTTTACATTTCGGCTGCCAACTTTCTTGCTTTGTCTATTTACAAGGCTTTGAAAGACGAATGCATAGAATTGAGGGAGTTTTGGGTTGGCGTTTATTTTCTGTTGCCTTCAAAGCCACTAACATTCAATGACTACCCTGAAATGATTGAAAGAATTGGCTCTGTAGACCTGCTAAATTAGCATACCATGAGAAAAAATGTATAAATACATTGCTCTACGTTGACCACTAACACGCTGCAGTCAACATTACATTTCTACCCTCATAAAAATTATGTGGTGGATAATTGGGGTTAAATAAAACCAATTTTGTTGCTTATTTTTATTTTCATCAGCAGACGATTTGCAGTTCACAGTCTGTTAAACGAAGGCATTCTTATGGCTAATTCTGCACTGCGACTGTCATGCTAATATAGCTCATGGGTTTCCCTATTTAAAGAAGCCACGTAATAAATTGATAAGGCACACAACAGACGATGATTTTATTTATTATCCAATAATTTCCAACTTGAATTGATTTGATTTCAATTTTCTAAAGCGCAGCGTTTGCCCTAAGGCGCATTGGCGCTGCCTATAGTGTGAAGGAAGAAGCCAGAATATAAACAGTCTACAGAAGTTGAAACATACCAACTGTGATTTTAGATCACCTGCTTAATATACAAAGCATATTTAGCAAATCTGTAATATTTTATCAAAACACAACATACTGAGTTGTGTTTATGTTATATGAATTGTTCACTCAAACCAGGGTGTTAGCAGTTCATTTTAATGTAAGTAAAATGTGTGTGATGTGGGGGGGGGGGGGAGCAATGTAACTGGAGATGAGTAAGGCAACAGCCCTCATCCTTGCTTTCTTAATGACAGGTTCCATATGCAAATGTGTTGCAATTTTGTTTTTGCTCTTTTATAGGATAAAACACAGGCTTGTTTCCATGCTTTTGGTCCTTCACTGGTTGTTTTATCATCTGGTGCCTACGTTCGCCCTAGTCTCTTACCTTTCTCAGTGAAATGCAGAGACTTAGTTCACAGGTCACATTACGGTATGCGTTTCATCACGCTATCTGTTCCATACTTCACCGATGAGAAGCTATCCTGTGCCGTCTGTTATGGGGTATGTGGTTTCACAGTAGCAATCCACGGGTGATCTCGTACTAGAAGGTTGATACCGAGTCCCAGAGGCAGCATCGAATGAAGCTGTCTGCCATACATCCATGGCTCCCTTCTAGTCAACATTTGATGTTCTGCTATCAAGAGATTGAACTCCAATGGGAAGTTGGTTGCTTTGAACTGATAAAACATGGGAGGTGTTTACAAGGGAAATAATGGTCTTACAGGAGCCAAACATGCAGTAATGTATAATTAGGCCACAGAGGAAAGAATGTAGAGCATCATCAAATAGCTAAGTAAGCACAGTTAGGACTTTGTCCATTTGATCATCTAGTTCTGACATGAAAATCACATTACCTCTTAAGGTCCTTCAGTGGCTCAACCTGAAACAATGAAGCAACTTCCAATAACTCTGGCAGCGGGGGCCATTCATGGTTCAACTCATGGATAGCTTTATAAACCCTTGAGCACAACATTCTGTCAATCATTCTGGGAAATAGCAATACTTTATGGGAGGATCCTTCCACAGAGCAGTTCCCAGGTCCTGGAACTGATTTCATTGAATCTAGGTCAGGAAATTTACTCCCATAGCCAAAGTACTGTGGTTTTATAGTCATATGTGAGAGGCCAATTGTTTTGGGATCCTGTTTCTGCTGGGCTGAGACCTGTGGAACTCTAATGAAAGTGCAGTATGGTGTAGTACCTGTTTAAAGAGCAGGGAATGTTAATGTAGCCAGTTAATATGATAAGTGAATGCAGTCCTAATCCTGATTCAAAAGGATGTTCATGTGTGTTTCCAAATAGATTGGTGTATTCTGAAACTCTGTAATGTCACCTAATTTAGATTCCAAAAGATGATTTGCTGCTAGGGAAAATGGTGGGTCGGACAACAGATTACTATTCTGTGATTCTAAAAACACAAGTGGCCTTTTAAGTAATTCTTTATGTGCACCAAGCATGTATCTTGATTGCTTTTAGGGGAGGTCAGAATTGTACCTATGATCTCTGAACCCTTTACAAAAGAACATCGAAATAGAAATGATTTGCTTTGTCCATGTGAAAATTGAAAATCTGTGTGGGATTCAACCCTCATAGACATGGAGCCTGATTTAGATTTTGGTGGTCGGGTTACTTCATCACAATTGGGCCAGATATGCCATCCGCCGATATATAAATCCCATAGGATATAATGGGATTTATATTTTAGCGGACGGGATATCCATCACCGTTGTGATGGACTAACCCATCTGATAAGATCTAAATCAGGCTCATAGTGTTGGGCCCTGCAGATGTGTGATTAAAATGTGATGGCAATGAGAGGCGAGCCTGAGGAGGAGTACCACCCTTACAATAAGTTTGACTACAGGGGGTCTCCCTTGGCCCTCCGCCAGTTCGAGTTCAACTACTATATGAACTCGTAATTGTACCTCGTGCGTGGGAAATTTCCTCCACAGGGAAGAATATCTATGTGTTTTGAGACCCGTGAATTGACTGAGAAAGGTAACAAGGGGTGTTTCGACTGGGACTGGTAGAAGTCCTGAGGAAGACCGGGTTAACCCTGTACTGGGGGCATGTTGGCACGGTCTAAACATGTTGACAATCACAGCAATTTAAGGAGGGGTGTTACGAGTACCTAGTTAGCTCTAGACACGACCATCCTTCACCATTTTAATCCTGGCCGGGGGACTCTTGAATAAAGTTGAAATATAGGATACCATTGAGTTCGTTTTAGTCACTTTTCACTGCACCATCTCTATCACTGTTCCCAGTCACTTGATTAGCACCTATTAGGTTTGTCTTGTGTTGTTTGTCTTCCCCTTCCTTATGCTCCATCCTGTGCTTGGCTACGTCAGGGTGTATTGTAAGCAGACGCGATGATGAAGCATGTCACACACATTTGTGTGTGAGTGAGGGCAGTTTTATACAACACTATTTGTGCCACTGCATGCTCATTGCTTTTGAATCCTCCCTACCCCTTCTGGTGTTACTATGTTTGAGCAGGAGGTTCGGGGTAGGTGAGTTGTTACCTTCACCCCTTCATTTGTGTGAGATTGATTGTGCAACAAACACAAGAACTGAAATCGCTCAGATATTTAGAGAACGGTGTTGGACAGTCCTTGTGTGAGCTAAAAGAAGAGGCTAGGCTTCATTTTGTTTTAGACCAATGGTGAATGCGACCAATGGTGAATGCACTTGATGCCTTTGTATTTAACAGAAGAATTGCACGTTTAATGGAAAGCAATGATTTTTCCTGAAATGCTAATGTTTTCCCTAACCTTTTACACATATTGTAATGGATGACCTCACCCTTTCCCTGTGGTAATCCGCACCAAACAAAATCCCCTCCATCTCCTTCTAGAGTTATTCAATCTCCCAATCAAGACATAACCAGCAGTGGTTGTAAGGTTATTTCTCCTAGAGCAACATCTAGTTTTATTTAAGCAATAATAAACAAATCCTCAGAATAATGTCATAATCTAAAGGATAAAATGATTTAAAGAATGTTTGAATTGTTCTTAAAAAAGGGCAGTCACTCGGTAACACATACTCTAAAAGCAGCACCACCACAAATATAACTTCGTTTGTCAAGGCTACGATTTCAGCAGACAGGGTGCATGAGAGTGAAGGAAATGTGTAAGACAAAGCACTAAATATTCAAAAGAAGTTGAAAAGGGAGAGCTGAAATAATCCATTTGTCTACTATAGTTTAAAGGTCATCGAGCTACAAATGTCAAAACGATCAGGGATAGGTTCTTAAATTGTTTCACAAATATTGTGAACAAGTATTTATCCACAACTGTGAAGCAGGCCTTGGCCACCAGAGGTTAGCTTTGTCAGGTGTCTTTTGAGTTTTTTGTTGTTGTTTTTTTTTTTTGCAAAGCTCTGATGTTAGGGATGCTGCTGTGCACTAATTAATCCAAAAGAAAACCACTGGCTAAAAGCAAAAAAATATATTTTATTTCAAAAAGCACTCATTGACATTATAGTCCCTGGCACCTAAGGGAACTACTTTGTTTGGATGTGATCCTTGTGAGTGGACCGAATGCTGTCAGTCACAGTGAATTTAACCAATGGTTAAAGTTGGCTTCCTAAATGCCCCATGCTGTAGTGAATAGAAGAAACATGTGAATGAAACCATAACAGATAAATAGATGAAGAAAGCTGGCTGAAATCCTCAATAGGTAAGTATATTATAAATAGGATTTAAATAAAAATAAAAAGATCTTTGCTTACCTGAACAAGCTTAAGCAAAGCCAATACATCTGGCATTGGCAGCCAGTATTTTGGAACTGTCAATGATTGTTTTTTTTTGTTGCCATGGGTTTCAGAAAGTTTTTTTGTTGAGGAAGCTCACTCATCAATTAAAAAAATATAATGACTAAAAGCACAAATATATTTTTTGTCTCAAAAAGCACATATTGCCTTAGTAGTTAGGGGAACTGCTTTGTGTGTGGGTGTGCCCTTTGTGAAAGGGCAGAAGAGCGTCAGTCGCATTGAAGCTAGCCAATGGCTGAAGTGAGCTGACACACTACCCCATCGGTATCCTTTAGTGGGCGGAAGAAAAATGTGGATGACACAATAACATAGCAGTGGAAGACGAGGACTGTCTGAAAGGTATTGTAAGTAAGTACATTGCAAATATATTAAAATGCGTAAAATCAAACCTACTTGGCTAAAATCAGACCAAAAAAGGAATGAGTAAGCACAATCAAATTTTATTAAGATTCTAAGGAAAAAAAGGCATCTGTTGCACATGTGATGTGATTTCAAAACTGGGGCTTCTACAGAAAGTGTTGCTGATTCGTTCTATAAATGTGTATACCAGCTGGCACGGCCAGTATCTGCTGTATGGGAAATATTCCAGAACAAGCTTTCTTGTAGTAGTGGTGTTGCATCAACTGACCCTGGAGACATATGCCTTAGGAACACTTAGGAGCAACCTGGGTTTCCCCTAGAGCCTTTTAGTTGCTGAGATACAAGGATGGCACATTAAGAAATGTGCTTCATTTGAGCCTTGTCGAGCGCATGGCGACGTCGTGTTGTTCTTACCCAAACAACTATTGAATGTTCCTTTCTTGGCAGTGTACTGGCCATATTTCCAAGTGTGTAAATGGTCAATTTAAAAATCCTCACAGAGAAGAAATCTAATAAAATCTGCATGGGCCTGTCACCTTTGGTATCAAGACTTGAACCGTATAGTTTCCACAGCTGCCTGTAGTTATACACTCAGTCAAACGTTTTGCTCAGTATTCAATTACAACTCAAAGTGCCTGCTTCACTTTGGCTAGCAGAGGTGCTCAACTCAAAAACACTCCAGTTGTTTACTGGAGTGTTTTGAGGCTTATGCTGCAGTAGATTTTCCTGGTGTGTCCACCATTTTGGATTAGAGGTCCCTCACCTCAGTAGGAGGTAACCATCAATGTCCAAGTTTTCTGCCTGGAAGTTATTATCCTGATTTCTGCTTATTCTAGTATTTTAATTCTGATTGATCTTAAAGCAAGAAATACCTTCATATATAGCTTTTTAAGAATAGTTGCATTGAGTTACTTGATTAAAAGATTCGGTCTGCTTTTTGTTTCCACATATGGCATCAGATATTCTGTAGCTTGATTGGTTGGTTTGCATTCAAGCCAGATTGAGGTTTTCAGATGAAACAGGGGATTTGAGGAACCGTACAAGTGATTGAAAGGGTACGAGGTTGTTCCGTTGCGTCTATGATGTTCATTGGTTCTGAAACATTGGGGCAGGTTGTTCAGTACAGGAGCTGCACAAGAGGCCCTTAGGGGATGTTGCTAGGGTTTTTTTCATATGGCAGTTGACCTAAGGCGATGCAAGGACAACTCAAAGGCTTCAGTAATATGTACAAAGTGATTGGCACCACCTTGCTTGGCTTTGCAAAAGAAATGTAACAAGGAGAAATATCTTTATTTCTCCTCGCTATTTCCTCTTTCCGCGTGTGCTGCATTCCGCATGTAGAAAGAGGAAAATGCCTCTAGGATTGTTTTGTGTAGGAAGGCTTCCCTTCCTGCACAAACACAATTCTGGCTGTAACCAGGTAGCACACAGTGCACCCGCACAAGCAGAGAGCAGAAATGCTCCATATCTATGTAAACATGGAGCATTTCTGCTGTCTCCCTTTCATGCAATGCAGTGCAGCAACTTTGTGTTGCATGAGGTATTATTAAATATAAATATGCCCCACAGTATTTATGTACAGATGCAGTTCATTTGGAGGATTTGTGTAGCCACTTGGAAATTGTGAGCTAACCTGATTTTCGTGTACAGTTATTAAGAGAAGCCCATAAAATTCCGGTACGTTCCGTAATTATAGCAATTGTCAAATTGCTCTCTTGCGGTCATCTAGTGTATGCATCTCTTTTTCCTTCCTTCCATAACTTTTTTTTTTTTTTAATGGCTTTCCTTTTTTTCTCACCCCGTGTATATTATTTTTTGAATGATTTTTTTCTGAGTATTAATGTCAGGGGCACCGTCATATTCAAAGGATTTACTTTCGATGTGATAAATTCTCAGTGTTGAGGTAATCCCGGATTCCCTCACTGTCTTTGCCACATGTTTTTCCCAGCAGCGGAGCCTTAGTATGTCAACCTTTGGAGGTTTGCAGAATATCATAACGTGTACTTGTAAAGCGCTTATTCACCCATGTTTATCTTGGTGCTGAATATCAGATGTTTTGTTGTTACCCAACGGTACTCAATTTTTCGACCTCAGAAGGATGAGCGGCTGAGTGGACCCCCAGGATTTGAACCTGTGACCACGATGTCAAACACATTAGTCCACTAAGCCACCAGACCTGAGCTCTGTGTGTTGTGTGGGTTTTTTATGTTATTGGTTAATATTCTTTCGGGACTCATGCCATTTTTGGTGTGGCTTGGGATGTTGTCTAAATATGCGCCTAAATGTAAACCAGGTTGCGCTTTCCTCCTATTACTTACAGCATCGAGCACACAGAAACAGAATGCTATTTTTAAACATTGGTAACATTACATACTTGTTAGTTTTTTTTTTGTTTTGTGTTTTTATGCTGGGAAGAGACGACCATTATCGGAGCTTGTAGAAGTACAAAGAAAATAATTTGCATTATCTCTCTTGAATGGCAATTGAAACCAGGTTTCTGAATCAGGAAGCAAAAAGTCCCAACATTCAAGGCGGTATAATTAGTAGAGAAAAGCAGTGCTCAATTTGAGCTGGTGGTTTCGGGTGCTCAGCACCGGCACTTAATCAGCATCCCCTCGCTTTTCATGAGCACCAGTTAAGGACACATTAATTTTATTTATTTATTTATTTATGGGCTTGTAAAGCGCTATGAATAAACTCCCAGAGGAGTATCTCCGCGCTGTGACTGCCGGTACAGAAACTGAAAAGAATACATAATTAAAAATGCTGTGAGCATAGGGCCAGTTATAGTAAACCAAACAGAAAGGTTTTTAAGTATTTTCTGAATTGAAGGTGATCTCTACACAACCTCAATGACAGCGGAAGTGAGTTCCATAATTTGGGACCCACAACAGATAAAGCCCTACCACCCAACCTGCTCTTAGTTATCTTAGGGACAACCAATAACATTTGGTGGCAGGATCTGAGGGCGCGAGTGGGGACATAGGGAACAAATTTGTTCGCCAAATACTCAGGTCCTAATTGGTTGAGGCCTTTGTGGATGGTGCAGCACGTCTTGAACTTCACTCGCTGACGAATTGGTAGCCAGTGAAGTTTATGGAGTAATGGTTTAGAAGGGGATCTGGGAGGTGCATTTAGCACCAGCCTGGCAGCTGTATTTTGCACCACCTGCAAACGGTCCAAAACCTCCTCACTTGTACCCGCCAATTTACTGGGAGATTAAATGATTTGCCCAGATTCACAGTATGTTGAACCCATGACCTGACACTAACTAGGTTCCCCAGCTCCGAAGTCTGCAGCTCTGGTCATTAGACCACATGCTCTCCCCACTTTCGTGGTTAGCAGTTGGTTCTGTTTTAACCGGCGCTAACATAACGGATGAGCAGCAACGTGCCAGGGCTGGTTGCTGTTCCCATTCCGGCCCTGGGGAGGGGCTAAAGGGACAGGAACACTGATTACACAAGTTGTGCGCTCTTTGTTGCACCGGTAAAGGTATACCCTAAAACAGGGCACCTTGAAGTACCTGCTAAATTGGAGAGGAGGCATGGTGCACTTTAGATGCCCAATTTTATTCCAGAGGCTTGGAGCAAGAACATAGATTGCCAGTTCTGAATCTTCATATCTATGGTTCTGAAAATCTAAAACTGCTCAGACCTTGCTTCAATGATGTGCTTCCTTCTGTGGATCATCAGATCCTCAGACAGATAGGGGACATTACTTGCCAGACCTCCTTTCTATAACATGATTTAAACCAGATATGAACTCAATGGAGAGGCAGTGATGTCCCTCCAAGGTTGGGGTTATGCGATTGGCAATGGGGTGAAACATAAGCTGTGCTTTAATGTTCGAGTAGGCGAAAATAAATAGGCTGGTAAGTGCAGCATTGGCGGTGTTGAGATGAGAAGGGACGGAACTTCTAATTTTGTTTTCTCTTCCTTAGTGGTTAAACAGGGATGTTGAACTTAAGTCCAGGAGAGACTGAACCACACCAGATTTTCACGATAACCTTCACGTAAATTTTATGCAAATCTGTCCGATGTAGATATGTCAAAAATGTGCCATGAAGCTGGTACTACTGGGCCCTATTTGAGAAACTGTTCTTATGAAGCTTGCTGCTGCCTTCTTGACACAGCCCATTCTGTATAAGCTAAAACTGGACATAAGTGTGGATGGATGTCTTGCATTTGTACATGTGTTTTTCAAAAACGTACAGCTGGAAACAGGCGGCCCTTTTTTCGGGGCGGGAGGGGGGGTGTAATCAGATAAGAAAAGACCATCCACTGTTTCATGCACACTTGTACTCAGTCCGTGCCAAAAGTGTCAGTGATTGTTGAACATGTTTGAGAGGCGTCTGCCTTTGACGTCCTCCAGAGCTTTCCCTTGTCATCTCTGAAGCTAAAAGGCTAGCAATTCAAACTACCAATTTACATATCCCCATAGTTCTGCCAGTGACCTGTTAAGGGGGCTGATTTCTTGGGAAAATGATTCCTTCTATTCCCCTTCTGCGCCCTGTGAAATGTTAATGCAGTCAGAAGGAGGAACGAATGTTACTGTTGGAAGAACTTCAGCTGATTCTGAATTAGGAAACAGTCTAGCTTGACTTCACCCTTCAGAAATGGACCTGCCAGACAGCAACCACTTTACCAACCGCCAATCGGTTAAAAATATGTTTGACCCCAGTGGCCTTTCAATTAATGGAAGCAGGGGAGCACTCAAGGAGTTAATTATTTCAGCCTTTCATCCACCCGCGCGTTTTATGACTTGCCTGTTACAGACTCCTGTAAGAAGGACATGTCCGTGTCACCGTTTAATAGGTTCCCTTTAAAAGTAAAAACATGTTTGATCTTAAGCAAACAAGAAGATCAGAACAGGAATGATGTTTTAGTGAATAAGTTACACATTGTGAAGTTAATTGTTAAACTATTTCTGATGAGTTTTGCCTCAGTAATCGAATTCCACTGGATGGCTGGCCGCACTTTCCGCGCACTCAACGAGAACATAAGCAGTTTGTGGTATTTTGCAGAGTGGTAACTGATTTTGGTTATGTCTGGGAGGTTGGGAATCAGGAATGCTACGCGATGAGTAATCAGTCCTATAAGGTTAGGCAGCAGGGACTACTACTGTTTGTCTCAAAACACATTCTGCTGGTTCGACATGTCTCTCTAGATAGAAAAAAACAATTAAAATCATAAAAAAAATGTTTACCATCTTTATAGTGTGGCGTACATTATTATACTAACAGGCACTTGCATCAAGAAAAACTTGTGCGAGTCCTTAATTGCGATTATTAAGGAATCACAACTAAGGACTCTCAAAAGCCTATGCATGTAGGAATCGCTATTAAAATAGCGATTCCTAAACATTCCTTAATTGCGACTCGCAAATTGCGACTCGCAATTAAGGAATGGCTTCCCATTTATTCCTATGGGCCACCAGGCCCATAGGAATGAATGGGAAATTGCATGCGCAATTTGCGAATACCAATAGGTACTCGCAAATTGCGCATGCAATTTCAAGGGTGCAAAGGTGTCAAAATGACACCCTGTTGCACCCCATAAATTGTGATGTGCACCCATGTTGCGTGCACACATGCCCCAAGGGCATGTGTGTGTGTGTTTGTATAACTTGAAACTTTGAAAACTGCACTTTAGTGCATTTTCATGTTTTTTTAGCAAAATACAGACCAGAGTAATTTCTCTGTATTTTACGGCCTCAAATAGCGAATTCGTAAATTCTAAGTGCTTCGAGCATTGCATTTAAGGAATCGCGCAAGTCAAGAAATCGCAATAAATTGCGATTTCTTAAATTGCGAGTGCCTAACACTTTAATGCATCGCAAAAGGCTTTTTTTGTGGGCAGAAACGGCCAATTTTTGCGAATCGCACCGTAAGCACTCGCAAAAACCTTTGATGCATGTGCCCCTAAATGTTTTTGGGTATGTTGAATTACTTACTACAGATTCTGTTCTAATTTTTTATACCTGTAGCCATACTATATATTTCATATTAAAGAGCAAGGTTCAAAGTATTTCACTGGCTTGTGGGAAGGGTGATGGTGTGGCCATGTATTATAAGAAATAAAAGACCACCTTCAGTACATTGAAAGCATAGGGCAAATCAGCTTGGAGCTCTATGACCTTATAAAGCAATTTCTTAGTGAAAAGAAAGATCCTTATATTGTTTGGTAGGGTACATTATATTGTATTATATTATATGACGTTATCTACTGAAATTTGTCCAATGAGGTTAGGTATTTGTATTTGGTTGTGCTTCATATCTAAGTGGTGCAGAGTTTCTCTAGTTAAATTCTCTTGGGGTTCGTCTTTAGGCTGGGGCAGTTCCGCCCTCTTCTCTCATGTCATGTGAAGTGTGTACCATATACATAGCCTGAATTATCACAATAAGGCCCCTATAACGATGTCGGTCAGAGTTGCCATAGGTCGGCAGCTCTGCACATCTTATTAAGATGTGAGAGCACATGGTGCGGTTGCAAACTCCCATTTCTCTATAGGAGTTTGTGCAGCGGGCAGAAACCACCCGCAGCACAAGCTCCCATTGAAAAATGGGAGTTTGTGTAAATCCCTCCACTGTTTGGCAGGCACATGTTGCCTGCCACACGGTGCAGGAATTTTCAGGGGGGTACCATAGGTGCGCTCCACTGCCACAACCGTAGGCTGTGCAGGAAATGGGGGCATTGGTAGGGGACCCCAAAGTCGCTTTCCGACAGCCTTTCTATGTCGGAAAGGCTGACATGAAAAGGTTGTAGGAAATCAACATCATAATCCCAACGGCAGAAACGCCGTCCTGAAGGGATTATGGATGGTTTCCGACTGGACGATGGGCTCTTTGAGCCCGTCGGAAACGAGTTGGATTGACCGGCCGGTTTACACTGCTACCACCGACATTGAAATTCGGCGGTCGGACTGCAAACCTATCATGTCGGTTTGTAAGCCTCTGATAAGAGGTTGGAAGCTTACCGACTGACATCGTAATGAGGCCCTTATTGTTTTGCTGGAAATATTTTCTCTTGATGCACATGGTATATGTGGAAATGGTTCTAGGCACATGTGAATGGAAGGCAACAATATTGTGAATGACTGCCAACCTTGTTTCAGGAAAGAAGTGTGGGTTGTGTACCATTATGCAAAACGGTTGCTGCTTGCTTGAAAAATACCGAATTCCAATCAATGATCTGTTATGTGGCTTTAACGAACCTACAAACAGAAATCAGCACCACCAAAAAAGAAAAAAAAAAGTTTTTTGCAGATGTGGTTCTAAGGCCCTTAATACAAAGATATGTAATTTTTCTTTACAGAAAACCAGGTCAGATAAGAAACAGAATCAAGAGAAACCACTCATAGCATTGGTTAACAAAATGGCGTTCAATAAGGGTGCATCATCGCTTCATCAATGCTCTGTATATAAGAAGCAGGAAACATTCAGAGAAAAAAGGGGGATTGTCTCAGTGATTGGCTGAAAACTAGATATTTTCTTCTGCCGATGGCTAAAAGATTGCTTTGTTTAAATGAACATTTCTGCAAAAGGCACTATCTTAAACCAGATGCAGCTGTATTAAGAGAAACTTGCATCTAACACGCAACTTCCAACCCTTGGTGCAATTATATGTACTGACCACACTTCAGTCCGGTGCAATTTTTAAGCATCTCCGCCTTTATTTATGGAAAGAACCAGAGCTTCCTCTTGAATTCACTGAGAGAGACAATGTGGAGGGGAACTCTAACTCCTGGTCCTTTTAAAGAACCCCTAAATATCTCTTGTGGGGTTAATATGTTGTTGACATAATATTTGGACTGAACTTGACACACATATTTAAACTAAGACTCTGAACATACAACTAACATTTCTAGTCTATCCATGAATGTGCCAAATTGAGCAGGCAGCCAAAATTATTTCCAAAACTGGTGTGTCTAATTCCCCTAAGTAAATTGTAAATATTTCACACTTGGCACTCACTTGAACACTGTGATGCTGCCACTTTTATTTTGTATTACCCCCAATATATAATATATATTATATACGTACATATGGCATAATGTATCATCTTTTTGATTAAATACTGAAAAGTTTCCTTAAACGGTGCTACATATATTTTATGTAGTTTTTGGAAAAACGAATGAAATTTATGTGGAAGGGATGGTTGTGTACTTTTTTGTAATATGACGTAAATATAGGATTGTTCTTCTGTCAAGGTACTACATGGTACCCTGCTAACTAAACATTTTAAAATCTAACCCTATGGGAACCCCTTTCTTTTCTCAACATTGTTATTGAAACAAGTACATAATGTATAGAATCTGCTGCCTGGGGGGAGGGACCCTCGTCTAGTCAAGTCTGAATCAAAATGTTGGTGCTCCACCAACTTTTGCAGGGGAATCCCACCCTTTGCATCGCTGGTTGAGGCTCTCGTAATTTTACAGTGCAGCATTATTAAACTAAATCAAAAAGAATATGAGTGAATTATTTAACAAGCATTGGAAATGCAATAGGTCTCGCAGCATTAGAGTTAGTGCATTTAGAATTGTTTATGGGTTTTTTGTTGTAAATCTTTTGCATTTTTATTTTTTGTAGCCAATGCTAAAGAATTACAAATCAAAAAAGCAATAAACATTTGTAAAAGCTTTAACTAAAAATCCTGTGAGACCTATTGCACTGTGTGAGGGTGAGGTGTTGAGGGTGAGTGAGGGTGGGGGTGAGTGAGGAGTTGAGTGTGAGTGAGGTGTTGAGGGTGAGTGAGGTGTTGAGGGTGAGTGAGAGTGAGAGTGAGTGAGGGTGAGGGTGAGGGAGGGTTATTGTGAGTTAGGGTGAGGGGTTGAGGGTGGGTGAGGGTGAGGGTGAGGTGTTGAGGGTGAGTGAGGATGAGTGAGGGTGAGTGAGGGGTTGAGGGTGAGTGAGGGTGAGTGAGGGTGAGTGAGGGTGACTGAGTGTGAGTGAGAGTGACTGAGTGTGAGTGAGTGTGAGTGAGGGTGAGTGAGTTATGAGACGCCTCACGCCTGTATCATAGTGAGGTGCAAAAGGAGACGCACGGTGCGAGAACCTTACAAATATGAAAAGCTTGCAGCATGCCAGATGCTAGGATGCGCGGGCGTGTGTGAGATACAGGTACACGCGCGAGAAGCCCTGATGTGGAGCGGGAAATGCACAATGATGAGCATAGTTCGATATACAGAACGAGGTGGCTGTGTGTGGGTGGTACTCAGAAGTGTGGTGTTTGCGATGAACACAGCACGAGAGCCCGAGGGAGATACTTGAAAACTGTGAGAAACATTTCCAAGCGAGTACACCGCACGAGGTCACAAAAGAGCAGTGCATGAGATGCTCACAACACAAGCACAACAAACTCAAGTATGTGGGAGACAAACACATGAAGCATTTTGTATGTAATGCGTGGGGCTCCTCACACACGGGAAGGTGGAGAAGGAATAGAAACACAGAAGTGTGAGGTGGGAAAAGATCGTTTAACATGGGAAACTGGTGTGAGGTGCCAACAAACGAGCCCTGTGTGTGATTTTACCACACAGGGTAACCCTGGTGTGAGAATACGAGCGTGTACAGTGCGTGTGAACCGCTCAGAGCGCGAGAGGCTCACACACACGGGTGTGAGATAGACGCCGAGTATGGGCGAGTCTGACGCTCTCGAGACGCCTGGTGTGTGCCTGTGATGCCCCTGTAAAGCGCTCTGACACCTTGGATAATATTCGCGCTATATAAAATCGCATTAAATAAAATAAATGAAAAAAATAACATGGAAGATGCTCACAGACGCAGGAATAGTGTGAGATACTCGGAAACATAAGCGTGTTGTGTGTGACTCTCAAAAACAAAGTGTGTGAGGTGAACACCGGTACCATGCCTGTACGAGATTCAGGGTGCGTGAGATATACTCAAACACGTGGCGCCCGGTGCGTGAAATGTGTAGAGCTGCGACAAGCATTGTGTAGAGCTGCGACAAGCATAGTGCGTGCGACGCTCACAGGCAGGAGAACCGAGCTGCCCAGCCCACCCCCTCCCCCAGGTAGAGACTGAGGCCGGAGTCGTACACAGAAGCCGAATGCACGTGCGACACAACTGCAAAGACCACGAACAGTACTAGGGTCTTATGGAGAAATAACCCCCTGGGGACTGTAACTGGTAGTCAGACCGTGGGAGTTGCACCGATTTTATGGTATACGCCAAAATAATGCAGTTTAATAGGGCATTCTCGAAATCATGTACTCCTCCTGCCTAGACGTGTAGCCATATGCGATAGTTCTTGTATTGAAGGTGCAAAATGCGTTGTACGAGGCAAATAGAAAAGAATAAAAACAATAAGGTTCGGAGGTGGTAATACACGTTTAATCTCATTTCCATACAACACAAGGGCTTCTGTATAAATATGCTCAGATTCAAGCCATATGCGATAGTTCTTGTATTGAAGGTGCAAAATGCGTTGTACGAGGCAAATAGAAAAGAATAAAAACAATAAGGTTCGGAGGTGGTAATACACGTTTAATCTCATTTCCATACAACACAAGGGCTTCTGTATAAATATGCTCAGATTCAAAAAAACATTTGTGTACGCGAAATGAGTGTCATTTCTCCCACCGAAGCCTAACAAATACTGCAGGAATAAAATATATCAAGCGTGTACAAACAGAGGAATCCGGGGTGAGGCGTTCAGGCTGGCTACTTGCATATCTCGTTCGAAGCAACAAAAGACTTGCGCTTCGTGTTGCCGCCACCCGTGGTGACTGGAAAGCCATTTTAAGTGAGCGAGAAGGAAGGCGAAAGATAATGGCCGATGCACAGGCTTCAAAGCGTGAGGCGGCTTTCTCTGCAGTGCTGACTCAGGGGAGGGGGCGGAGCGGGGCAGAGCGGCATGTGGGTGTGAAGAAGCCGGGCCTTTGAAGTGAAGCTAAGCTTCACTTCAAAGGTGTCGGAGGAATGCGGGCGGCTGTGCACGCGCTTTTAAGCTCAATGCACATGCGCATTGAGCTTAAAAGTCACGGGCACTGCAAGGAATCGCCACGATTCCTTGCAAGTTAGATAAAGAGTCGATGAGCCCCTATAGTCTCGCTTGCTCGATGCGCATGCGCATCGACAGGCGAGACCTAAAAATGCCTCACTTTGCACTTTTGCAGCACTGAGCTGTCAGACCTCCTTGCTCTCTACCTTGTTGGAATGCTCATCTAAATCTAAGATGAGAGTGTCCATTTGCTTAATGGCATGGTCACCGCAAAAGATTTCCTAAGCATTTTCAGCAAAGTAATAGTGTCATCATGTCCTTTTCTTTTCCAAGGCACATTGATTGCTTCATGTGCAGGCTCACAGTGCTGGAAAATATAGTGCCGCTGATGGCCATCTCTCCATTATGGAGAAAAATCATATTAAATGTCTTTTGGGGTGTGAAGAGGTTAAGTCAAGGAGAGTTTGCGAGAGAATCATCTGTGCCAATGAGGTGTAGAACATAAATCTGTTTTATACTTAAACAGCTTGTCACCCTCCAGCCTCAAATAGCAGTGATCATTAAAAATCCATTTGCTTTTAAACATTAATAGACATTTATTACATCATAGCATATCTGAAAGACAATTAGAGTCAACTTTTCTAAAAGAATTCTGATTAAAGTGGTAGTTTTCCCTGTGCCGCTGCCACCATTTTGGCACTGTTTACCCTAGACAGCGGTATGTTTGCTTAGAGACTGAACCCCACAAAAATGTTGTCTAGCCAAAGATATGTAGCAATAAGTGTTGTGTCCTCAACGCTGTGACTCCAGATGGCCCCAAGTGTCTAATGTGCAGTTACAGTGACCAACATAGTCTGGCTTAGTTCCTGAGCTACAGGAATTTTTGAGGTTTCTGTGGAATGATTGTATAGTGTGGCTATGCTTACGCTTGCTGCAATACCTGTACCCAACTGTTCCCACATAGTCTATACTACAACCAACACCCTTTCAACCATGTACGTGAGAGCACGCAGAATACTGATGCACTATATGTGATTCATCCAGGGCAGTTACTCAGTCAAAAATTTAAAAGACATCTTCCGCCTTTCAAGAGGTAGGAAAGTGCTATAAAAGTATCAATACATTAGAATGAAATGTTATGTTTAATTTTTCGTTCAGGACCATTTTACCTACTCATGCCTAAAGGTTCACATAAACATGGGACGGCAATTTCGGTCAATTTATAGCAAGGTTGTCTTATGTAAATCCAGGAGGACTGGGTCCTTGACAAATTTCCAAAATAAACACAAACTATGTAAATGAGTTCCATTTAGATTCAATGTGTGAACATGTATTTTGTATGGATATATTGAAATATGGGCCTGAGTCCAGCCCTCTAGAACCAATGTCAAACACCCTCTGTGCAGAAATTTTGATGTCAGCTCCATGTGCTTCAATGGTCTTCCTCAAAATGCTGATTTCCCACTTCCATGAAAAATGTATCCACGCCTTTCCCGGAACCCCCGTGAATAGTTTTGTAGATAATCCTGATGAAGGTCACAAGAGGATTGACACGTCTCAACTGCAGAAATTGTTGTTTTCAATAATGTTTAAGCGCTGAAAGCCCATTCTACCTATAAATAAATCCTCCTTTTTTATGAATTTGGAGATAATGTTTGTAATGTGGTTCCCCCATCCTTGATTTAATTCATGTTTGGTTAATTATCCATACATATTTACCATTCAGTAAGAACCCTCACCAGTATCTGGGAATCTGAAGACTATGTAACATGGCGCTATGAATCATTATATAATTGAATCCTGGACATTGCTCACGCGGTCACACATCACAAGATCCTCAGTTCCTGACAGCACTTTATATTGCAATGTAATGAGCCGGGGACACTTCCTCATATCAAACTGCTTCTCTACAATTACACCAGCTTGGTTAGGCACACAACATTAATAATGCTGGGACAATAGAAGAAAGGACAGCACCCAGTTTGATGCATATCGGGAAGTATTGTGGGGACTCCTACAAATCCTGTTCATGGATATAGAAGAGATACTATAACCAAAGGACAACTCATACATGATAATAGAAATAGTTAGGTATAACTTGACCCCCAGCTGTGCATCATGCCAGGGTCCATTAGCCATGACCACAGAAACGACACACAACACACCAAGCACTGAAAATGCAGAACTTATCTTAGCAAAAGAATTTACTTAAATGGTTGCTTGCTTACCGAGACTCAATCTTGTGCCACTAAAATTACTTTAGACTGGATGAGAAATATTGTTGAATGTAAATCCACTGAAGATATTAATGCAATCTTCAGTCGCTGCTTGGCTTTAGAACGCCTTGAAACCTGTAAAAATAGGCCATGTTGCATTTTTCTACGGATATCCTAATTTCCTTCTAAAAATCCCTGGACCGTGTGCCATAAGCTTTTCCTGTCTCGTGCTATGTAGTTAGTACAAGTATTTGTTCAACAAGAAAGACACTTTAGATAACCCCAAGAACACAACGAACGTTCACAATTACCACTGCGCTTCTGTATTAGGAAGGGATGCCCTAAACATGGCACTACCTAATCTCGAATTGCAAACCCAAGAGGTTACCAAATAACAAATACGGCTTTCTAACTCCCCAAAAGCCTTTTTGAGTTCACAAATGGGCCGATTCTTCAAATCAGCCCGTTTGCTACGGAGAAAATGGCCTTTGCATGTGGCCCTATATTTCTCAATGTCGGGCACAGAATCCATTTGGAATTCGTTACTGTTGATCTTTCGCTATATTTCCAAATAAGGCACCCCATGAAAAATAGCAATAACCTTAGCAGAAAGTTATGCTTTTCTCACACAGTATTTTTTACTGGAGATGTGCAGGAAACGATATCCGAGGCAAAACCTCTGATAAGAGACTGCTAGCTGCTGGAATCAGTTTGCATCTTAACACATTCTTAAGAGCTTATCAACGCGGCTAAAAGGCCCCCAAAATATCGCCTCATGTTTGTGTTTCCTTTTCCTGTTTCATTCTCATTCGGGCTGCTCCGAAGAGCTTTGGAGATGCGAGAGTCTACATCAAAGTAATCTGAGGACTGAGAGGGTGGTGTGATGAGATGCAGAGGCATAACACAGCCCCCCGCAGCTCCTGCGGTGTGGGGAGGGATCTGTGCTGCCCCCTCAGCACAGTACTCTGGCCCGAAAGCTCCTGATTAAGTCCGGAGCGGGGCCCCTCCACGTACCCTGCTGGCAGGGCCGGACTGGTCTTCCGGGCACCGGGCAATCCCCCGGTGCCACGCAAGGGTGGGGGCCGGTTTAGCTGCAAAATCGGCCCTGTAACAAAATCGGTCAAAAACCGGCCCCGCAAAGGACTCGGTTGCACCCCCAACGGCCCCCTCCCTGCCCCGGTTGGCAGCCGAGCACTTTGCCAGGGCCGGTTTTCGTTCAGGGGCCCCCTTCAAGTTTTGGTATGCCACTGATGTGATGACGTTGGTGGTAACATTGTCGTAGGTCAGATCAGGCTTCTCGTAGTGTGACGCTATGGTTTGAAATCAGAAAGCTCAATCCTTGACACGCCATTTAACACATTAGGGCTTTTTAAACCACCTAATGTGTGAAGTGCGGGGGAAGAGGGAGAGGGCAGCTGGGGACCTGATATGGAAAGCAGATTTAAAATTCTGTAATACCATTTTCGGCTGTTTTACCCTCACTGGTTATAAACAAAATCCTGAAACCTGCACCCCTGTGGTCTGTGTAGGGTAATCTTACATAAAGTGAGCCCTGCAAAAATAAATTCAAGACACAGAGCCACATCATGTAAAGTGAGCATGGGAAATGCTAATTTAAGACAGGGCCGTGCTGCAGTTTTGGGCTGAGAGATGTCATAAAAAAGTCAAAGCACTAGAGTAGTGCTGTTTTAATACCTGTGTGGCAAGTGGTTGCTTGTCATGGGTACTTTAAAAGCATGTACTGTTTTTTGGAAATGTAGTGTGCTCTTGTTGATATATCTAAAGTAAACAACAGGCCACAACGCAAAGCAATCTTAAAAAACATAACATAGCAGAGAAAAATAAAAACAAAGGCAGACAGTCAAGACAGAACACAACCATAGCTGTGTTCACATTATAATGCAGAACAACAACACAAAAAACAACTGAACGCTTCACCACCCAACAAAATGCCACAAAACAAAAACGCACAATCATTCTAGTCACATTACCACCTCCAGAAACCTGTTTTCATATTATAGGAATGAAAGGTACCTCCAACAAGCACCGCCCTAACTAACCGCCAAGGACGTGAACTACCAGCAGTCAAAAATGTTTTGTGATCCTGTCCATGGTCTTCCCTGCACATAGTCAACAGGAGAAGAAACACACATAGATCCTTTGCAATATACCCTTGTTTTTCTGTAATTTTTTAAAGTTCTTTAACACTGCAGGGTTTAATTACAGCAGAGGAAGTTAAAAAAGTACAATTAATTTGTAATAAAAATGTTTTCAGGACTTAACTAGAGCAGACGTGAATTAAGACACTGGCAGATGGTTCCAAAATGTAAGGGAAAGTACAAAGAAGGATCTGCTTCCTCCCTTTTTGAGGAGATAGTGGGATTCCAAACATATTTTGATGTCTTGATGGAAGTATCCTAGTCACTCTATAAATGTACAGCTTGTGCTTCAGAAACTGCGGGTGTATGGTCCTAAACACTGAAGAGGGGCTTAAAAATAGATTGATGGACTCGAGAGAGCCAATAAAGGGACAATAATGATTCCAAAGACAACGTGACAAACTGCAGAATTTTGCACCATTTGCAGCTATAGTATGCAGTAGGATTGGATGCACAAGTTAAAGAAATTATAAGGAATTAAGGTACATTTTTTGTGAAATAACAAAAGCCATATCGGTTAACTTATACTCATTGGCGTGCTCCATTGAATGTGAATGCAAGAACATCCTGAACCAGTGTGGGGAACATCTTCCAAAACAAGCATAGCTGGCAGAAACAAGACAAGGCTACCTTTCTTATTTTGCCAATATGTCTCTCCTGTTGTTCCTGGAAGATATGGCCAGAGCATTCTATATTCTCCTTTTGAGTGTATCCTTCTGTGGATGGTGCAGAGAAATGGTAGGTTCCATTGGTCATACAGATCTTGTCCCCCCGCCATATAAAAAAATATTGCTGCCTTTCTCAAAACTCAGTGGACTTTGTGAAATTGATATCTAGAACATTTGGGGCTACACGTTCTTGATTCATCTTTGCTTTGGCGGCTGCAGCCAACTCCTACGTTTCTTGGCACTTTTAGAATGCATGTGCTTGGAAAAGATCTGTTTTTGTAAGCTGCACAGGCACTTTCAGCATTTGATGCAAAGTGTTATTTGTGCACACCTTCCCCAAAAGGGAAGAAGTAAGTGCAGAAGCAAGACTGTGTTCTGAACTAGGAAGTGCCTTTTTCAGGTTCAATAGCAACCACAATTGCTTTATAATTAAGATTGTTATTAGATTAGTGGAGGCCGAATTCACGGTGTCCTGCCCCTGCACTTAAAATTTTAAATACTGTACAATATGCACGTAAAAATATCCTAACTGTGGTTCCATCATTCACCTTCCCTAGACTTACCAAAAATAATAAACAATAGATATAGACACACACAAAGTGAAATAATTAGCACCCTTTTCGATATGTAGCGGTAAGTACACCTTTCCTTTGACTGTTTTAACACCGTACAGCCATTTACCAAGAGTCTGACCTCATACTGCAGTGTAGGTAAATCAATTTTTACTGGGAAACATTCACTTACTGCCTTAAGCGTTCCAAGTAAATGTCCTGAACAGAGCCACGTGAAAAGTAATTTTGTCAGTAAGAGGCCGACATGTCTCAAAGATGTTTAAACTCCAACGCCTTTGAGCCTTAATGCTAGGAACCTTTTTTAAGGCGCCTGCCGCCACATTGTTACTGTTCTAGAATGTTGTAAGTAATGGATGCTATTATTGGTCAGTTCAATGGTGTAATTTGTATCGATCACTGTAGAATTAAAAACCTGAGTGATTCTGGCATCCTTCAAATCAGAAATGTAAAGGGTGAACATATGCATACATCAACTAAAATAAGTATGGGTGCTATAAGTGGAAGATAATTGGATGTTTTCCTATGTGGGAAAACAAGTGAAAGTCCAATTTCACAGAATTATTGTCCAAGTACCAAGGGAAGAGAAGATCATTCTTATAGAAGAGGGAGCCTCACACACATATTTGTGTCATACTTCACCATCGACAATCTCTTTCCCACCCTGGTAGGTCAATACGATCAGGCGGACTCGATCTACTGCTGGACTCTTGTCTGGAGGGAGTTCTTAGGTATAAATCTACTAGACAAAGACGGTATCTAGATCGATGTATTAAAAATACCTTGTGGTTCCCCGCTGTATTACCTTTATTAAACGGACATATGCATATGGAGGACTTGCATAATTCCTGGGAACTACTCTACAGGTTTGTATGCTGCTAATCATTGTCTGCTGTCCTAAAATAGTTATTTTCTCAAATTCAGCCAAAACAGTTATGTCGGTTTCATTTTCATGATTTTTGGGTATATAAAAGCATTTGTGGCTGACTATATGCACTTATGTTTCTCATGTTTCTGCTGTGACTTATGCAGCTTATGCAGACTCCGATGAAGTCCTGGTGAGCTACTCTGCAAAAAGTACCTGTGCAGGGCTATCGAGAGGGTAACGCAAATTGAAGAGGATACCTAGAGAGCAAGCAGTAGGGAACTCCATATTACCCAAAGTAACAAATACTAAGCATTGTAGTGCTGTGGCACAATGTTACTTTAACTGCAGGTAAAAAAAATCCTAATATCCTCTACCTGACATTTGCTTCACACTACCAAGACATTTTCAAATAAATCACAAAATCAAAAGCTCGGATTTTAGAATACCATACAGCTTTGGGGCTAGTTTTTTTTCCCCTCAACAAATTGACTGGCATTAGATGGTATTTTCATTGGCCTGTCTATGTTTCTTCGAATCACACTGGGACGTATTTTGGAAGCTGCAGGAGGTATCTCCAGTTCCAAATATAATTTTAATCAAATCATATGGTCACAAGGACAAACACTTCCATGAAGGATTGAAAAGCATGACCAGCAGTCAGGTTAGACTCTGCAGGGTTTTTAATTTCTTCCAAAACTGATTATGATATTCAAAGTCCCGGTATGTAATGTTTTTTATTTGTAACGTCTCTGAGATTTCAGGTGCTCGAAGACATATTAAATACAATCAATGGGATGCTTTTTACTGAATGTCTTCTTTAAAGATAAGTGTCTTGGCTGTTAAAAATATCTGTTTCCACCTAGAAACGTTGCTAAAGTGGATGAAGGGTATAACACTCCAGATTTGTCACAAGGAAACGTAAACCGTGGCCAAATAATGGCTGGAGACTGTACATTTCAGGCAAAGATATTCCATTTTCTGTCTTGAACATTAATTGAGGTAGCCTCGGTAGCATGTGCTACCCCTATCTAGCTGCTGATGTAACAGGGACATAACACAAATACAGCATGGTAGGTGTTTTTGGGTTTGAAGTATAATGGCGATTGTATTGTAATAAAGCAATACTCTAAGGGATTAACTTTCAGTCTCCTTTTATTATTATTATTATTATTTAATTAAATTTGTAGAGCGCACTGACACCATGAGTTTCCTGGCGCTATGAGACATCAGATTCCAGAGCTGAGTTTGGGTGCAGGGTTAGCAGGGAAGGGGAAAGAGAAAAGTTTTGAGCAACTTCCTAAAATGCAGGAGGGAGCTACTTGATTTGATGTTCAAAGGAAGGGAGTTCCAGAATTTCGGAGCCAAAAAGGCAAACCTACGTCCACCAAATTTGTTAGTTCTAATTTTGGGTGTGGTAAGAGATTTAAGATGAATAGAGCGGAGGTTGCGGTTTGGACAGTAGGGGGTGATCAGAGAGGTCAGGAAGGCAGGGCAGGGGCAATTGAGGGCTTTGTATGTGAGACAGCCCAGCTTGAAGGCCACCCTTTGTTCAATTGGTAACCAGTGAAGTTTGTGCATCATAGGTCTGGCAGATTGCCATTTTGGGGATTTAAAAATGATCCGGGCTGCCTGGTTTTGGATCACCTGAAGACGGTGAAGGAGAGTTTTGGGAAGTCCGTGATAGATGCTGTTGGAAAAATCCAAGCGGGAGAGCACAAGAGAGATGATGACCTGAGTCAAAGCAGGGGTGGGAAGCAGATGACTGACCTTCCGGATCTTTCTAAGCTGGAAGGAGCAGGATGAGATCACGGAGCTAATATGAGGTCGGAGAGAAAGGTCGGCGTCAATTATTACGCCGAGGCTTTTTACAGAAGTGGAGGGGGCCGGCGGGGGTCCCAGTGCGTGAGGCCAGAACTGGGTACCCCAAGAGGAAGGGCTAGAACCTGGGAGAAGAAGCTCAGTTTTCCCGGGGTTTAGCTTCAATTGGTTGGAGTTCATCCAGTCTTGAATGTGGAGCATGGCGGAGTGAAAATTGTCTATTGCATTGGGGGAGTTGAGTGGGAAGATGATCTGCAAGTCATCCGCATAGTTAAAGACTCCTTCCGCCATTGGCTTCGTATGCTAATGAACCCTTAGCCATTGGCTTAAGACTTAGTCAATTACATTTTTGAATAAGCCCACACGTGTACTTTAGTTTCACCTTCTTTCTATTGGCTGTTTGGGCTTATTTTACCGTCACCGTTGCTTTACACAAAGGACTATTTTACACCTGAAAAGTAAACTCTATCATCGCACATGCAATTATGTATCTCATCCATGTACTGTATACACAAAGCATTCCATTTTATAAATGTACTGCAACAGACATCCTTTTACTGCTTTTGTCAGTGCCCAGGTGCATGTCAAACCTATTAGTTTTGCCAGTGCTTGTTGCTTTCTATAAATCCCCCTGCTCGTCAATACTCCTGTCTTGTAATTACCAAACCGGAGTTTGCTGAAGGGCTAAGGTGGGGAGAAAGGGTCAACCCTGCAATGTGACCAAGGATAAAACTGTATGAGCTGTAATGTCTCCTACCCCAGGCATTCTAATGAATCAGTGTGCATGTTTTATGCAGAACGTTGATCTTTCTGTGTCTTTCTATTGTGATACTCACACACTCACCTGCTTCAAACACCCATTTAATAGGCATAAAGTTTGCAAGAGGACACTACGATGAGATGTCTAACAACTTTACAAATTTTCTTATCAGTGCTAACAAAATAAATATAGGAGTGCCTCCTGTCTGCTGTGGGACCTAATAAAATGGTAGTGCAGCCTTTGATTGCAACACTAGGAACATAACATGAAGTAAACTATTGAGCCCTTGGCCACTCATGTTAAGAGGATTAAGGGAATAAACAATCTGTTGGGTGGTCCCAAGTTGTTTATATTAGTTTGTAAACGTGAGAACATGTCACCCTGCATCAGCTCAGATTTTGATGAGCTTCTGGAAGCATGAGCTGCAAATGAAAACACAGTCATTGGGCATAATCATACATAGTCATTGGGCATAATCTGGGAGAGCGAGTGACAAGACTAATCAAGGACCCAAAGGTCGAGTGATTTGTAAATATCAAAGGGACTTACACAGGTCAGCTTTTCAAATTCACCAAATGTGTTATTGAATTGTCCTCTTTTTGCAGAATCATCCAAATTGTCATTTCATGTTCTCATATTGCAGTCTCATTGTTGTTATTTGTTTTTATTTCTTTCTTTATGCAAAAATGGAAAATAAAATTTAAAAAAAATGAAAATAAAATTCACCAAATGTGTTATCTTATTTCCATATATTTCACTCAGAAGTAGACACATGTCACTGGACACTGGCTGTAGTCTACAAATCCACCTTTTCTTTAAAAAGCAGGGCCAGATTTACAAAGAGTTCGCGTAACGCAGCAGCAAGTAAAGTGGCTGCGCTTCGTGAATGGGAGAGAGGAGGACTGCATCATATTAACTAAGATGCGTTTCAGAAAATATCAAATAAGATGCGTTGCAGTTCTGCTCTCGCCCTGCGCGGCACACTTTTGGCTGCCATGTGCCAACAGAGCCACCCGTGCACCATAGTGTAAGGATGTCTGTGTTGGGTTCAGCAGAGAAGTGGCCCCTCCCTGCACAAAAACTATGTCTTAAGCATTTCTCTCTTTGTATATTTGCTGTAGAATGCAGTATACATGCAAAGAGGAAACAAGGAGGAGAAATGAGGAAATTTCTCCTCATTACAGCTGCCTCAGGGAGGTGCAGATTGTGCAGAAATCCCTCGCGACAATTCTTTGTAGAGATTTGCGTCAAAACCCATGATGGGTAGGTGATTTGGAACACCCATGCACCACCCTTGGAACGCCCCATTGATGCAAGTAACGCATTTGTATCTTACTCCTGACTTGTGAATTTTTCTGGAATTTCCGGGGTTAACACACAATTGATCAAGGGGAAAAAAGTGGTGTGAATCAGGCCTTTTTGACTCTCCTGGGCTAATTAAAATATTGTATTATTCTCTTCAAAAACGAAAGCACAGAAGAAAAAACGCCTCAATGCATGAAAGCATAAACTACACACGATTCTCAAAAGAACACAGAGGTGCAATTTAGATGTTGGATATTTAATATTGAATTATCTTGTAATCTTGGCTATTTACTTTTATTTACATATTTAAGGGATACATATGCACAATCTACACTACAAAAGACTACATTTCCCACATGCACATTCACAATTGGCATAAAACGCGGACACACTAGGGGGAGGGCCCTGGGCGTGGCAACAGACATCAAAATAGATATAGGAGTACACTTACCCAGTGGTCCAAATTGTGGACCTTACAGACCTTCAGGAATACAGTTGTTACACCTATCAGAGCACCTAAATTACACCCAAATGTACCAGCCAGTAAATGTGTGGGAGAACACTAAACAATCAGATTTTCATAACATACATGTAGGAAGGAGTGCCATATTAGATATGTTACAAACTGTTAAAATGTCAGTATTCGTCTAACCAAATCGCTGCATTACATTGGCATTCTTCATATTCTTCATAAATTGTGTTAGGTAAAGTTTTCTAGTGCATCGTTCTACATGAATTGCATACTTATATTGGCGTATCTTGTTCATATGTACATTGGCAACGGTTGTTGCGAAGGTCCAAGTGTTTCCACAAGTTTGTGCGTTATGTACAAACACAATCAAAGTTTATGCTTTTTGCCATTTCCTAATTTTTACCAAGACTTATGCCCATAGACTTAATTTATTCTTGCCTGCATACCTATTACATATTATCAAATAAAAATGATCCACATGCTTATTTTTCGCTTTCATGTACACATGCTTACAACCAACCAAACCTTAGTATTAAACCTTGTTAAGTATGATTGAATCAACGTTTTGCCCAACTGGTCATTACTAATATTCTTAAGTGTCTTGTAAAATATAACTGCCCAGAAAAGGTATTTGATAAACTTGTATTTTTAGAAAAGTGTCTTAACAAACTTTTTTAAAAATAAAAGAATTAAATGTTCAATCAGGTAAATGCCTTGGACATATGAGCTGGGTTACTTACATGTCTTTTTTCTCTTTCTTTTTTAGGTTGCAAGCCGTGGCTCTTTTGCTGTTTGTACATTTGTTTGATTTTATGTCTTGGGATGTAAATACCAGATCTGCCAGGGAGGAGCCTGAAGAGTCAAAGGGAACCGCTCTCATTCCATCTTGAGAAGTCCATTCTAGAGGTACCACCAGGCATTATTTCACAGCCATGTGGTCACCTCAGCTGCTGTTCTTCATGATGCTCGCCTATCCAATGATACATGGTAAGAGAACTGAAAGAATATTGTGAATTACAGTAATAAGAAAATATATCTCACAACATGGTGATATTATAAAGAGGCGTAATGCTCAGACTACCTTACTGAAATGTTCCTCACAGGGCTCTTACCATATCGGGCTTCTTTAAGACAGTGAAAAGTTTATTTTTAATTTTTAAAGTATCACATGTGATATATTTTTGCTGCTACATTCTTTATTAATGTAACAATTGCTTTTCTTTAATTGCATTTAATACCCTCCCTTCCTCTTGCAAATCAAGCATTCATCAGTGTTACTTTGTATGAATAAATGTGTCTGCAACATACACTAATTCAAATGAAAACATTAACATTTATTGCAGGTATCTCCAACCTTTACAATAATAAGAGCTACTTATGTTCAGTAAAAATCATCCTGAGCTACTAATATTGTGACCACATCATGCAAATTTATATTAGTTGCCACCATTTGCAAGATTACCAGCACTGATCATTTCAGTGCATCAGGCTTGGTTGCCAGCAGTAATGCAAAAAACACTTTGTCAATGTAAAACGCCTCTATCTGGGTAATATATAACATTCATAGAAGCTATGCCCCTAGCACCAAGTAATAATATTAGTAATAAGTCTTCACAGCGCTACACGATACATCACTCAAATCTCAGCTTTAAATATATTGTGGAAATGTAATCATTTTTCTTCAAACATCAGCTTATGTGTTTTGAAAATATACACATTTTCATCTTCAATACACACTTTTGAGTTTTGATATGCATATAATAATTCAGCCAAGGAATAGCTTCTCATTTAGTATGCTGGGCTTCACTCAGGATACTACTTACAGGTAGCTGGAGAGCTACCAGTAGCTCATGAGCTCCTTGTTAGAGAAGCCTGATTTATTGTATTTACTGAATATCTACATCAAAATCCCATAAAAATACTAAACAGTGGTATCAAGCAAGATCCCACCAACTCTGTTGAGAGTTGGGTTCCCATTCGAGGCAAAAGGGGCACTTTTGTTGGCTACTTCCCGCTATGCAAATGAGTTGTTAAAATAAGTTTACGCTGTGGCTGCAAAATCTGATCAAGCATTGTCAAGGCCAATAAGTTTGGTGAAGGCCACTAGCCTTTTGCCTTTGGTAATACTTGCTTTCTTTTCTCATGGTTTTGGCAAAAAATCTATGGTTGGGTGTGATTTTGGCTTCTCGCTAATCTAGAAAAAGTAGTAAATAAAAGCAAAATTATTTTTTGTTCATTGAAATCACACATTGCCCCTGGCACTTAAGGGAACTAATTTGAGTGTCAATGTGCCCCTTATGAAAGGGTAGAATGGCGTCACTCACAATGAAGCTAGCCAGCGGCTGAAGTGGGTTGACCCAGTACCCCATGACTGTAAGCTGTTCCGGGTCTAGCTGAAAGCTTCCCCACGTAATTACATTGAATTATAATATTAGTAAAATTAAAAGGTCTTGGCTAGTGCAGGAGCTTAAAACCAATATCTGTGGACTTGCCACAATGTGTCACCATCTGCTGTTAGGATGCCCCTGAGATGCGCAGCTGCTTGTAGACGAATCAAGTTATAAATAGCTCACGTTTACAAAGGAAAGGTTATGATGGACTCAAAATAATATTTTAACACCTATATGAGCAGGTTACTTAACTGAAACACCAATTTCCCTATTAAGAGAAATTAATTTCCTCCAAAAATCTATTTTCCCCCTTCCCTTCTACTAAGAGCATCTTTATCTTAAAATGTGTATAGCCCTGCACAAATACAACCTGTGCAGACAGGAGCTACAGAATCCTGTCATACAAGTCCATCAGCATAGAGTTCCAGGGCCTCAAATATCAACAACAAATCCCCAACTTGCGCTTTCAGCACATTATACCCCAGAGTACCACAGACCTTTACACTCCCGTAGAGGACATGCGCTCCCATTCTTACCACACCTCTGATAAACAGCAACATTCACACAGAGTGCCCTGTATTCATCAGGGTGACACAAGCACCTATTCACACACATGCACAACAAATCACCTAGCTGTGCAGCTGAGCCCCCTTCTTCACATATGCCTAGAGCTGGGTTATCATTCGTCTGCCCTAGTCACCCTTCAACCTACCTCAGCATGTTAGATTTGTACACCCAGCCATAAGGTGAACATGGACAAGGGGCCTAAGTGTGGCTGACTCCCACACAGGCATACATATTGAAGAAGGACTTTCTTCCAAGTATTACCCCACTTTTTCCTCTACAGCATCCATATTAGGACCCAACTGGTTTTGATCAGGAGGCATCCTGGTGATAGTTATCAGGACCACAGCCCTCCCAAAACATACACCAGACATCTAGAAAGGCTTGGTGAGCCATACAAGAGAAGAACCAAGAATAAATCAATGAGACAGAACAGGTGTTTCTGGTACTCCAGAGCGGCTTGCACCCCCTTGATCAAGGTCACTCTTAGGGATGGAGAGGAGCAGCCTTTTCTGGGCCAACTTTGAGACAATCATAATGAAGGCTTCTGGTATCCCAGAAAGACAACACTCAGCACTCTGCCAAACCTCGAAATAAATGACTACCGAGGGTCACTAACGTCCATAAAGAGTCTACAGCTAAACATAGCCGTCTTACATCTACCAAACCGCGTTAAAGCAAATTGCAGTCAGAACACAGGTGACATGTGGAGCGACTGTGGCGCTGAGTGGGTTTCACACACACGTTGCGGGGTGGAGAGAAGATGACATTAGTGTGGATGCCTGAAGCTAGACCTAATTGCTTCAACACGTGCCTTCTTCCAAACCACGTTGTCCTCTGTATATTATCAGCAAGCGTGTTCTACTGCTTCCTTCGTTCACGTCATAAGGACTGTCAATAATGCCCCTTTCGACACAGAACATCGCCACTGGCATTTTAACCATTGTGTCAGAGGAAAGGTGCCATTAATGACAACTCACTAAGACTAATCGTGGAAAACAAGTTCAGGAAATGAAGACATCTCATTATGTCTTTGCAAATTATTACAAGGCGATAATGACTCATCGTATTTGCAGTGCCACATTTGTAATTGCTAGACATTAACGCGTTTATTAATGTCTTATACCATTTCTAAAAGAAAAGTGGAAGCCGGATTCTCCAACGGTGAGCGAATAAATATACAGTGTAGCATAAAAAAAGTGACAAAAACTAGACACGGAGAGATTATTTCTGCAAATGCTGCAAGGGTTGCTAGAACACTGGCCTCGCGGCGCTAGTTCTCACATGAGCACAGGGATTCGAGACAATCTTCTCACCTCTTCGGCTTATGGTTTATAGTGTTCTGTGGCCTTTTATGATTACCTGCTGTAGGAAAACTGCTGAAACACACACCAATGGCTGTGACATACGCACCTAACTCAATTTTTCCATTGGTGCAACAACAAATTTGAATTTAAAAAAGGCACCGAATTGTGGGTGTCTAATCAAGGTGTATACATCCCTGATGAAGTGTCTTGAGCGTGTCTTATCGAGAGTTTATTGACGCAACTGTAGCAATATATTTGATGGGGGTAAGCCTATATTTAATGCAAATTTATCCTTCTGAGACATTTCCAATTGCTTCTATCAGTTGAGTAATAATAACCCGTGTTTGGATAATCCATTCGCATTTAAGTGACATCTGAAAATAAACGACTATTGAACGGTATATCTTAGACAATAAACTTACTAACGTGGATATCAGGAGAACCTTCGCCATATGTGATCCTGCAGCAGTATACAACTCCACCACCATAAAAACAGCGAAGCCCTGCTCCCACAAAGCATACAACCTGCCACACATGCCCCTATAACACAGAATATGTTTCTTTGATGCACACACGCCAAGTACAGACACCGCAGCAGATTAATGAGTCTCCTAGCGTAAGAAACATGTTGTATGTAATGCGCTGGTCCTTGAAACTCCACAAAAAAAGGTGTGGAACCGTAGAGAAAGTATAAACAGATGCCTCCCGAGTATATGTACTCTTTCTAGATCCACACAACCTACCGGAGTTATCATTGGTCTTGGACAGGACTGGACTGTACCCTTATGAATAGAAATTTCTAAAGCTGTAGTGTAGCAACACTGGGGCATGGCCTATGGTTAGTGCTTGAAACAGTGTAGACGTACGTTTTGGCCCTTTGTTCTAATATCTTTAATCAATGGTTTAGGCTTCCTTGCTCTGGAAGGAAAAAGACTTAAGAGTGCAAAGTCATTTAAAAAAAACATAATTATTGAATAAGTACTTCTCAGTTTGGCCCAATGCGACATTTTACTCCAGAGCGTACCTGTCCGTAGCCCTCATAGACTGCAAGACTTATCACCACCTTTGTTAGGGACAGAATAGTTTCAATGACATCCACTGACACACCATTTAAAATGTCTTCAAAAACTGTAGATAAATGTAGATAATTTAATATTGCAGACTTGAATTAGAAATCAATAACGTAAAAGGGTTGATTTTTTTGCCATTATTAATTAATATCACTGTGCGTCCTGTTTAGCCCAAAACCATACTAAGGCCACTTAAAATGTGCTGCGTGAAATTAACAACAAATTGATGGTCCATTACATAGCCCAAAATTTGTTTTAGCTATGAAAGACTTTTGGTAGGACCAAAATGTACCCTCGGGTGCCTTATGGGACAGTAAGTCAGCATATTCGATCATCTACTTCAAGATATTCTCAATAGCAGTATTACTTTCAAGTTTGGTGATAGCACTTTTCAGGAAAGTGGTAGTTACCCCTCATCAAAAAGGGATTCCATTGGAAACTGTAGGTTATACCTTGACTGGCTTTAAGAGAAAAATGGTTTGACTGCACAGGACTCACATTGGAGCGCAGCGAAGATGATTGTAGGTGGTGACTACTAATACTCTTGCTTGATGACCGGTCCCAGTTTTCATCATTATTTTGGGCCAGAGTAAGATGGAGAAAGTCCGACAGAGAAGAAAGACGTTAGAAGATATAAACAGAAAAAAACAGAGAGAAATGTAGAAAGCAGAAATGGGAAAGAACTTGCAAGAGTGTGATAAAGAGACAGGAAGTGTAAGGCAGGTCTAAAAAAAACATAAAAATTGACCAGACCTGCAGGTCTAGTGACTTGAATAATCTACTTGACCTACCTGTAATGCTCGACCCATAAACTGGTCTTAAATTGTGATCTTCTCCAAATAATTTATTTCACCTATCTGCTATCACATATGAGAACAACTTCAAATATTTTGGCTCAACATGTCTTTTGTACAAAAAAGACTCCTCTGTTTGATTTAATAGATTAATCTTTATCTCCATGTATAATGTGAATCACGCCCATATATAGGCTACACATGACCCCTGACTTGCCTCCTAGTTCACTAATTGCATTGTCAATTGTAATCAGGATCGGGAATGTTTTTCAGTTCATGCTTAAAAATTCTCAATTTTAAATACTATATTTCTAAAGCATGATGTGAAAGTGACCTGTCACATACAGTCAGCACATTTCCCATTGAAATAGTGACAAAATGTCTCACTGATGTTTTACTGGAAAAACTATATAGCAAAGAAACAATGTTTGGAAATAGGTTTCTGCAAATATTTATAATATGCAGAAACAACAGTTGATGGACAGAATGCAGAACAATGTCATACATTCACCCCAGTACAGAGATCTGGGCCTTAATCCGTCGTTTTTTTGCTCACCATGCCCTTTCACTTTGAACCCAGCCATATGCAAATCAGTCTTGATCCGAACTCCCAAGCCAGGTTCTCCCTGGACTGGAAACAAGCATCCTAGGACCGGTTTCAGCCAGGAAAGCTTGATTCCAGTGGCATGGAGAGCATGGGACCCACGTCTGGGCATACGGGACCACTCGGGTGACAAATGCAAAAACAACAGTTGATGGACAGAATGCAGAACAATGTCATACATTCACCGAGTACAGAGATCTGGGCCTAAATCCATAGTTTTTTTGCTCACCATGACATTCCAGTTTGAACCCAGCCATATGCAAATCAGTCTTGACCCTGTGCCTCATGGGAACAGCTCAGCCCGAACTGCCAAGCCAGGTTCTCCCTGGACTGAAAACAAGCATCTTCGGACCTGTTTCATGGTTTCCCCCCTCTTCAGCCAGGATAGCTTGAATCCAGTGGCATGGAGAGCACGGGACCCACGTCTGGGCATACCCATCCGATTATGTTCAAATATTTATCATTTACACATAACCAAGCAAAGTCCTGATTTGTTTTGATCCTAATAAAATCTTTGTTTCCATCACACTTCTGAATTAGAAAAACAAAAGTGCTTTCATAATTGTTCATTTTCAAGCTATTTATATACGGAGTGCGTTAGAAGAAAACATGACAACCTTTAGGCTTTCTCAAGGATTGTCAGACAGTGCACTTTAGAAAATCCTCTAACCTTGCAGTGAGAAAAAAAGTAAACAGTAATAATCTCCAAGATAAAATAAGCAGCAATTTGTAAGAAGAAAGAATCTGACCTCTGTTTTTAATGCACAGCACATAAGACAAGATAGGGAGGTGTTTTAAAGGCATCTTTATTGCTCATTCACTTTCTGAATAAACATTGTTCTTTGCCAGCTCGAGGCAGTAGATTTTTCGAGGCCTGTAAGGTGATGGAAAGGAGGCACGGAGTAAATCCAATACTAAGAATAATTAATATTTGCACGCAGCAACTCTGGTGACAGGATCCTGAGAAAAAGTTTGGTACTCTGCACATACTTTTTTTATACAAAGTAAGCACCCTTATTACGAGGAACAACAAAAGCGAAGGGCACAAAGAAAACATCAGAGTCGTTTTACACCAGGAGTACAGTATGGTGTCCAGGATGATTTTAGATTTCTAATTTCTATGAAACAACCTTTACTGTTAACTCAGCTCCCCTTTTTTTTAGTTATTGAGTAAGGATGCTTATAAACGGCATGCCCTTTTGGGCTGTGATCCATTCTAAAATTGTTGCACCACAGAATAGAGGCAAAGTTAAATACAAATAAAATGTTCTCAAAAGACTGCAGTTAGAGTTGCATAGGCAGTGGCAGAGCAATGGCCAGGAGTGTCTCCAGCATCCGAGGGAATGCTACATTGGCGGAGCATACAAGACACTAGTTAAGCAACTCAATGATGCAAGATATTTTTCATTGCAATTCACAATTGTTCCCTACAGATTGAAAGAACTACAAAATAAAACCACAGCCTCCTACAGTTAAACGTAAAAACACCCAAATCACTCTAGCTGGTTACGAGAACAATTTGACATAGATGTTAGGAACCCTCCTGCGCACGCCCATCGCTACGTCTCAATGGCAGACGTGTACTTGGCGAACACCACTAAATGTAGTATGGTAAAACACCTTTATGACACAACTTTAATTCCGCATACCTTCACTCCGCATACCATTACAACGAATGTACTATTACTACGCAATTTTATAATAACGCAAGCTATTATATCTTATATGCTTTTACCACGCATGCTTTTACAACGAAATTCGTTGTAAAAGCATGAATGGTAAAAGCATATGTTTTTAATATTTAAGTTTAAGGAAAGTATATAGTTTTAGTTGGGGGTGTTGGGGTATATGTTTTAGGGGTTATGGGGTATTTTAAGGGTTGGTTTGGGGTTCTTGGGTATTTTTAGGGTTATGGGGTTATTTCGATTTTGGGGTGCAGGAGATCTTTTTAGGGTTCAGGGTTAGTTTAGGTTTTGGGGTGTAGGGGGGTTTATTAGGGTTCAGGGTGGGTTATGAAGTACAGTGGTATTTTTAGGGTTCAGGGCTAGGTTTGGGTTTTGGGGTACAGGGGTATTTTTAGGGTTCAGGGCTAGGTTTAGGGGTACAGGGGTATTTTTAGGGTTCAGGGCTAGGTTTGGTGTACAGGGGTATATTTAGGGTTCAGGGCTAGGTTTGGGTTTTGGGATACAGGGATATTTTTAGGGTTCAGGTGTAGGTGTGGGTTTTGGGGTACAGGGGTATTTTTAGGGTTCAGGGCTACGTTTGGGTTTTGGGGTACAGGGGTATTTTTAAGGTTCAGGAATAGGTATGGGTTTTGGGGTACAGGGGTATTTTTAGGGTTCAGGGATAGCTTTGAGTTTTGGGGTACAGGGGTATTTTTAGGGTTCAGGGATAGGTTTGGGTTTTTGGGCGCAGGGTGTATTTTTAGGGTCACGATGGGTTAGTGTTTAAGGGTGCTGGGGTATTTTAAGGAGTACGGGTAGGTTAGGATTTTGGGGTGCTGGGGTATTTTAAGGGACCAGGGTGGGATTCGTTTTTAGGGTGAAAGGGTAATTAAAATATATATATATAAACATAATATATATATTTGTAGAATATATATATATATATATAAATAATGAATATATATATATATATAAATATGCATTAATATGTATAAATATCTATCTATCTATCTATATATATATATAAACGTGTATATATATATATATATATATATATATATATATATATATATATATATATAGATATATATATATATATAGATATAGATATAGATATTACCTACTGGCGGTCGCCAGTAGGTATATATAGTTAGGATTTTTTCTCTATGGGTTTTTTGAAAATTCTATGTCTAATAACTTTGGCGTTTGTGGACGGAATTGGCTGAAATTTTCAGGAAAATGGCACATTTTGTTTCTGAGCAGCCCCTGAAAATTTTGGGGGGGTTCGTCAAGGGGGGGCCGAGAAAAAAGGGGGGTCCCAAAACGCGTTTTTCCCATGTTAATTTCCATAGGGCGGTTGGCCTCACTTTTAGCCCGAACGGCTGAATGGATTTGCACGAAACTTGGCAAAATTGTAGGGACTGGTAGCCCGATGTGCCTTTTGTAGGTCTCAATATATGTGCTTCAGTGGATTTTGAGAAATTAATGTTCAAAAAAAGATATATATCTGTAACAGCGGACTGGGCAGCGCTCCGCTACGCGTACTTTTCGCGCAACGGAGCTTTGTGAAGCGAAGCTGATTGGTTCTCCGGCGTCTGTCAACATTCCAAACAGTCCGTAGCGGCCGCCATCTTGTCTCTCGGTAGGATCGAGAGACAAGAGGAGGCCAAAGCGAAGGGGCAAATGACCATAAGGGGGCATAGTACATTGTCGCTCACCCCCTAGGTTTGATGTGGAGGTTTTAAAAGGGCCCCGCGGGGCAAAAAAAAATAAAAATAATAATAATCGAACAGCTGAATGGATTTGCACGAAACTTGGCAAAATTGTAGGGACTGGTAGCCCGATGTGCCTTTGCTAGATCTCAATATATGTGCTCCAGTGGATTTTGAGAAATTAACGTTCAAAAAAAGGTATATATCTGTAACAGCGCACCGCTTCGCGTACTTTTCGCGTTACGGAGCTTTGCGAAGCGAAGCTGATTGGCTCTCCGGTGTCTGTAAACATTCCAAACAGTCCGTAGCGGCCGCCATCTTGTCTCTCGGTAGGATCGAACAGCTGAATGGATTTGCACGAAACTTGGCAAAATTGTAGGGACTGGTAGCCCGATGTGCCTTTGCTAGGTCTCAATATATGTGCTTCAGTGCATTTTGAGAAATTAACGTTCAGAAACAAGATATATATCTGTAACAGCGCTCCGCTTCGCGGAGATAAAATTATATGTGTATTACCTAGCTGTTGCTAACACCAGTTAGCGACGGCTAGTAGAAGATAGCGACCATCTTGGGCCCCACTTTGCATGTGAGTGATATTTATCACTAATGACATGCAAAGTGGGCATGCCAAGATGTTAGCGACTGGAAACAGTCGCTAACATCGCTATCTCCTATTATCAACTTTTGGAAATATTCGAGATAAGGGCGAATATCTCCAAAAGCTACCACCTGCCCTGAGCAGTTCTTAGCCATGTTATCCAATGGGAGGTGGATAACATGGCTAAGAGCATTAGCTCGGTAATGCATGAATATCGCTGAGTTTTCAGCGATATTAATGCATTGCGGTCGTTTTTTATCGTATTTCCGATAAACCTTGATAATAGCAAGGTTTATCTGCGATGATTTCTGACGGTAAAAAAATCGTTGCTAAGCATCGTTAGGGATAAATATCGCTTAACTTTGGTAATATGCCCCAACATCTGTTAACGTTCGATTCGAAGGAAATCAGGAAGTGTTGAAAAACATTGTCTGCGCCATCTTGTCTTTTTTCAAATGCCACACTTTTGTCGTGCACGGCAGCCATTTTAGATGCCTTGACCAGACCCACTCTGTGCACGCTGTCGATCCTTAGCATGGCTCCCCACCCTCGCAAGCATCTCCCCCAGGCAGTGGTCACCCCCGCTCTCTGTCTTATGCATGGGTAATAAACCTCCCCCATCTGCGCTGCTGTTCCCTGAGAATCACACCCTGTGCCCGCCCGACACCTCCCTTTCGCCCTATTCACTACCGCACCCTCTGACACTCCTTTTCCTCTGTGTCCGATTGTCCAGGCTGGTCCTAGGGTATCAGCTAGCCCTGCAGATGTAGTTTATGGCCACAGCTGTAAAGAATCACCCCTCTTCAAAGGAGTTATAGTAGATCAAGGCCCACACTCGATGAGATCCGTCACAGCAGAAGCGTTGCTATTATCTGAAAACCATCCTGTATTGTGATTGGGGAGGGGACCGAGCCTGAAGCGGAAGATTCCAGGGATGACTGTTTGTACATCAAAGTTTTTACAATTATGTGTCACATTAAAAATATATAGCACTCCGACAAAGTAGTAAGATTATAAAACTTTAATAATTTATAAATATATACAAGAAAACAAAAATAGTAATAACATATAAACATTTTTAGGGAAAAACAACGAAGTAGCGGTCGGCTGTGCGAATAGTCCCAACGCAGCACAACGTCCAGATTTCCGGCGTGGGGCGTCGCGGGGGGTGGGTCATCAGTAGCAAACTGTTGTGCGAATAGTTCCAAGGCAGCAGAACGCGCCGAAATCTAAATGACACGAAAGTGATGTCTAGTAAGTTGCCACCCAGCAAATAACGGCATGGGGCGTCGCGGGGGGTGGGTCATCAGTAGCAAACTGTTGCGCGAATAGTTCCAAGGCAGCAGAACGATGGCACCAAGGTGATGTCCAGTAAGTTGCCGCACTGGTTTTGGTATCCTACAATGCTGCTCCGAATAACGGCGTGGAGCGCCCCGGGGGAGGCGGCGTGAACGGGCCTCTCCAGGTGGAGTGTCATCTGTTGTAGTGGGGCGCCCCTTTACCGTTTCAGTTGCCATTCCGTCCGTTTTTGGTCCACTGTGTCAAAAGCCGCAATTCAGCTGAGTTGCGCCCACTCTTGCGGTGCAGCGATAGGCGGCTGTCACAGGACTCTCAAAATGGCGGCAGGCTGTTTCCTTTTTGGGCCTGGTCCATTGAAATGGCCCTGGGACACCTTGGAAATCGGACGCTTGTCTGCTAGGTCTTGGACCCCATTCTCGAAAGCGTCCCCTCCGCCTTGAGAATTCATCAAAAGTTTTGGGGGCTCCGACTCCTGCAGGCTTCTGGTGGGGAGCGGCTGCCATGATTGCTCGCGGAATGACCACGACGGAGCCACGAGATGGTGGTGCTCTCATGCTGACGCCAGCTTCAGTCTGAAACATCCAGAAACAAGGTGGGGCTTTCATCGTTTGGGAAAAAAAAAAGTTTTCATCCTATGAAAAGTGTTGTTTTTAGGTCACATGATCAAGCCTTCCATCATTAGGAAACCAAAAGTAAAATGAACCAATGAAAAGTTTTATAAACAAGTCACATGACCTGTTATGCGGCATAGGGTGTAAAATGCGGAGAAAATACGTTGGCACGTGAGGCGGCGTCAGTAGCGGACCGATGTGCGAATAGGCCGAAGGCAACACAACGCGCCAAGATCCGGATGGCACCGAGGTGGTGTCCAGCAAGTTGCAGCACTGGTGTGGCCATCCTACAATGCTGAAAGTCGGCGTGGGGCGCCCCGTTGGCCTGTGAGTTTGCGTCAGTAGCGGACCGATGTGCGAATAGGCCGAAGGCAGCACAACGCGCCAAGATCCGGATGGCACCGAGGTGGTGTCTAGTAAGTTGCCGCACTGGTGTGGCTATCCAACAATGCTGAAAGTCGGCGTGGGGCGCCCCGTTGGCCTGTGAGTTTGCGTCAGTAGCGGACCGATGTGCGAATAGGCCGAAGGCAGCACAACGCGCCAAGATCCGGATGGCACCGAGGTGGTGTCTAGTAAGTTGCCGCACTGGTGTGGCCATCCAACAATGCTGAAAGTCGGCGTGGGGCGCCCCGTTGGCCTGTGAGTTTGCGTCAGTAGCGGACCGATGTGCGAATAGGCCGAAGGCAGCACAACGCGCCAAGATCCGGATGGCACCGAGGTGGTGTCTAGTAAGTTGCCGCACTGGTGTGGCCATCCTACAATGCTGAAAGTCGGCGTGGGGCGCCCCGTTGGCCTGTGAGTTTGCGTCAGTAGCGGACCGATGTGCGAATAGGCCGAAGGCAGCACAACGCGCCAAGATCCGGATGGCACCGAGGTGGTGTCTAGTAAGTTGCCGCACTGGTGTGGCCATCCTACAATGCTGAAAGTCGGCGTGGGGCGCCCCGTTGGCCTGTGAGATGGCGTCAGTAGCGGACCGATGTGCGAATGGGGCCAAAGGCAGCGCAACAATATTTTCTGATTTGAAGACACCACAAGGCGCTGAGATGCCAAGATCCGGATGGCACCGAGGTGGTGTCTAGCAAGTTGTGGCACTGGTGTGGCCATCGTACAATGGTAAAAGTCGGCGTGGGGCGCCCTGTTGGCCTGTGAGATGGTGTCAGTAGCGGACTGATGTGTGAATGGGGCCAAAGGCAGCGCAACAATATTTTCTACTATATTTTCGGAGTAGAAGACACCACAAGGCGCTGAGATGCCAAGATCCGGATGGCACCGAGGTGATGTCTAAGTTGCGGACTGATGTGCGAATGGGGCCAAAGGCAGCGTAACAATATTTTTTGTATGGAAGATACCACTAGGCGTTGAGATGCCAAGATTCGGATGGCACCGAGGTGATGTCTAGCAAGTTGCTGTACTGGTGTGGTCATCCTACAATGCTGAAACTCGGCGTGGGTCGCCCCATTAGCCTGTGAGATGGCGTCAGTAGCGGACCGATGTGCGAATAGGCCGAAGGCAGCACAACGCGCCAAGATCCGGATGTCACCGTGGTGGTTTCATAGTTGAGAGGCACTTCATCTGCAGTGGGGCGCCGAGATCCGGATGGCACCGAGGTGATGTCTAGCAAGTTGCTGTACTGGTGTGGTCATTCTACAATGCTGAAAGTCGGCGTGGGTCGCCCCATTAGCCTGTGAGATGGCTGTTCTTTGGATTTGGGCCTGGTCCACTAAAATGGCCCTGGGACACCTTAGAACTCGGACGCTCGATTTTTTTTTCCTTTCCTGTACATGCAAAAAAAGGTAAATGCCCGGTATGTTACACGCTTCATCTGCCACGATGAACTCTCCAGAGGAACCGAAAAAAAATATAGTTGTGGTAACTATACCATGCATCGTCATATGGAGAGGTGGCACCAATTAATTATAGTGCTGCATAAAAGAGAGATTTGGAGGAGAACCCCTGACCTGCTAGTACATTCATCAAAGAAGTGGCACTGAGAGCTTCAGAGGCAAGGGAAACGGTCCCAAATATTTAGAAGAACTTTGGAAAGATTAAAATGACATGTTTAGATTAATTTACCACAATTTCATGTGGGCAGATGAGTGTTACTCTAATAAATACAGCATATGAACATCATCATAGTCGATGGTTGGTAGAGACATTTTGACTATATCCTGGACCTGCCCGTCCTCGCCCAAAATGGCGCCGGAATAAATGGGACTCGTAACTCCTTGTTGTGTACTGGTTGCAGAACCTTGAAATCACGAGATACGTATGCAGTTTTGAAGCACATGGCGGGCGGGGACGAGAATTGATTGAATATTTCGACATCCCTATTGATATTAAGTTCTGATGTGTTATTGATTACTGTACTGTTGAAAATTCGAATTAACGTCACCCATGGTACTTGCCCGCAAATGTATATCTAGATAATTTTATTGTAACTGGCCCTGTCGTATTTTAATTATAAAATGTACGTCCACCGATTCCGTAACTGTTAGACACCTTAGTTTTTGCAACCTAATGGCCCGCCCGTTACGTTCCTCTACAGTGTAAATGTCTATTCATCATATACGATTACAGTTTGCTCCGTGGCAGGCCCACGTGGTTATAGGCTCGTATTTGTATAATGAAATTTTCACAATAAAGGTTTTTAAAAGAAAACATGGTAGTAGTGTATACATTGGTAAAGTTTTTAATAATAGTCACTGTTTTAGAATCATTAAAAGGCAAGTGAAATAAAGCAGACCAATTACATGAAGGGTAAAAGGTATAATACGAAGGAACGCAGTAAAGATAAATGGTCAAGGGCTGTTGTGTTTTCTATTCCTGCAACATAAAGTGATCGATAAGAATCTCATATTCAGGCGTATCGGCGACTAAGACAGCAGGTCGACCCTCTTTTGCTCAACGGCTCCGTCATGGGACGAAGAAAAGCTCTTTTTCTCGAAAAAAGAATATATTTTACTTGCAGGACAGTTGTAAAATTTCCGGGAAAGTACATTAGCCTGGAACATTATAACATATATTTAAGAGAAAATAATGTTCGGAAGTAATTAAAAGCGTAATTTTTAGGTGATATGACCAAGGCTTTCATCATTAGAATAAGAAAAGTAAAATTAACCAATGAAAAGTTTTATTAACAAGTCACATGACTTGTTATGCTTACGTTACGCGCTGCGCGCCCCGGATGACTTCCGGATGCGCTAACGCGGCGCGTCATATGACGCATTACGCGACAACGCAGGTCCAGAATATAGTCAAAATGTCTCCACCAACCAGCGGTCGAAACACAACCCCTTTCAGCAGGCTAAATAGTTCTGTTAAATGACAACAGAAGGGACAGGCAACAAGAACCATCAGTCAAAGAGGGGAGGGCTAGTTCTTCTCTACCGGGTTACATTGGGGCGCTACCGGAACTGATCGAATTGGTAGTCTACAGTGTTTCTGGATGTTTCAGACCGAAGCTGGGGTTAGCATGAGAGCAGCACCATTTCGTAGCTCCGTTGTGGCCATTCCGCAACCAATCATGGCAGCCGCTCTTTATCGTTATTTTGGGCGGGGTGGGTGGCGGAGCCGAGCTGTTTTGCAGCCATCATTGTGTGGAGTTCAGTTCATCTCACTAGTTTTGTATTTGTCATGAGGGGTTGTTCCTAATGTTTCTATTTTAGCGAGGTCAAAAAGAGATCCCATTAGTGGCCTACTGATTTTGCTCGATTCCTTTTCTTTTTTTTTACACGATTTTTCGTTATCTGCAAAGACTAAACAGAGTATTGCGACTCTGTGTTTGTTTGTAAATAGAGAATGAACCAAAGAGAACTAATTCTAAAACAGTAAATACTTGGATAACAATCAATCAAATGGAGAGAGAAGCAGGCACGACGGATTACAACGGGGGCAAAGGCCTGCGTTAACTACCTTTCACTATCTGCAAAGAGAGAGTACTCCTAATAGAAATGAGGGGGGGCGGGGCACCATTCAAAGCAGATCAGTGTGCATAAACACGAAAATGTTTTCACTTACCACGTACTTGACATTCGACAGCTTATGATATTTGCTATTAAAAAACCATTGAAATTCACTGAAAAAACCATAGGTTATAGACCATATATAGTTAGGAATTAGCATTTACAAAACCTTGAAAATTCACTGAAAAAACCATAGGTTATAGACCATATATAGTTAGGAATTAGCATTTAAAAAACCTTATTTTACTCACACAAAACCATTGAAATTCCATATATAGTTAGTTGCACTAACTATATATCGCGCACCCGCAATCCACTGCTGATCATGTCACATATTACATCATTCATGACATGGTCAGTGACATCACTGATGACATCACTGATGACATCTCAAATGACATCACTGATGACATCACTGATGACATCTCATTTGACATCAATGACCACATCACTGATGATATCATTCATGTGACAATACAATGCATCTCCTCACATTTTAATATAACCTCTGTTTCACCCAGTGTTAAATACAGAGTATAATTTTTGAAACCATTGACACACCAATACTAGTTACTACATACGTACTCACTGATTCCTACGTCTACACACACATTCACTCATTCACCCATACAATCATTCATACATACAATCACTCATCTTTACAACACTATCATGTGCACTCATACACCTATACAGACACTCACACTCTGCCACTCATCCATGGAGTTACTCACACACCTAGTCAGTCCTGTAAAGAATCAATCACACTTCCATTTTCTTGTCTATACAGTTAAACATAGAGCACCTTACATTTTCAAACATATACTAACACATACTTACTTTCTTATACAATCATTGATACAAGTACACATTGATCTGCACAGAGTCACACACCTCCCAGCCAGCCACACACACACTCAGTCTCCCATACAAATACTTGGACAATCAATCAATAACCCATATAGTTAATCATATAGCTACTGATCAACACATGCAGCAGTTTACAGAACAACAGACATAATGATGCACAAATTAAGACAGTTTAGTCACTAACCCATGCACTCAGTGAGACACATTTAATCACTCACTCATACATTCAGTCATGCACCTACTAAATCCTTCGTCCAGACACTTATACATCTACTCATTCTTCAATATGTAAAACATATTTAAACTTTACAGAAACACACAGTCACTGGATGACGTCATCAGTGATCTCATCAGTGATGTCATTTGAGATGTCATCAGTGATGTCATCAGTGATGTCACTGACCATGTCATGAATGATGTAATATGTGACATGATCAGCAGTGGATTGCGGGTGCGCGATATATAGTTAGTGCAACTAACTATATATGGAATTTCAATGGTTTTGTGTGAGTAAAATAAGGTTTTTTAAATGCTAATTCCTAACTATATATGGTCTATAACCTATGGTTTTTTCAGTGAATTTTCAAGGTTTTGTAAATGCTAATTCCTAACTATATATGGTCTATAACCTATGGTTTTTTCAGTGAATATAGATATATATATATATAGATATAGATATGGTAAGATTTTTTACTAAGTTTATAACTTCACCACACATGCCTTTGCGTTGTAAAGGCATGCGTGGTAAAGTTATATGAGGGGTAAAAGATTGCGGAGTGATGGTATTGCGGAGTATTTGCACCTGCGATGTTAAAAATGTGGAGTCATGGTATGCGGGAAAATAGTTTGCGGAATAACGTCACATATTCATGTAGTATAACATAATTTAAAAACAATTCAAGACAAATTAAAATCATGTTAAAAACATTCAAAAAACATTCATTCTAAGAATAATGTTAGCTCCTGGTGTGTAGGACACGGCATATTCTTAAAGCTGAGAGATTGTATCAAGATGTTCCAAGCTCTATCAGCCCCGTCAGCACAGTACCATGACCTGAGAACTCCCGATTAAGTCCGTAGAGAGCCCATCCATTTACCTTGCAGGGGCCCCCCTTAAGTTTTGTAATGCTACTGTCTCAGAGAGGGAACCTCTTGGGGAAGGGGGGCTTTAAGTTTGTTTTTTTACCTTTTCTACTAGCATTACTCGTAAGTATTTTCATCTGACTTCCTCTAAGAATATGGTGCCACCTCATTGTGAGGCTAAACACTGCTTCTAATGATTATACTACATTGTGCAAACAGTAGGTACCGTCAAATGCTTCCCATCCGCCTCCACCCGCTCCTACGTATCTCCTGCAAGGCTACCTTACTTCCTTGTTTTAATTTCTAATGGCTTAGAAGCAAGCTTGCTTAGGCACACATTGCTCTTCTCCCTTCTTAAGTCCTACAGTCTGCTTTGGAGATTGGAACTGACCACTTTGTATTAGGTCTCAGTTGCCAGCACAGTGTCTGGAATTCTTACTGTTACTGAGTCTCAAAAATATGCACATAGAGTGGGCATTTGCTCTGCCCAGAGGAATATTTCTCTTTCCCCTCATGCCATTGGCTGTTTGTTGCATCATTCTGTGTTCTATAAAGTGTTTCAATTGGATTGCACAAGGAATTATTTTACATCTGAAAAGTACACTCAATGACCACAGTATTTGTGACATTCAATACTTTATATTCTGTATCTATTCTACACAATACACAATCCTACATTTTCCACAGCATTGTCCAAGCCAATATGTGTTACAATTGTGCGCTAAGCTACATTTGTGCATACACGTGCTTACATATGCTAGCACATCAAAGCTTGCCTTGGTGGCTTAGCCATTTTTTTTATAATTTGCTATTATTCTTCCATAGGGACATACATCCCAGTCAAATCACTTCACCTTGTAGTTGAACAATACCTTCTTTCTGGCTCCATAATAATAATGACTATTTATATAGGGCACAAATGATTTGATTGTTGGTGCTTAAATAGGTGTTATTAATCAGCTCAGTGGTAATCAGCCAATCCGCCTCTGAAGGAAGACAGATTGAGCATTCCTTACTTGGATCCAAACGTATGATTGGCATTTCACTGGGCATTCCCTCCCCCTGCAGAAGAACACATTGTCTCTCCTTGAAATGTGTTATGTTATCGAGGTACACTTTTTGGCCTTTGACTGCTAACATTCTGGATTGTGCCCAAGCACCTTGGCTGTTTTGTTTCTCCTGGAAGACTCTATTTGCAGGTTTTTTGTCCAAGCAAGATTTGCATGTTTGCATTTTCTCAAGTTCACATTCTTTTTCAGTGATCTCAGATAATGTATCATTGAGTCGAAGCCACTCCGGTTGCATGCAGCGTTTACCAAGGACACGGGTAGAGGGAAGGATGTCAGGGACAGAGCGAAGAATATTCAAATCAGCGTGTCAGGTGTCACTGACGTGGGAGATGCAGTAATGAAATGTCACCTAAAACGCATATTCCTTTTAATGAAATTCTGCTCATATCTAGAAAAAATATCATAGTTCTATTGGACAAATATCAAATTATAAAAAGTAATGTGGCATGATGCAGTAATACAGAAAAGGACTGTTTATGATAGAGGAGTGGCTTATACAGTTAATGGATGTACATTCCGGTAAAAGATGGACTAACAAACACAACGATGAGCAAGCACAGATATCGAAATTGTACATGTTCACTATAACGTTATTTTTAAAATATAAGAACTAAGGGCCTCATTTACAAAAAAAATGGGGTAGCGCTGCACCGCAAGCCACTTTGCCACGCCAAGATGCGTCGTTTTAAAAGCACAGGGATGCGCCGTATTCACAACAATGCTAACCCTGGGCATAGGACTACGCTATGCTCGTGGAGCGCGCGTAGTTCGCGCAACTATGCACTACGTGAATTGCACATAGCACAGTGCAAAAAACGCGTAGCGGGCATTTTTTGCTTGCTCGCGGCCCTCAATGTCAAGTTGGCGACCGCGATCAAGCAAAATAACATCCCAGCAAGACTTTTTCCTCGTTCGCAATCAGCAACATCAAGTGGCCGATCGCGAGCGTGGAAAATAAACCTCCCGGCGAGATTCTCAACGCAGGGAGGTCAGGTATCTCATTGCGAGTGGTCGCATATGCTCGCGACCGCTTGCGATGAGAAACTACCAGGCCCCGTTGAGAAAGCTGCAGCGCGAGTACAAATCTACTCGAACCACAAAACCACCACTTGCACTGTGCGAGATGCGGTTTGCAATGATTGCACAGTTCGGGCAAGCATCCGGCACTGTGCAATCAGTGCGAACAGCATTTTCCCTACCGCACTACACAGTTGGCATAGCTACGCGTAGCTTGGGTAGTGCGAAGTACACTTTGCGTAGCGCTACTTTGCAAACTACACCCAGGGTTAAGCAATACGGCGCATCCGTTTGCTTTCCCCTGCGCTGGCGCACTATTGGCTGCCACGCGTCAGCGCTGGCACCCTTGAGTCATGTTACAAGGGTGCCTGGGTTGCAGGGATGATTGGTTTTGTGCTGTAAAGGACACCTGCCTACACAAAAACAATAATTGATGGCATTTCCCTCTACTCTATGTGTCGTGCATTCAATGCAGCACACATAGAAAGAGGGAAATAAAAGTATTTCTCCTCGTTGTGCCACTCCCACGCCTCCCCTAGGGGGGAACATGATTCGGACGCATCTCCAGCTTTACAAAACTTAGTAAATCTGGGAATGTGTCAGGTTTCATGGATGTTACGTGGGAACACCCACAGCAACACCCATGGAATGCCCCTTTCACGCAGAGTAATGTGTGAAAGGAGCCTATGTTTACAAAGCCATGAAAAGTCACGCAGGATGACTTTACGTGGCCTTGTCAATATGGGCAGGCACACTGCGCCGCCGGAGCGTCAAAGAAAGTAATAAAACATACACACCATTCCTGTTGACATACATGTAGTGAACATGCGGCTGCAAAGGCCCAAGATTGTATTGTATTGGTTTAAGCCAGGACTGACCACAGTTGTTAATACAGTTTGCCATCCATATTCATAATATACCATTTTTGCCTGCTATATCTCATTAACAAATGCAGCCTCCACACCTGACAACAATCAACTTTTGCACTCTCGCAGCGGCAGCTTTTAATTGTCAAGGCAGAGCACAGCGGAGTTTACCTCACCTCACTTCCTGACCAGCGCTTTTAAGCCCACTCTTCGCCGCACCCGCTTCGCGGGTGCCGCTTCACAGGCTGCGGACACCGGACCAGCTGAGCATCTTTGTGTGGCGGTAAGGCGGCTGTGGGCGCGAGGCGTCAGCGGGGCTGCGAGCGTGCAGGGACTTCATTTCCCAGAAGTCCCTGCTAGACCGACGGAGAGCTTCCGGTCCGCTCTCCCTGCTGGCCCGCCCCCCACGCCCCCTATATTACATCATCCGCCTCCCGCAGCGCGGGACGCAGCCCGGGCGAAGACAGGGCAAAGACTGGGCCGTTTGAGGCCGTTCGAGGACGGCCGAGGACTGGACTGGCCTACTCTCTTTCGCCCATCTGGAAACGGCCAAACTGTGGGTGGAGCTGCTAGGAATTTCTAAAATTTATAGAAGGTTTTACTGGGTTAGGTTTTTAGGTTGTTATTGTTAATAAACATGTCAGTTAGGATAACCCGTAGTAAAACTGGCAAGGGAAACACTTCAATCAGTGGCCCTATGGATGACTTCATCACTCGTACTAACCTGGCCATTGATGAGGAAATTTCCAAATTACAGACTCGTGTTTCCCTTGAGTTGGCAGCTGCTAGAAGATTATCGGAGGTAATTACTACCTCAAAAAAATCTTCTCTGGGGTCTATCGCCACTGCTGTTACCCCGGAGCGACCTGCCACTTTTAAGTCACTAGTTTTGCAGGCAGAGGTCCACCAGGTTCCAACTCTACAGCTTGCTCCACAGGCTGTAGAGCTAACTGAAGATGCCGGTGATATTATTTCATCTGTATCGTCTCCTATGAAAAATGTTTCTTTTAACTTTTCTATTCCAGCATCTGTAAAATCCCTTGCTGATACGCAGGTCATTAGCTCTAATTTCCCTGACCCCGTAATTTTTAACTCATCCAGAACTAATCTAAATTTGGGTACTTTCCCGCAGAGGAAAAAGATCCCCCGGTATACCTACTATGGGAAAAGGGCAAGAGCCGGACAGAAACCAAAATTGCCCCCTATACAAAGTCCAAAAACAATTGGAGGGACTATTCCTAATGAACAGATACAACTAGAAGGTGCTAAGGGGATGTCAGAACCCGTCCAAACCATTAATATACCCCAAGAGGGGGGTCTAATTGCTGAGGGCCAGGAAGACAAGGAAGGGAAGGACGGGGAATTCATAGGCATAGTTTGGGAAACACTTAAGAAACTACTCTCCCCTCTTGCTCATAGACTCTCATCCATCGAAAACAGTCTGTTGGAGATGGAGAAAAGTATTATAGCCTTGGCTACTCTTGGCTTGAGAAGCCTAGAAAATCAGGGCATTGGGGTCGAGGATTCGATCTCACAGGTGTCCTCTTCTATTCCTCTACCTGTAATACCACTGGAACGTCCAGTTCCGAAACCACGTACAGTGGGTGTGAATCAAACTGTTGCATCTAAACCTGCTGTTCCCCCCCGGTCTTCTTGTATTATACCCACTACAAATTCTAATGTAGTCCCTTCTTCAAAACCACGGCCCACAGACTCTCGTCAACAGCATTCCCGGGGTACCTCTGTAAAGAACAATTTTAGAGGGGGTTATATTGATCTCCCCCCAGAGGCTAATGACTATGTGGTTGTTTTGACGGGTGTTTCTGAGCTTGAAAATGATCACCACGAGAACCATTGGTCCCTGAGGAACAAGACAATGCACTGGCTCAATATGAACCGTGCAATTCCTAACGGAAGAAAAAGCAGGGTGCTGATGGTTCGACGTGTTCCTTGGGTGGGCCCTACAAAGAAATCTGTGGTTGGAGATTGTGTAGTGGTGACCTTTGAGGACCCACATACAGCACGCTATATATGTTCCTGTCCCAACGGGGAAGGTTCTTATGTTATCCCTAGACTCTTGTCCTTTTTCTACCCCCCACCCCCTAAAAAAACCTTTGAATGATGGATGGTCACTGGTACAGCGTCATCCTTGGAGGACTTACTCCTCTAATTACCAAGATTCCTTTATGTGCTGGAATGGCCTACCCACCCAGAATAGGTTTGGTAGCCTCGAGGAGGTAGACTGACTTATAAGGCATCCAACGCCCAATGTAGAACTAATGGTCTCTGCAACTTTTATGGCAGGGCCTCTTGTAAGTCCTTCTATAATGACCGACTCCAATCATGGACATATGGAAAGCTATTCAACTCCGACACTAGCACAAACTGATAATGTTGAGGAATGTATAGTTGATAAGACTAGTTCTTTATCCAGGGTACTGATTTTGGACGCAGAATTAAGGTTAGACGATCCACAGCAAGATAGTGTAGCCCCCCCCTTGGTACCATCGGTTCCTAAAGTTGAATCTGATCCCCCCGGTACAGAGTCAACCCCACATTTGTTTTTCCTGTCATGGAATATCGCTGGAGTAGGCAAAAATCTGAGAGACCCAGAATGGGCAGATTATGTCGACACCAGCGACTTTTGCCTATTGCAAGAAACTTGGGCACTGGATATTCCACACAGGATGGGATACAAAACTTTTGGCATTAAGGCCACTCAGTCCGCTAGGGGAAGGCCATGCGGGGGATTGATCATATGGCTTAAAATTACTTTAGTCATAAGAGTTGATGTCATAGATACAGGAACCCCCGACATTCTGGCCTTAAAAATTAGATCAACTGAAGGGGGTGAATACTACATTATTAATGTCTATAATAGACCGATAGGGTATTCCAAAGTTTCGCCCACCTTGGAAATTTTGGATACCTTTTTAAAGAGGGTGGTGGGAGAAATCCCTGTAATATTAGGGGGTGATCTAAATTGCAACTTTGAACCGATCCTTGGGATTTCCGATGTTCTTCAAGAAGAAGACCAAGCATATAACATCCCCCAGCTTGACACCGTGAATTATGTCCCGTGTAGCACTCTGGCGGTTCAATTATTGAGGCTAACAGTTGATCATGGCCTCAGAGCGTGCAATGGTCGCCTTTCGTCAGATCTTATAAAACAACCTACCTTTGGGAAATCGAACAGTAGATTAGATTTTATTCTTGTTTCTTTGACTATTTGGCATTTTATGATTGATTTTAAAGTATCATCGAGGGTAGAGAGTGATCACTTTCCCCTGGAACTTTTTATTGATCCGCACATAATTAGAGACACTTACGACCTGGCAACATGTGAGGTGGTTACTGATGTCCAATGTGAGCAGGCACACATAATTAATAACAACAGACGTGCTTTAAAATGGCCACATCTTTTAAGGGAGGGTAAGACCTTGGCTGCAGTTTATTCATTGTTTAACAGCACTTTTTCACCTCTAGTAGGTCAATCTTTATCTATTGATAACTTTGATCATTTTGTTGAGTTACACAAAGGTTTCTTTGATGAATTGAGAGTTCATATGTCCAAACTGCCCAAGATGAATCAGCAAAATGTACGCGTGGGATGCCATGGGAAACTTTGGTATGACCATGCTTGTAAATTGGCTAAGAGGAACCTCCTTTATGCGATTAAAAACAAAACCCAAGATGATGTTAGACTCGCTAGGGAGGAGTACAAGCGAGTCCAAAGGGTAGCACAGAAAACATGGGAAGAGTCAATTTGGGCTGATATGTTGTCTGCTGCAAAACCTAATGATAACGTTGGCTTTTGGAGGTTGGTTGCAAATGGGGGCCATGCCGGTAGACCTGTGAGGGACTCGTTCATTGATGAAATGACATGGGTGACGCACTTTTCCAATTTGTATAAACCATATGATGACGGTAAGGAAGAGGAGCGCCCATGTCCACTACCACTACCTGTGTGTCTTGATTTTACTTTGGAAGAAACATATAGGGCCATCAATGAACTTAAACATAACAAAGCCCCTGGGCCAGACAAAATATCGGGTGACCTCTATAAACATGTACCTGAAGTTTGGGCACCCTATATTAATCGTTTGTTTAATGCTCTGTCCATTAATTGTAGTTTTCCTGATAGTTGGCGTGCAGCAGAAGTTGTTCCCATTTTTAAAAAGGGAATAAGGTCTGTTCCCTCTAATTACAGACCTATTAGTTTAATGGACACTCTGCAAAAACTTTATGCCAAGCATCTGCTTTTCAGGATAAATGACTGGTTGGAGGACTCGGCCATACTTTCCAAATTTCAGGCAGGCTTTAGGTCTAAGACTAGCACGATAGACCAGGTCTTTAGATTTTGTTGTCTGATTTGGAAGTATGTTTACATTCGGAAAGGACACCTGTATGTAGCCTTTATCGATTTGAGGGCGGCATTCGACCTTGTTCCTCGCAATCTGCTATGGAAATCATTAAACATAGCCGGTCTGCCAGACAGCCTTTTGGTCCACATTATTGAATTGCATGCTAGAAATCACGCAAATATCAGATGGGGTCCGAAAGGTGAACTGACGCGTGATATCCCGATCAAGCGTGGTGTCCGACAGGGATGCGTCCTGGCCCCAACTCTATTTTCTATTTTTGTTAATGATGTGCCTGATTATCTCAACACTTGCAATAACGATTCACCACAACTGAATGGAGAGAGAGTGCCTGCGTTGCTCTTCGCGGATGATACCATCTTAATATCCCAAACCAAGAAGGGCCTCCAGGCACTCTTAAACTCCTTCAGCAGTTACTGTGAGACTAAAGGGCTAGAAATAAATATTGACAAAACAAAATGTATGGCTTTAAATCCTATTAGACCGGATAGAGGGAACCTGACCCTGAATGGGGAAACTTTAGGTACTGTAGAGAATTTTACTTATTTGGGGGTGGTACTTGACTCAAAGTTGACATGGAAAGCGCAAATCGAAAAAAGTAAGGTGTCATATGCCCATAATGCAAAACCTATAATCTGTAGATTGAATGCTAGTACAAGTAAAAGTGTAACTCCCGTACTTGAACTTTTTAAATTTAAAATTCAATCCGCAGCTTTATATGGGGCTGAGATATGGGGTCCTTGGGCCAGGGAGAGTTTCCAAGGGCTCGATAACAAATTTATGAGATCGATTGTAAAGGTCCCAACCAGCACACCTTTAATACCTCTTCATCTCGATTTGAACTTTAAACGAACCGACCACCTAGCTATTATAAGACCGTTAATGTTCTGGATTAGGATTTGGTCCACTCCGGAACTGGTAGATTACAGAAATGGTCTCCAAGAAGTATTGAATCTGGACTCCTTCAATTCCATTCGGTGGTTCGGGCATGTTAAAAAATGGTTTAACAATCTGGGGTTGAGTTCCTTCTGGGAAAACCCAGAGAATTTACCAGCTCTTGCCAAAAACACAGTAAAAAGAGCATACTGGTGTTTCATGAATGACAGATATATTCATGATAGTAGAACCGGCACCCTAACCAATCATTTTTTAACTTTTAAAACTGAACCATGTTTTGAATCGTTTTTGGACGAAATAGAGCCTCCCCTTGCTAAGACTCTCTTCCTGAAGTTCAGGTATGGGAACCTCATGCTGAAATCTAATACTGAGCGTTGGACAAATAAAAAACTGAATTGTCCTAATAATATAAGTGAGAGATGCCCTATGTGCTCAGATATATGTAAGGAGAATGAGGTGCATATGTTATTCATATGCAAAGCATACCAGAAAGCTCGAAAAAAATGGCTCAAACCAATGTGTGCTCTTTTAGGCACTAGATCTTGTTATATAGCATACAGGATCCTAAAAACTAATACTGCACAGTTTATCGTATTCAGTATCAGTAGGTTTCTTCATTCAGTTTTTATTGTCCGAAAGAAAATGGGACAGGTACTTAGAAGATGGATAGATTCTAAATAGTGAATTCTGCTGTTAAAACTGTATTTGCCTGCTGAATGAATTATGTCCTTGATTTAATTGGTGAGAATTAACTTTACACCTTATTACTGTAATTATCGTTTTAATTGATCTTACACATGTATTATGTTCTAAATGTATGAGTTAATGAATGTATTTATGTGTGTCTTTTATGGCCGTTGGCCGAAATAAAGAAATAAATAATAATTAACAAATGTGACCATGCTTCAGAAAACATGCCAAAGAGTTGTATATTGTGTACTAAATGTCTGAACACCATTCAGAAACCTTTCATCAGTATCTACTTGTAGAAATCAGCATATTGGGCGTTTTAGCAAATTAACAATTGCTCTGGATTAACTTGCATATAGCAGGTCATGCTTAATGGACAGAACGTTCCTCATTCCATATGTGACGCCTTCCATGGTTGGTGGTCATTCTGAGCTGGGCTTAATTTGTGCCAGCCTGTGATGGACTTCGCCACTTATTTGTGTGACAGGAAATGATTTATCATCATAAAACTTTGACCACGTGCAAGAAACTAAGGCCAGAAGAGGGTGAAAGAAGGAGGAAGAGAAAGATAGAAAAACAGTGCGAGAGAACGCAAGCGGAGATGAAACTGAAACTGAGTGAGGTAAAGAGAGAGGCTTTTAGGTTGGTGGAAGAAAGAATCATGCAGTGGAATCAGGAACAGTTAGCCATGGTATTTGGGATCCCTGACATTCAGCAGACCTGATGGTGGGTTCCCAAGAAAGGCTATGCACCCTGCAACTTTTTTTAAATGAAATACTGCCAGGCATCACTCAGGTGATAGTCCACTGCCCCCTGAGCTTCTCTGTGGCCTGCTCGTCTCCATTACAGATGGTGTCTTTTACCCACTTGTTGACTGTGACGACAGAGCTGCTGCTAAGGATCCTAGACGAAACCAGACAAAAGTCAACGCAGAGCACTGCACTGTGCTTCGCCGCTGTCCTAATGTGAGCATTTGGCCGGCTTTCCTTTTTTTCTAATTAATCTTATCTGTGTCCCGCGAATTTTCGAGTAATTACTTCCCCTCTGACTTAAGTTGAATTAGCTGCTTCCACTTCACTGGCTCCAGGCCCTGGATTTAAGCCTCGAATGGCACTGAAATACTTTTAAGCCTTTAGCAGAGTTATATCTCTGCGAGGGTGGTAGTGTGGCTACTACAATGGACTCCACCCAAAAGGGTTTTAGAGCGCAGTAGAGCGCAAGTGTGAAATACAAGACAAGAAAGTCGAACATGCATTGACTGTGGTGGCAAACAGGGTTTAAACACAACACAGAACTGGTCTTAGTGTTTACAGAGGTAGGGGAAATGAAAGCCCCTGAATGTAAGCATGTACTGAGTGAGAAATAGCAGCTCATCATTAAATTGGCCCCAGCACAGGGGCCTTCCAAGGCAATAAACCGAAACCAAAATTTGTAGGATAAGTAAAATGTTGGCAAATTAAAAGTAAACATATTATAGGTGACAGCCACATGCCATCTTCACAGAACACATACTAGAAGCAATACATGGGTATTTTAAACCAAGAATTGTTTCATTTCAAAGTATTTTAGCTCTAAAGCTATCCAGGTCTCCAGGTCTGTATAGAAGTATCAACATTTTAGTTCAACCTGCATATATGTTATGTTTCTGTGGTGTAACAATAGGGTGATATCACACAGGGAGCAGCAATAAACTATCCCTTTTGTCGATACGCTGTTCCGCTGTGACGGTAATACCCATTCCACTGCATCTGATGCATGGGGTTGCGGGTGCACATTCATGGCTCATAATCAGCTGCATTTCCTATGACAATTCTCTCAACATCCATTCGCTTGATGTATTTTGTCTTTGCTGGTTTGTTTGAACAAACACATTTTGCAGCTTGGCTTGTAGCAAGCTGAGATAATTGGGTAGATTCTTGGCAGTCGGCGGAGACAGTCAAAAGAAAAGTGAATTGTGGCAGGATATGCCTCCATACTTCATAACACTCTCATCTCAGGCTCAGCGGGAAGATGCGGGTGCATCGAGCAGCCCTATGGTGACATAGTTTGATGAAAAGAAAGGATATTATGTACATGATTCCAGTATCTTTAATGGAAAGGTGAATGATTGATGGGTGTTGATGCTAGTTGGGTTAGTGAACATACTCTTTTTCTATTCGTTTGGAATTAGCTTCCTTAATTTGCGCCTGTGGACACAACACAAATTTTTAGGGTTTTCATCATGTTATGTTAAAATTTTATAAAGCACAACAGCTGCCCCAGCTAAGAGGCGTCCCGGCTCTAAGCAGCAAGAGAATAGCATGCACAAAAACACAGGAGGCCTATAAGGCGGGAAAAATAAGTGTTTAATGGCCTTCCTAAAGTGAAGATAATTAGTGAGTACTCGAATGTGGGCCGGCAGAGTTCCACAGAATGGCAGCTCTATTACGAAAGGAGCGCCAGCCGGCAGGGACCCTTCTTACCCAGGGGATCACTACCAGACATTGTCCCATGGATCGAAGTGATCATGTGGGAATATAAGGTAAAAGGAGATCCGTCAAAATTTGAGGGGATGCCAGTTTCAGAATTTTATAAGCTATTCACAGTGCCTTAAACTGAATTCGCCTGGTAACAGGCAGCCAGTGGAGGCGACGGATGGCACTGGTCACTGCAGATGGCCCAAAAGAAATCTTGCGGCTGCGTTCTGGACTCTCTGTATTTCAGATTTATTAGCTTCCAGATACAGTGAGCAAGCATAATCCAACCTAGACAAAATCAAGGCCTGAATAATGATCTGCCGAGTCGTGGCATTGAAGAAGGCCAGGATAGGTTTGAGCTAGCGCAACAAACCAAAACAGGTTCCCGCCACCTTTTTAGTCTGAGTCTGAAAATTGAGTGATGTGTCCATCCAGACCCCCAGGTTCTTTACTACAGGCTTAGGGATGGGAGCCTTACCCAAACCCTAGGGCCACCACAGCTCGCTCCAGCAATCATGGTTCCCTCCCACCAACAGCACTTCAGACTTGTTGGTATTCAGTTGGAGACAGTTGGTGGTTATCCACTCGGCAACCGCCGAGAGGTCGCCCTGAAATTTCCTGGCGTCCTGCTCGGGGTCACTCGAAAGAGCCACCACCAACTGAGTGTCATCAGCGTAAGAGACCATGGTCAACCCTCTGCTCCTGGCTACACCCGCCAGGGGTTGGACATAGACTTTGACCCAGAGCAAAACAGAGAAAGCCAGGTAAGGGAGTAAAAAGGCACGTAAGGGAGAAAGTTAGGATCAAGAGAAGAATTACACAAAGTGACAAAGGAAGAAAGACGGTAGGAAAAGGAAGTACGAAAAAGAAAGTGCAAGATTGAGATCAAAAGAGTGGAACTGGGGGACGGTGGAAGAGGCATAATGTGGAATCAAGACCGGACAGCTTTGGAACGCAGCAATACCACCATGTGGCAGTCTTAGCTACAATCTTTTTTTCTTTTTTACAAATTAAACATTGATTATTGTTGCCACTGCATGCCGATGGAGCTGATCCTAGGGTTTATGTGTTAAGTCTAGGTGAGGACGTAATTGTGACAAAGAGAACTCTGTAAACAATCAAGGGAGGAACCAAATGCGTTTTAAGGCTTGGGCAAAGTGGGCTCTGGCTCAGGGCCCCAGCCTCTCAGAGGGACCCCTGATAGAGTCAACTCTGTTCCTCAGAGAGTCTTGCCATGATGACAGATTGTTTAAAATACCGTTATCCTTTAATTTATTTTTAAAGACGGTGATGTGTGAGTCTAATACAGATATTTTGCAGAGAAATGTTGTGTTTATTTTTCATTCGACATTCATAAAAAAAGGTTTCTTTTAGATCTCAATAGGACCAAACATATGCGAAACGGTAGAGTGTCACAGATATTAGTAATATTAGTGAACTGCTGATGTGTTACAATATTGAAAACATACTTCACTATCCCTGAATATAGATGTAAGCGCATTTAGAATTTTGTCAATTGGGCCTGTATACTATCAGTGACCTGGCCGAAGAGGGCATGAAAGAGCTGAAATAGAATGATAAATTGAAACCTGTTCTGAACAGGGGGAGGGCAAAATAGGTTTGGCCCAAGGCCCCCAAAATCTTGGGCAGGACTGTTTAAATATTTACAGGTGGAGTCTTGCATAGAATGTAAACCTAGAACTTTCTTTGCAGTAGGGAAATGTGTCTCCTATCCAATGCTTATTAGATTACGGAGGAGACCCTAAGGCATTCTGTAGCCTCAGCGTTAATCTCATAATTCATGCATTTGTCACATAATCCATCATTTGTTGCATATTTCACAGATTTATACAAAAATTTCTAGTTTAAATAGATTAAAATTTACATTAAAAAGTAACACATTTGGTGAGACACTGGCAGGCCAGTCGTTAAGGTTAACTGGTCTTCTTACATCTGCTGAACGCTAAATCTCGGTCTTAAACAAGTACTAATGAGGTGAAACATCTGCTTAGCCACTATTAATCTACGTAACGTCGTAAAACAATGCTGCCACAGACAGAAAGTGCCATATGATGCTCTATGATTGTCTTTTTGTGCTCTATAACTTTGTGAACTCGACCTCTTAATTTGCCCCTATATTGGCACATAAGTCCAGTTTTCCTGAAGAAGAGACATGACACTGAGAGTGTACTGCTTTTCAGGGGGCTTGTGTCTCTTGGGACACTGTCTGTCCTGGGGCCCTGTGGCTCAGGTGGTCTCTGTGATATGTAAGTAGTGTATTCTGACGTGGCAGGGCAGTGGCTTGTGGTCCCTGTAAGCCAGGTCAGGCTGTAAACTAGGAAGGTGTGACTCGCATGCGTACTGACTGTAGTTGAGAGAACTTTCTACTGAAGTTCTTCAAAGGTAACTTATCTCGCAAACATGCATGAACAATCATTTCATTGCTATCACTGGGTGAGAAAAAACATCTAAATACAATATTCCACAACTATATTCCCTGAAATGATAAAACTAGCACAAAATATAAAAGAACTCAATATACATTGCATCCATTTATCATGCAGTTCTGTTGATTACACTGAGGACACACAGTATTGCCCACAACTTTTTCAGCTCCTCTGAGCTTTTAGTATCCACAACTATCTTTTTTAGGTCCTGCTTTACAGTGAACTTTGATGTCAGCAGCATGTGATCAAGAACATAGAATGTTTTATTTCTACCTGCTTCTGTTTGAGGTGGATGGTTCCAGCTGCTTACCCTCTTGAGCTGTATCTTCACGCTCTATTGTCATCTGTGATCTCTGTCCCTCTAATAATGTGGGCTCTTCTCCTAAAGAGGCTCAGTAGTGATAATCAGGGGCAAATCAATGAATGGTGGTCTATATCCTGGCATGTCCAGTTTAGGTCAAGGAATGCCAGATCCATGCACGCCAGAGTTACAAAATATCACATAAAATCTACAAACAGTGAATCTTACTGAAATTCATGTACAAGTCTATTTGTTATCCTGAGTATGGAAATGGGGGCCATCTACCCTGGGACTACATTAGACGCCATTAGCGTATGGTAATGTACTCCTCACCGTGAGTCTCATCCATTGAAGAAAGACAACCATGTAAATCGTCAAGAACTGACCCACTGAGAAAAATCCTATGAAACATTTAAGCTGTATCTGTGTATAGAACTAACTGACTGTATCAGTACATGATCAGCATAGGTTTGGTAACCAGGTTTCTACAGGGCACACACTATCAGCAATGTAAACACAGAAAGTATATTTTGATGCTAATCAATCCATCAGCAACTAAAATGATCAATTTTTGTACATCAGAGTTCTGAACATTTACCACTAAGCATCATGTTTCAGTTTCAAAGTACAGCCTGAGTACCCAGCTACAGAAGAATTGAAATTACCACAAGAGCTGACTGAATAGGTGGTAGTGGTAGATAATATGCAAAATTATCCCTTATGCAATTCTACCGTACTTCCGGTAACAACTTGTGATAAATCTGCTAGTTTGAAGGTTGTTAAAAAAACTCATACACTTGGCAGAAATATCATATAAAAATACCAGTATCTAAAAAAACAGGAAGTAAGCATTTGCCACCCACAATAAACATACAAAAGAGACTCTTCACCACTTGCATTATTATGCTGCATACAACTGATCTCTATACAACTGCTACAGTGCAAATCGTTGATGAAACGGTGACTTTTTCTGCATGTTCAGATGATTAGGTACTAAACTCTGCATTTTAGGCCGCATCCACCAAATCAAAGAATACGTTAGAGGAAATGAAGATCAAAATTTACTTTCAGCTGTATGCATTTCTAGGCACAAGCAGCTCTCTTGCATATAAAACCTCTCTGATCTTACTCAACTGGTTATTTCAGAGTTTGGCAGGAGGAACTCAAAATCCATCAATTACAGTTAACTACTAGGGAACAGATATTACTGACATGTTCTTTGAGTTCACCAGAAGCAGTGGTCCGTGTAGTAAAACATAGTGAAACTGCTGTCTAGAGAGTCCTTTAGCCCCCATCCTCAGCTTTAGCAGCAGTTCTGTGTAATATGAAATATTTGTGTATGGCTTCTTTGACTCTGAAGACAAGTTCATAAATAGGACGTCTGGCAGTGGGAGGACATGGCTGGAGAGATGCACCCACAGAGAGCAAACGTAAGGATGCATGCCGAGATTTTTGGAGAGGTGAATGCAGAGATTGATGGATGGAGAGGAGAAGGATGGAGGAATGATGGAGAGAAGTTTGGATTGAGTGAATGATGGAGACAGTGGATGGATGGAATGCTGGAGTAATGGATGGATGCAGAAATGGATACATGAAGAGGAGGGGGGAGGGATGATGGAGAGAAGGATGAATGAATGTAGATATGAGATAGACTGATGTGTGTAAAGAAGTAAGGGAAGGGGCTGGATAGTGACAAGAAAGCAGTGCTTAATTTGAGCCCGTGGTTTCCGGTGCTCTGCACTTAATTGTCAACAACGGCACTTATGACAGTCTACCACATGGTGGCGCTGTCTGCCTCAGTTATAGAGGAGCACAACAATAATTGTTCATTAACTAAATCTGCATTAACATGACTAATACCTGCTTCCCAAGTCATTCTTATAGCTTTGGGGGAAAGTAACAGTCTGAACTGTCACACTTGTAGGGGTGTGATGGTCAGTAGTTGTGTTGGTATGACATTGCCTGAGCTGGCTGGGACCTTTTACATGGGCTCAACCTCTTTTTTTTATATATACAAACTAAGCTCTGCAGGAATGTATGGATGCATGTATAAAGAGGAAGAAAAAAATAAGACAAAGACAGGTTGAGAGAAATAATGATAGCTAAAAAAGAAAAGTGGATGGAGAGTTGGTAGAATGGT